>NW_022261981.1:10314056-10619778 GCF_002021735.2 Oncorhynchus kisutch | reverse complement strand
CAGATTAGAGCCATAGGGAGACTAGTCATCTACCACCCCAATACCACTATCAGATTAGAGCTATAAAGCAGACAGGAATATACCACTATCATATTAGAGCCATAAGGGATACTATACATGTACCACCTCAATACCACTATCAGATTAGAGCCATAAGGGAGACTAGACATCTTACCACCCCAGTACCACTATCAGTTAGAGCCATAAAGCAGACTAGGCATATACCACTATCAGATTAGAGCCATTAGGGAAACTAGACATCTACCACCCCAGTACCACTATCGGATAGATTAGAGCCATAAAGCAGGACTAGGCATAATATACCACTATCAGATTAGAGCCATAAGGGAGACTAGGAATCTACCACCCACTACCCTGTAGTTAGAGCCTAAGGGAGACTAGACATCTATCACCCATTACCCACTATCAGATTAGAGCAATAGGGAGATAGACATCTACACCCCACTACCACTATCAGATTAGAGCCAAAAAGGGAGACTAGTCATCTACCACCCAACTACCCACTATCAGATTAGAGCTATAAACAGACTAGGAATATACCACTATCAGATTAGAGCCATAAGGGATACTAGACATCTACACCCCACTACCACTATCATATTAGAGCCATAAGGGAACCTAGACATCTACCACCCCAGTACCACTATCAGATTAGAGCCATAAAGCAGACTAGGCATATACCACTATCAGATTAGAGCCATTAGGGAAACTAGACATCTACCACCCAGTACCACTATCAGATTAGAGCCATAAGAGAGACTAGAAATCTACCACCCCACTACCACTATCAGATTAGAGCCAAAAAGGGAGACTAGACATCTACCACCCCATTACCACTATCATATCAGAGCCATAAAGCAGACTAGGCATATACCACTATCAGATTAGAGCCATAAGGGAGACTAGACATCTACCACCCCACTACCACTATCAGATTAGAGCCAGAAAGGAGACTAGATATCTACCACCCCATTACCACTATCATATTCGAACATAAAAGCAGACTAGGCATATACCACTATCAGATTAGAGCCATAAGGGAGACTGGACATCTACCACCCCATTACCACTATCATATCAGACCCATAAAGCAGACTAGGCATATACCACTATCAGATTAGAGCCATAAGGGAGACTAGACATCTACCACCCCACTACCACTATCAGATTAGAGCCATAAGGGAGACTAGTCATCTACCACCCCAATACCACTAAAGATTAGAGCCATAAGGAGTCTAGACATCTACCACCATCAGATTAGAGCCATAAGGGAGACTAGACATCTACCACCCCACTACCAGTATCAGATTACAGCCAAAAAGGGAGACTAGACATCTACCACCCCACTACCACTATCAGATTAGAGCCAAAAAGGGAGACTAGACATCTACCACCCATTCCCACTATCAGATTAGAGCCATAAGGGAGACAATGCATATACCACTATCAGAATAGACCCATAAGCAAAACTAGACATCTACCACCCATTACCACTATCAGATTAGAGCCATAAAGCAGAAAAGGCACATACCACTCTCAGATTAGAGCCATAAGGGGACTAGACATCTACCACCCCATTACCACTATCAGATTAGAGCCACAAGGGAGACTAGACATCTACCACCCCACTACCACTATCAGATTAGAACCAAAAAAGGGAGACTAGACATATACCACCCCACTGCCAGTCTCAGATTAGAGCCACAAAGCAGACTAGGCATATACCACTATCAGATTAGAGCCATAAGGGAGACTAGTCATCTACCACCCCCAATACCACTATCAGATTGAGAGCCATAAGGGAAACTTGACATCTACCACCCATTACCACTATCATATCAGAGCCATAAAGCAGACTAGGCATATACCACTATCAGATTAGAGCCATACGGAGACTAGACATCTACCACCCCAGTACCACTATCAGATTAGAGCCATAAAGCAGACTAGGCATATACCACTATCAGATTAGAGCCATTAGTGAAACTAGACATCTACCACCCAGTACCACTATCAGATTAGAGCCATAAGGGAACCTAGACAATCTTACCACCCCAGTACCACTATCAGATAGAGCCATAAAGCAGACTAGGCATATACCACTATCAGATTAGAGCCATTAGTGAAACTAGACATCTACCACCAGTACCACTATCAGATTAGAGCCATAAGGGAGACTAGACATCTACCACCCCACTACCACTATCAGATTAGAGCCACAAGGGAGATTCGACAATCTACCACCCCATTACGACTGTCAGATTAGAGCCATAAGGGAGACTAGTCATCTACCACCCAATACCACTAATCAGATTAGAGCTATAAAGCAGACTAGGAATATACCACTATCATATTAGAGCCATAAGGGATACTATACATGTACCACCTCAATACCACTATCAGATTAGAGCCATAAGGGAGACTAGACATCTACCACCCCAGTACCACTATCAGATTAGAGACCATAAAGCAGACTAGCATATACCACTATCAGATTAGAGCCAGTTAGGGAAACTAGACATCTACCACCCCAGGACCACTATGCGGATTAGAGCCATAAAGCAGACTAGCCATATACCACTATCAGATTAGAGCCATAAGGGAGACTAGACATCTACCACCCCACTACCTTGTAGATTAGAGCCATAAGGGAGACTAGACATCTATCACCATTACCGACGATCATAGTAGAGCCATAAGGGGAGACTAGACATCTCACCCAACCCCACTACCACTATCGAATTAGAGCCAAAAGGGAGACTAGTCATCTACCACCCCAATACCACTAATCAGATTAGGAGCTATAAAGGCAGACTAGGAATATACCACTATACAGATTAGAGCCATAAGTGATACTAGACATCTACCACCCCACGACCACTATCATATTAAGGCCATACGGGAACCTAGACAGCGACCACCCCAGTACCACTATCAATTAGAGCCATAAAGCAGACTAGGCATATACCACTATCAGATTAGAGCCATTAGGAAACTAGGACTCTACCACCCAGTACCACTATCAGATTAGAGCCATAAAGCAGACTAGGCATATACCACTATCAGATTAGAGCCATAAGGGAGACTAGACATCTACCACCCCACTACCACTATCAGATTAGAGCCAAAAGGAGATTCGACATCTACCCCACCCCATTACGACTGTCAGATTAGAGCCATAAGGGAGACTAGTCATCTACCACCCCCAATACCACTATCAGATTAGAGCCATAAGCAGACTAGGAATATATACCACTATCAGATTAGAGCCATAAGGGGAGACTATACATCTACCACCTCAATACCACTATCAGATTAGAGCCATAAGGAGACTAGACATCTCCCACCACACAACCACTGATCAGATTACAGCCAAAAAGGGAGACTACGACATCTACACCCCAATACCACTATCAGATTAGAGCTATAAAGCAGACTAGGGAATATACCACTATCATATTAGAGCCATAAGGGATACTAGACCATGTACCACCCCAATACCACTATCAGATTATAGCCATAAGGGAGACTAGACATCTACCACTATCAGATTAGAGCCATAAGGGAGACTAGACATCTACCACCACACAACCACTATCAGATTAGAGCAAAAAGGGGAACTAGACATCTACCACCCGAATACCACTATCAGATTAGAGCTATAAAGCAGACTAGGAATATACCACTATCATATTAGAGCCATAAGGGATACTAGACATGTACCACCCCCAATACCAAATCAGATTAGAGCCATAAGGGAGACTAGACATCTAACACTATCAGATTAGAGCCATTAGGGAAACTAGACATCTACCACCCAGTACCACTATCAGATTAGAGCCATAAAGCAGACTAGGCATATACCACTATCAGATTAGAGCCATTAGGGAAACTACACATCTACCACCCAGTACCACTATCAGATTAGAGCCATAAAGCAGACTAGGCATATACCACTATCATATTAGAGCCATAAGGGATACTAGACATGTACCACCCCCATTACCACTATCAGATTAGAGCCATAAGGGAGACTAGACATCTAACAGTATCAGATTAGAGCCATTAGGGAAACTAGACATCTACCACCCAGTACCACTATCAGATTAGAGCCATAAAGCAGACTAGGCATATACCACTATCAGATTAGAGCCATTAGGGAAACTACACATCTACCACCCAGTACCACTATCAGATTAGAGCCATAAAGCAGACTAGGCATATACCACTATCAGATTAGAGCCATAAGGGAGACTAGACATCTACCACCCCCACTACCCTTGTAGATTAGAGCCATAAGGAGACTAGACATCTACCACCCCAGTACCACTATCAGATTAGAGCCATAAAGCAGACTAGGCATATACCACTATCAGATTAGAGCCATTAGGGAAACTAGACATCTACCACCCAGTACCACTATCAGATTAGAGCCATAAAGCAGACTAGGCATATACCACTATCAGATTAGAGCCATAAGGGGAGACTAGACATCTACCACCCCACAACCCTTGTAGATTAGAGCCACAAGGGAGACTAGACATCTACCACCACACTACCACTATCAGATTAGAGCCAAAAAGGGAGACTAGACATCTACCACCCCACTGCCAGTCTCAGATTAGAGCCACAAAGCAGACTAGGCATATACCACTATCAGATTACAGCCATAAGGGAAACTTGACATCTACCACCCCATTAGCACTATCATATCAGAGCCATAAAGCAGACTAGGCATATGCCACTATCAGATTAGAGCCATACGGGAGACTAGACATCTACCACCCAACTACCACTATCAGATTAGAGCCATAAGGGACCCTGGACATCTACCACCCAGTACCACTATCAGATTAGAGCCATAAAGCAGACTAGGCATATACCACTATCAGATTAGAGCCATTAGTGAAAGTAGACATCTACCACCCAGTACCACTATCAGATTAGAGCCATAAAGCAGACTAGGCATATACCACTATCAGATTAGAGCCATAAGGGAGACTAGACATCTACCACCCTACTACCACTATCAGATTAGAGCCATAAGGGAGACTAGACATCTACCACCCCACTACCACTATCAGATTAGAGCCAAAAGGGAGATTCGACATCTACCACCCCATTATGACTGTCAGATTAGAGCCATAAGGGAGACTAGTCATCTACCACCCCAATACCACTATCAGATTAGAGCCATAAAGCAGACTATGAATATACCACTATCAGATTAGAGCCATAAGGGAGACAAGACATCTACCACCTCAATACCACTATCAGATTAGAGCCATAAGGGAGACTAGACATCTACCACCACACAACCACTATAAGATTAGAGCCAAAAAGGGAGACTAGACATCTACCACCCCAATACCACTATCAGATTAGAGCTATAAAGCAGACTAGGAATATACCACTATCATATTAGAGCCATAAGGGATACTAGACATGTACCACCCCAATACCACTATCAGATTAGAGCCATAAGGGAGACTAGACATCTACCACCCCAGTACCACTATCAGATTAGAGCCATAAAGCAGACTAGGCATATACCACTATCAGATTAGAGCCATTAGGGAAACTAGACATCTACCACCCCAGTACCACTATCAGATTAGAGCCATAAAGCAGACTAGGCATATACCACTATCAGATTAGAGCCATAAGGGAGACTAGACATCTACCACCCCCACTACCCTTGTAGATTAGAGCCATAAGGGAGACTAGACATCTATCACCCATTACCACTATCAGATTAGAGCCATAAGGGAGACTAGACATCTACCACCCCCACTACCACTATCAGATTAGAGCCAAAAGGGAGACTAGTCATCTACCACCCCAATACCACTATCAGATTAGAGCTATAAAGCAGACTAGGAATATACCACTATCAGATTAGAGCCATAAGGGATACTAGACATCTACCACCCCCACTACCACTATCATATTAGAGCCATAAGGGAACCTAGACATCTACCACCCCAGTACCACTATCAGATTAGAGCCATAAAGCAGACTAGGCATATACCACTATCAGATTAGAGCCATTAGGGAAACTAGACATCTACCACCCAGTACCACTATCAGATTAGAGCCATAAAGCAGACTAGGCATATACCACTATCAGATTAGAGCCATAAGGGAGACTAGACATCTACCACCCTACTACCACTATCAGATTAGAGCCATAAGGGAGACTAGATATCTACCACCCCACTACCACTATCAGATTAGAGCCAAAAGGGAGATTCGACATCTACCACCCCATTACGACTGTCAGATTAGAGCCATAAGGGAGACTAGTCATCTACCACCCCAATACCACTATCAGATTAGAGCCATAAAGCAGACTAGGAATATACCACTATCAGATTAGAGCCATAAGGGATACCTGACATGTACCACCCCAATACCACTATCAGATTATAGCCATAAGGGAGACTAGACATCTACCACTATCAGATTAGAGCCATAAGGGAGACTAGACATCTACCACCACACAACCACTATCAGATTAGAGCCAAAAGGGAGACTAGACATCTACCACCCCAATACCACTATCAGATTAGAGCTATAAAGCAGACTAGAATATACCACTATCATATTAGAGCCATAAGGGATACTAGACATGTACCACCCCAATACCACTATCAGATTAGAGCCATAAGGGAGACTAGACATCTAACACTATCAGATTAGAGCCATTAGGGAAACTAGACATCTACCACCCAGTACCACTATCAGATTAGAGCCATAAAGCAGACTAGGCATATACCACTATCAGATTAGAGCCATTAGGGGAAACTACACATCTACCACCCAGTACCACTATCAGATTAGAGCCATAAAGCAGACTAGGCATATACCACTATCATATTAGAGCCATAAGGGATACTAGACATGTACCACCCCAATACCACTATCAGATTAGAGCCATAAGGGAGACTAGACATCTAACACTATCAGATTAGAGCCATAAGGGAGACTAGACATCTACCACCCCACTACCACTATCAGATTAGAGCCAGAAAGGGAGACTAGACATCTACCACCCCATTACCACTATCATATCAGAGCCATAAAGCAGACTAGGCATATACCACTATCAGATTAGAGCCATAAGGGAGACTAGACATCTACCACCCCATTACCACTATCATATCAGACCCATAAAGCAGACTAGGCATATACCACTATCAGATTAGATCCATAAGGGAGACTAGACATCTACCACCCCATTACCACTATCAGATTAGAGCCATAAGGGACCCTGGACATCTACCACCCCAGTACCACTATCAGATTAGAGCCATAAAGCAGACTAGGCATATACCACTATCAGATTAGAGCC
This sequence comes from Oncorhynchus kisutch, assembly GCF_002021735.2. Classification (NCBI taxonomy): domain Eukaryota; kingdom Metazoa; phylum Chordata; class Actinopteri; order Salmoniformes; family Salmonidae; genus Oncorhynchus; species Oncorhynchus kisutch. The sequence goes on along the minus strand of NW_022261981.1, from coordinate 10,612,403 downwards.
ATTAGGGAAACTACACATCTACCACCCAGTACCACTATCAGATTAGAGCCATAAAGCAGACTAGGCATATACCACTATCAGATTAGAGCCATAAGGGAGACTAGACATCTACCACCCCACTACCCTTGTAGATTAGAGCCATAAGGGAGACTAGACATCTACCACCCCAGTACCACTATCAGATTAGAGCCATAAAGCAGACTAGGCATATACCACTATCAGATTAGAGCCATTAGGGAAACTAGACATCTACCACCCAGTACCACAATCAGATTAGAGCCATAAAGCAGACTAGGCATATACCACTATCAGATTAGAGCCATAAGGGAGACTAGACATCTACCACCCCACAACCCTTGTAGATTAGAGCCATAAGGGAGACTAGACATCTATCACCCATTACCACTATCAGATTAGAGCCATAAGGGAGACTAGACATCTACCACCCCACTACCACTATCAGATTAGAGCCAAAAAGGGAGACTAGACATCTACCACCCCATTACCACTATCATATCAGAGCCATAAAGCAGACTAGGCACATACCACTATCAGATTAGAGCCATAAGGGAGACTAGACATCTACCACCCCACTACCACTATCAGATTAGAGCCAGAAAGGGAGACTAGACATCTACCACCCCATTACCACTATCATATCAGAGCCATAAAGCAGACTAGGCATATACCACTATCAGATTAGAGCCATAAGGGAGACTAGACATCTACCACCCCATTACCACTATCATATCAGACCCATAAAGCAGACTAGGCATATGCCACTATCAGATTAGAGCCATACGGGAGACTAGACATCTACCACCCAACTACCACTATCAGATTAGAGCCATAAGGTAGACTAGACATCTACCACCCCACTACCACTATCAGATTAGAGCCAAAAAGGGAGACTAGACATCTACCACCCCAATACCACTATCAGATTAGAGCAATAAGGGAAACTAGACATCTACCACCCAGTACCACTATCAGATTAGAGCCATAAAGCAGACTAGGCATATACCACTATCAGATTAGAGCCATAAGGGAGACTATACATCTACCACCCCACTACCACTATCAGATTAGAGCCATAAGGGAGACTAGTCATCTACCACCCCAATACCACTATAAGATTAGAGCCATAAGGGAGTCTAGACATCTACCACCATCAGATTAGAGCCATAAGGGAGACTAGACATCTACCACCCCACTACCAGTATCAGATTACAGCCAAAAAGGGAGACTAGACATCTACCACCCATTCCCACTATCAGATTAGAGCCATAAGGGAGACAATGCATATACCACTATCAGAATAGACTCATAAGCAAAACTAGACATCTACCACCCATTACCACTATCAGATTAGAGCCATAAAGCAGACTAGGCATTACCACTATCAGATTAGAGCCATAAGGGAGACTATACATCTACCACCCCACTACCACTATCAGATTAGAGCCATAAGGGAGACTAGTCATCTACCACCCCAATACCACTATAAGATTAGAGCCATAAGGGAGTCTAGACATCTACCACCATCAGATTAGAGCCATAAGGGAGACTAGACATCTACCACCCCACTACCAGTATCAGATTACAGCCAAAAAGGGAGACTAGACATCTACCACCCATTCCCACTATCAGATTAGAGCCATAAGGGAGACAATGCATATACCACTATCAGAATAGACTCATAAGCAAAACTAGACATCTACCACCCATTACCACTATCAGATTAGAGCCATAAAGCGGAAAAGGCACATACCACTCTCAGATTAGAGCCATAAGGGCGACTAGACATCTACCACCCTCCATTACCACTATCAGATTAGAGCCACAAGGGAGACTAGACATCTACCACCCCACTACCACTATCAGATTAGAGCCAAAAAGGGAGACTAGACATCTACCACCCATTCCCACTATCAGATTAGAGCCACAAGGGAGACTAGACATCTACCACCACACAACCACTCTCAGATTAGAGCCAAAAAGGGATACTAGACATGTACCACCCCAATACCACTATCAGATTAGAGCCATAAGGGAGACTAGACATCTACCACCCCACTACCACTATCAGATTAGAGCCAAAAAGGGAGACTAGACATCTACCACCCATTCCCACTATCAGATTAGAGCCATAACGGAGACAATGCATATACCACTATCAGAATAGACCCATAACCCGTGCTTCTACACCTGCATTGCTTGCTGTTTGGGGTTTTAGGCTGGGTTTCTGTACAGCACTTTGGGATATCAGCTGATGTACGAAGGGCTATATAAATAAATTTGATTTGATTTGATTTGATTTGATAAGCAAAACTAGACATCTACCACCCATTACCACTATCAGATTAGAGCCATAAAGCAGAAAAGGCACATACCACTCTCAGATTAGAGCCATAAGGGAGACTAGACATCTACCACCCCATTACCACTATCAGATTAGAGCCACAAGGGAGACTAGACATCTACCACCCCACTACCACTATCAGATTAGAGCCAAAAAGGGAGACTAGACATCTACCACCCCACTGCCAGTCTCAGATTAGAGCCACAAAGCAGACTAGGCATATACCACTATCAGATTACAGTCATAAGGGAAACTTGACATCTACCACCCCATTACCACTATCATATCAGAGCCATAAAGCAGACTAGGCATATACCACTATCAGATTAGAGCCATAAGGGAGACTAGACATCTACCACCCCATTACCACTATCATATCAGAGCCATAAAGCAGACTAGGCATATGCCACTATCAGATTAGAGCCATACGGGAGACTAGACATCTACCACCCAACTACCACTATCAGATTAGAGCCATAAGGGACCCTGGACATCTACCACCCCAGTACCACTATCAGATTAGAGCCATAAAGCAGACTAGGCATATACCACTATCAGATTAGAGCCATAAGGGAGACTAGACATCTACCACCCCATTACCACTATCATATCAGAGCCATAAAGCAGACTAGGCATATGCCACTATCAGATTAGAGCCATACGGGAGACTAGACATCTACCACCCAACTACCACTATCAGATTAGAGCCATAAGGGAGACTAGACATCTACCACCCCACTACCACTATCAGATTAGAGCCAAAAGGGAGATTCGACATCTACCACCCCATTATGACTGTCAGATTAGAGCCATAAGGGAGACTAGGCATATACCACTATCAGATTAGAGCCATAAGGGAGACTAGACATCTACCACCCCATTACCACTATCATATCAGAGCCATAAAGCAGACTAGGCATATGCCACTATCAGATTAGAGCCATACGGGAGACTACACATCTACCACCCAACTACCACTATCAGATTAGAGCCATAAGGGAGACTAGACATCTACCACCCCACTACCACTATCAGATTAGAGCCAAAAGGGAGATTCGACATCTACCACCCCATTATGACTGTCAGATTAGAGCCATAAGGGAGACTAGTCATCTACCACCCCAATACCACTATCAGATTAGAGCCATAAAGCAGACTATGAATATACCACTATCAGATTAGAGCCATAAGGGAGACAAGACATCTACCACCTCAATACCACTATCAGATTAGAGCCATAAGGGAGACTAGACATCTACCACCACACAACCACTATCAGATTAGAGCCAAAAAGGGAGACTAGACATCTACCACCCCAATACCACTATCAGATTAGAGCTATAAAGCAGACTAGGAATATACCACTATCATATTAGAGCCATAAGGGATACTAGACATCTACCACCCCAGTACCACTATCAGATTAGAGCCATAAAGCAGACTAGGCATATACCACTATCAGATTAGAGCCATAAGGGAGACTAGACATCTACCACCCCACTACCACTATCAGATTAGAGCCAAAAAGGGAGACTAGTCATCTACCACCCCAATACCACTATCAGATTAGAGCTATAAAGCAGACTAGGAATATACCACTATCAGATTAGAGCCATAAGGGATATTAGACATCTACCACCCCACTACCACTATCATATTAGAGCCATAAGGGAACCTAGACATCTACCACCCCAGTACCACTATCAGATTAGAGCCATAAGGGAACCTAGACATCTACCACCCCATTACGACTGTCAGATTAGAGCCATAAGGGAGACTAGTCATCTACCACCCCAATACCACTATAAGATTAGAGCCATAAAGCAGACTAGGAATATACCACTATCAGATTAGAGCCATAAGGGAGACTAGACATCTACCACCTCAATACCACTATCAGATTAGAGCCATAAGGGAGACTAGACATCTACCACCACACAACCACTATCAGATTAGAGCCAAAAAGGGAGACTAGACATCTACCACCCCAATACCACTATCAGATTAGAGCTATAAAGCAGACTAGGAATATACCACTATCATATTAGAGCCATAAGGGATACTAGACATGTACCACCCCAATACCACTATCAGATTAGAGCCATAAGGGAGACTAGACATCTACCACCCCACTACCCTTGTAGATTAGAGCCATAAGGGAGACTAGACATCTATCACCCATTACCACTATCAGATTAGAGCCATAAGGGAGACTAGACATCTACCACCCCACTACCACTATCAGATTAGAGCCAAAAAAGGGAGACTAGACATCTACCACCCCATTACCACTATCAGATTAGAGCCGTAAAGCAGACTAGGAATATACCACTATCAGATTAGAGCCATAAGGGAGACTAGACATCTACCACCCATTACCACTATCAGATTAGAGCCATAAGGGAGTCAATGCACATACCACTCTCAGATTAGAGCCACAAGGGAGACTAGTCATCTACCACCCCACTACCACTATCAGATTAGAGCCATAAGGGAGACTAGGAATATACCACTATCAGATTAGAGCCATAAGGGAGACTAGACATCTACCACCTCAATACCACTATCAGATTAGAGCCATAAGGGAGGCTAGACATCTACCACCCCATTACCACTATCAGATTAGAGCCATAAGAGAGACTAGAAATCTACCACCCCACTACCACTATCAGATTAGAGCTATAAAGCAGACTAGGAATATACCACTATCATATTAGAGCCATAAGGGATACTAGACATGTACCACCCCAATACCACTATCAGATTAGAGCCATAAGGGAGACTAGACATCTACCACCCCACTACCCTTGTAGATTAGAGCCATAAGGGAGACTAGACATCTATCACCCATTACCACTATCAGATTAGAGCCATAAGGGAGACTAGACATCTACCACCCCACTACCACTATCAGATTAGAGCCAAAAAGGGAGACTAGACATCTACCACCCCATTACCACTATCAGATTAGAGCCGTAAAGCAGACTAGGAATATACCACTATCAGATTAGAGCCATAAGGGAGACTAGACATCTACCACCCATTACCACTATCAGATTAGAGCCATAAGGGAGTCAATGCACATACCACTCTCAGATTAGAGCCACAAGGGAGACTAGTCATCTACCACCCCACTACCACTATCAGATTAGAGCCATAAGGGAGACTAGGAATATACCACTATCAGATTAGAGCCATAAGGGAGACTAGACATCTACCACCTCAATACCACTATCAGATTAGAGCCATAAGGGAGGCTAGACATCTACCACCCCATTACCACTATCAGATTAGAGCCATAAGAGAGACTAGAAATCTACCACCCCACTACCACTATCAGATTAGAGCCAAAAAGGGAGACTAGACATCTACCACCCCACTACCACTATCAGATTAGAGCCATAAGGTAGACTAGACATCTACCACCCACTACCATTATCAGATTAGAGCCATAAAGGAGACTAGACATCTACCACCCCACTACCACTATCAGAGTAGAGCCATAAAGGAGACTAGACATCTCCCACCCCACTACCACTGTCAGATTAGAGCCAAAAGGGAGACTAGTCATCTACCACCCCACTACCACTATCATATTAGAGCCATCAAGGAGACTAGTCATTTACCACGATCAGATTAGAGCCATCAAGGAGACTAGACATCTGCCACACCACTACCACTATCAGATTAGAGCCATAAGGGAGACTAGTCATCTACCACCCCACTACCACTGTAAGATTAGAACCATAAAGGAGTCAAGTCATCTACCACCCCCACTACCACTATCAGATTAGAGCCATAATGCAGACTAGTCATCTACCACCCCACTACTACTATCAGATTAGAGCCATAAGGGAGACTAGACATCTGCCACCCCATTACCACTATCAAATTAGAGCCATAAGGGAGACTAGACATCTGCCACCCCACTTCCACTATCAGATTAGAGCCATAAAGGAGACTAGACATCTACCACCCCACTACCACTATCATATTAGAGCCATCAAGGAGACTAGTCATTTACCACTATCAGATTAGAGCCATAATGGAGACTAGACATCTACCACCCCACTACCACTATCATATTAGAACCATAAGGGAGACTAGTCATCTACCACCCCATTACTACTATCAAATTAGAGCCATAAGGGAGACTAGATATCTACCACCCCATTACCACTATCAGATTAGAGCCATAAGGGAGACTAGTCATTTAACACTATCAGATTAGAGCCATATAGCAGACTAGACATCTACAACCCCACTACCACGATCAGATTAGAGCCATAAGGGAGAATAGAATCTACCATCCCAATACCGCTATCAGATTAGAGCCATCAAGGAGACTAGTCATCTACCACCCCACTACCACTATCAGATTAGATTCATAAGGGAGACTAGACATCTGCCACTACACTACCATATTAGAGCCATAAAGCAGACTAGACATCTACCACCCCACTACCACTATCAGATTAGAGTCAAAAGGGAGACTAGTCATCTACCACCCCACTACCACTATCATATTAGAGTCATAATGGAGACTAGACATCTACCACCCCAAATCCACTATCAGATTAGAGCCATAAGGGAGACTAGACATCTACCATCCCACTACCACTATCAGATTAGAGCCATAAAGGAGACTAGACTAGACATCTACCACCCCACTACCACTATCATATTAGAGCCATAAAGGAGACCAGACATCTACCACCCCACTACCACTATCAGATTAGAGCCATACGGGAGACTAGACATCTACCACCCCACTATCAGATTAGAGCCAAAAGGGAGACTAGTCATCTACCACCCCACTACCACTGTCATATTAGAGCCATCAAGGAGACTAGTCATTTACCACGATCAGATTAGAGCCATCAAGGAGACTAGACATCTGCCACACCACTACCACTATCAGATTAGAGCCATAAGGGAGCCTAGACATCTGCCACACCACTACCACTATCAGATTAGAGCCATAAGGGAGACTATTCATCTACCACCCCACTACCACTATCAGATTAGAGACATAAAGGAGACTAGACATCTACCACCCCACTACCACTATCAGATTAGAGTCATAATGGAGACTACACATCTACCACCCCACTACCACTATCAGATTAGAGCCATAAGGGAGCCTAGACATCTGCCACACCACTACCACTATCAGATTAGAGCCATAAGGGAGACTATTCATCTACCACCCCACTACCACTATCAGATTAGAGACATAAAGGAGACTAGACATCTACCACCCCACTACCACTATCAGATTAGAGCCATAAGGGAACCTAGACATCTACCACCCCAGTACCACTATCAGATTAGAGCCATAAAGCAGACTAGGCATATACCACTATCAGATTAGAGCCATTAGGGAAACTAGACATCTACCACCCAGTATCACTATCAGATTAGAGCCATAAAGCAGACTAGGCATATACCACTATCAGATTAGAGCCATAAGGGAGACTAGACATCTACCACCCCACTACCACTCTCAGATTAGAGCCATAAAGGAGACTAGACATCTACCACCCCACTACCACTATCAGATTAGAGCCATAAGGGAGACTAGACATCTACCACCCCACTACCACTCTCAGATTAGAGCCATAAAGGAGACTAGACATCTACCACCCCACTACCACTGTCAGATTAGGATGGGGCGCACTGTATTTTATGTTTTCTACCCTCTTATAATTTACATTTATTCTGGCAAAACATAATTTTCAACAGCACATAGATAGTAATCATCTAGCAATTTACATAAATTGTCACTAGACTATTAAAGCCTGATCATGTAAGCCATTTTAGAATTGCCATGCAGATGTGTAGGATCAGGAACAGGCCTCCCGTTGTACAATGACTGAAACTGGGCACAGTTCAGATTGACCAACCTACTGATATTCCGTGGGGTTGTTCAGCACGCAAAATGGCTTTTATATCAATGCCTCTCAAACACAGTTCCATGCTTAGTTGGACACTTAAAGGATAAGACTGATCTTTTCAGAAAAGATTAGGTCTTTTAGAAAGGTAGAAAGAAAGTAAAATGTGAATCGGGTGATTCGTAACTTTTCGATCGGTTTTCTGACCAATTGCATGCTAGAAGTGTCTAAATAAAAAACAAATGACCCTGCAAAACGCCTGTAGCCCGCAAGCTAGAATTAAGCGAAATGTCAATAAAAAAAAGGGGGAGGCAACATCCGGAAATGACTTGGATCCATTTGGGGGGGGGGTTTCACTGATCGATGCAGTCGTATATTTTTTTTTTTTTTTTTTTTTTTTTTTTACATTTTCCAATTAAGAACATTCAAAACAAAAGTGAAAAGATATTAGACAACGATAGGACAAAGTGACAGTAACAGACGAGCATAACAAAAATAAATAATAACAATAATTATATAAACAAACATACAATAAGGAAAAATATAACGAGACATTGGATCACCTGCCGTAGCCTACATATTATACATTACGTGTGAGACATTATGTGAGGATTATATATCGATTCAATCAATGAGATGTGGGGGAGATTCTCCATATATTCAATAAAAGGTTGCCAAATTCTGTAAAATGTCTTTAACTTATTCCTCAAGCAGTAAGTGATTTTCTCCAAAGGGATACAACTATTAACTTCCGATAGCCACATTGCAACTGGCAGGGAGGAATCCCATTTCAAGGCAATACATTTCTTGGCATCGCTAGCAATATTTCTGTTAGCTTTATAGTATGGCTTTGCCTAAGATTGGTGTTAGTAAAGTTGCCCAGTAGACAGACCTCCGGGTCTAAAGGGAATGCAACCCCGTGAATTGAGGATATGGTATCGCATACCCCCTGCCAGAAACCGTGTAGTTTTGAACACTGCCAAGTGGAATGGAGGAATGTTCCTTCATCTGAGCCACATCTAAAACATAGGGAGGAGATATCTGGGTTGAACTTGTGCAGTCTAGATGGGGTGATATAGAGCTGATGGAGGAAATTAAACTGGATCAGTCTGTATCTGGAGTTCAATGTGGATGCAACACCATTACTTGGATCCTGAGCATGGAGGAAGGGGGAGGTATGGATAGATTCTGAAACAGAATCCCTGTACCGAGACTGAGCATGGAGGATGGGGGAGGTATGGGTAGATTCTGAAACAGAATCCCTGTATTGAGACTGAGCATGGAGGAAGGGGGAGGTATGGGTAGATTCTGAGCATGGAGGAAGGGGAGGTATGGGTAGATTCTGAGCATGGAGGAAGGGGGGGGGTAGATTCTGAGCATGGAGGAAGGGGGAGGTATGGGTAGATTCTGAGCATGGAGGAAGGGGGGGATAGGGGTAGATTCTGAGCATGGAGGAAGGGGGGGGTAGATTCTGAGCATGGAGGAAGGGGGGGGGGTAGATTCTGAGCATGGAGGAAGGGGGAGGTATGGGTAGATTCTGAGCATGGAGGAAGGGGGAGGTATGGGTATTTTATTTTTTATTTCACCTTTATTTAACCAGGTAGGCTAGTTGAGAACAAGTTCTCATTTGCAACTGCGACCTGGCCAAGATAAAGCATAGCAGTGTGAGCATACAACAAAGAGTTACACATGGAGTAAACAATTAACAAGTCAATAACACAGTAGAAAACAAAGGGGGGGGTCTATATACAATGTGTGCAAAAGGCATGAGGAGGTAGGCAAATAATTACAATTTTGCAGATTAACACTGGAGTGATAAAAGAACAGATGGTCATGTACAGGTAGAGATATTGGTGTGCAGAAGAGCAGAAAAGTAAATAAATAAAAACAAGTATGGGGATGAGGTAGGTGAAAAGGGTGGGCTATTTACCAATAGACTATGTACAGCTGCAGCGATCGGTTAGCTGCTCAGATAGCTGATGTTTGAAGTTGGTGAGGGAGATAAAAGTCTCCAACTTCAGCGATTTTTGGAATTCGTTCCAGTCACAGGCAGCAGAGTACTGGAACGAAAGGCGGCCAAATGAGGTGTTGGCTTTAGGGATGATCAGTGAGATACACCTGCTGGAGCGCGTGCTACGGATGGGTGTTGCCATCGTGACCAGTGAGCTGAGATAAGGCGGAGCTTTACCTAGCATAGACTTGTAGATGACCTGGAGCCAGTGGGTCTGGCGACGAATATGTAGCGAGGGCCAGCCGACTAGAGCATACAAGTCGCAGTGGTGGGTGGTATAAGGTGCTTTAGTGACAAAACGGATGGCACTGTGATAGACTGCATCCAGTTTGCTGAGTAGAGTGTTGGAAGCCATTTTGTAGATGACATCGCCGAAGTCGAGGATCGGTAGGATAGTCAGTTTTACTAGGGTAAGCTTGGCGGCTTGAGTGAAGGAGGCTTTGTTGCGGAATAGAAAGCCGACTCTTGATTTGATTTTCGATTGGAGATGTTTGATATGAGTCTGGAAGGAGAGTTTGCAGTCTAGCCAGACACCTAGGTACTTATAGACGTCCACATATTCTAGGTCGGAACCATCCAGGGTGGTGATGCTAGTCGGGCATGCAGGTGCAGGCAGCGACCGGTTGAAAAGCATGCATTTGGTTTTACTAGCGTTTAAGAGCAGTTGGAGGCCACGGAAGGAGTGTTGTATGGCATTGAAGCTTGTTTGGAGGTTAGATAGCACAGTGTCCAAAGACGGGCCGAAAGTATATAGAATGGTGTCGTCTGCGTAGAGGTGGATCAGGGAATCGCCCGCAGCAAGAGCAACATCATTGATATACACAGAGAAAAGAGTCGGCCCGAGAATTGAACCCTGTGGCACCCCCATAGAGACTGCCAGAGGACCGGACAGCATGCCCTCCGATTTGACACACTGAACTCTGTCTGCAAAGTAATTGGTGAACCAGGCAAGGCAGTCATCCGAAAAACCGAGGCTACTGAGTCTGCCGATAAGAATATGGTGATTGACAGAGTCGAAAGCCTTGGCAAGGTCGATGAAGACGGCTGCACAGTACTGTCTTTTATCGATGGCGGTTATGATGTCGTTTAGTACCTTGAGTGTGGCTGAGGTGCACCCATGACCGGCTCGGAAACCAGATTGCACAGCGGAGAAGGTACGGTGGGATTCGAGATGGTCAGTGACCTGTTTGTTGACTTGGCTTTCGAAGACCTTAGATAGGCAGGGCAGGATGGATATAGGTCTGTAGCAGTTTGGGTCCAGGGTGTCTCCCCCTTTGAAGAGGGGGATGACTGCGGCAGCTTTCCAATCCTTGGGGATCTCAGACGAGATGAAAGAGAGGTTGAACAGGCTGGTAATAGGGGTTGCGACAATGGTGGCAGATAGTTTCAGAAATAGAGGGTCCAGATTGTCAAGCCCAGCTGATTTGTACGGGTCCAGGTTTTGCAGCTCTTTCAGAACATCTGCTATCTGGATTTGGGTAAAGGAGAACCTGGAGAGGCTTGGGCGAGGAGCTGCGGGGGGGGCGGAGCTGTTGGCCGAGGTTGAAGTAGCCAGGCGGAAGGCATGGCCAGCCGTTGAGAAATGCTTATTGAAGTTTTCGATAATCATGGATTTATCAGTGGTGACCGTGTTACCTAGCCTCAGTGCAGTGGGCAGCTGGGAGGAGGTGCTCTTGTTCTCCATGGACTTCACAGTGTCCCAGAACTTTTTGGAGTTGGAGCTACAGGATGCAAACTTCTGCCTGAAGAAGCTGGCCTTAGCTTTCCTGACTGACTGCGTGTATTGGTTCCGGACTTCCCTGAACAGTTGCATATCACGGGGACTATTCGATGCTATTGCAGTCCGCCACAGGATGTTTTTGTGCTGGTCGAGGGCAGTCAGGTCTGGGGTGAACCAAGGGCTGTATCTGTTCTTAGTTCTGCATTTTTTGAACGGAGCATGCTTATCTAAAATGGTGAGGAAGTTACTTTTAAAGAATGACCAGGCATCCTCAACTGACGGGATGAGGTCAATGTCCTTCCAGGATACCCGGGCCAGGTCGATTAGAAAGGCCTGCTCACAGAAGTGTTTTAGGGAGCGTTTGACAGTGATGAGGGGTGGTCGTTTGACTGCGGCTCCGTAGCGGATACAGGCAATGAGGCAGTGATCGCTGAGATCCTGGTTGAAGACAGCGGAGGTGTATTTGGAGGGCCAGTTGGTCAGGATGACGTCTATGAGGGTGCCCTTGTTTACAGAGTTAGGGTTGTACCTGGTGGGTTCCTTGATGATTTGTGTGAGATTGAGGGCATCTAGCTTAGATTGTAGGACTGGCGGGGTGTTAAGCATATCCCAGTTTAGGTCACCTAACAGAACAAACTCTGAAGCTAGATGGGGGGCGATCAATTCACAAATGGTGTCCAGGGCACAGCTGGGAGCTGAGGGGGGTCGGTAGCAGGCGGCAACCGTGAGAGACTTGTTTCTGGAGAGAGTAATTTTCAAAATTAGTAGTTCGAACTGTTTGGGTATGGACCTGGAAAGTATGACATTACTTTGCAGGCTATCTCTGCAGTAAACTGCAACTCCTCCCCCTTTGGCAGTTCTATCTTGACGGAAGATGTTATAGTTGGGTATGGAAATCTCTGAATTTTTGGTGGCCTTCCTGAGCCAGGATTCAGACACAGCAAGGACATCAGGGTTAGCAGAGTGTGCTAAAGCAGTGAGTAAGACAAACTTAGGGAGGAGGCTTCTGATGTTGACATGCATGAAACCAAGGCTTTTTCGAACACAGAAGTCAACAAATGAGGGTGCCTGGGGACATGCAGGGCCTGGGTTTACCTCCACATCACCCGCGGAACAGAGAAGGAGTAGTATGAGGGTGCGGCTAAAGGCTATCAAAACTGGTCGCCTAGAGCGTTGGGGACAGAGAATAAGAGGAGCAGGTTTCTGGGCATGGTAGAATATATTCAGGGCATAATGCGCAGACAGGGGTATGGTGGGGTGCGGGTACAGCGGAGGTAAGCCCAGGCACTGGGTGATGATGAGAGAGGTTGTATCTCTGGACATGCTGGTAGTAATGGGTGAGGTCACCGCATGTGTGGGAGGTGGGACAAAGGAGTTATCAGGGGTATGAAGAGTGGAACTAGGGGCTCCATTGTGAACTAAAACAATGATAACTAACCTGAACAACAGTATACAAGGCATATTGACATTTGAGAGAGACATACAGCGAGGCATACAGTAATCACAGGTGTTGAATTGGGAAAGCTAGCTAAAACAGTAGGTGAGACAACAGCTAATCAGCTAGCACAACAGCAGGTAAAATGGCGTAGACTAGGCAACGGGGCCAACAGATAAAACAAACAAGCAGAATGGAGTACCGTGATTTATGGACAGTCCAGCGTGCACCAGCTATGTAGCCAAGAGATCAGTGTCCAGGGGGCAGCGGTGGATGGGGAAGGGAAGCTGGACTGGCGAGTGTTATCCAGGTTAAAAAAAACGAACAATGACTAAATAGCTTGTAGCTAGTTAGCTGGTTAGCTTCTGGAGGTTCTTGAGTGTGTTCTAAAAATAAATAAAAAATAATAGCGATTCCGCATCACATTGGGTGAGGCAGGTTTCCGGAAGGTATAAACAAATTAAAAGTCAAAAGAGATAGAAAGTAAATATGGGTCCGGTGGGCGTTTGGGACGCGGCGATTCAGGCGGTTAGCAGGCCTGTGCTAACAAGCTAACAGTTTGTAGGCCCGGGCTAGACAAGGTAGCAGTTAGCGGACCGGAGCTGGACAAGCTAGCAGTTAGCAGGCCGAATTAGCAAGCAGGGAGATAGCGAGGGCTAGAGAGTTAGCCTTTGGGGGACGTCGCGATGGGGTGAGTCTGTTAATTCCTCTTCATGCGGTGACATCGATAGACCGGTCGTGGGCCCGGGTATTGTAGCTCAGGAGTATGCTACGGTGGTAGCGCAGGCCGGGCTAGCTTCAAGCTAAGTGGGTGGAAACGCTAGCCAGGGGTAATCATCCGGGGTTGCGGTTTAGCTAGATAGCTAGTTGTGAAGATCCAGCTTATTTGGAAGCTTAGGTTTAGCAAAATGTTTTTAAAGGGATAGCTATGTAAAAAACGAAAAATATGTAAAAAACGAAAAATAAACAAAATATAAACAAAATATACAGGGACACGACACGACAGGACGACTTACTGCTACGCCATCTTGGATCAAGGGTAGATCAAGGGTAGATTCTGAGCATGGAGGAAGGGGGAGGTATGGGTAGATTCTGAGCATGGAGGAAGGGGGGGGGTAGGGGTAGATTCTGAGCATGGAGGAAGGGGGGGGTATGGGTAGGTCGCTGTGTCATCGTGGATCTAGAAACAGCTCTGTTTGGATTCCCAGTAAATTGACTAGCAATAAAAGAGCCACCGGCATGAAGAAGGGAGAGATGAGAAACAGGGAGGGATCCTATGATCCAGACTAATACCTAGGAGCTGCCCAGCGAATGATCCTATGAGCCAGACTAATACCTAGGAGCTACCCAACAGATGATCCAGACTAATACCTAGGAGCTGCCCAACAGATGATCCAGACTAATACCTAGGAGCTGTCCAACAGATGATCCAGACTAATGCCTAGGAGCTGCCCAGCGAATGATCCTATTATCCAGACTAATACCTAGGAGCTGCCCAGTGTATGATCCAGACTAATACCTAGGAGCTGCCCAGCATATGATCCTATGATCCAGACTAATACCTAGGAGCTGCCCAGCGTATGATCCTATGATCCAGACTAATACCTAGGAGCTGCCCAGCGTATGATCCTATGAGCCAGACTAATACAGAGGAGCTGCCCAGCGAATGATCCTATGAGCCAGACTAATACAGAGGAG
Organism: Oncorhynchus kisutch; assembly: GCF_002021735.2. Lineage (NCBI taxonomy): Eukaryota > Metazoa > Chordata > Actinopteri > Salmoniformes > Salmonidae > Oncorhynchus > Oncorhynchus kisutch. The sequence goes on along the minus strand of NW_022261981.1, from coordinate 10,597,283 downwards.
CTGCCCAGCGAATGATCCTATGAGCCAGACTAATACCTAGGAGCTGCCCAACAGATGATCCTAAGAACCAGACTAATACCTAGGAGCTGCCAAGCGAATGATCCTATGATCCAGACTAATACCTAGGACCTGCCCAGCGAATGATCCTAAGAACTAGACTAATACCTAGGAGCTGCCCAACAGATGATCCTAAGAACCAGACTAATACCTAGGAGCTGCCAAGCGAATGATCCTATGATCCAGACTAATACCTAGGAGCTGCCCAGCGAATGATCCTATGATCCAGACTAATACCTAGGAGCTGCCCAGCGAATGATCCTATGAGCCAGACTAATACCTCGGAGCTGCCCAGCGAATTATCCTATGATCCAGACTAAGCCTGGTCTGTGTAACCTTTAACCCAACCGGCAACCAGCCCAACTCCTGAAACTGTCTCCTACCAACACGAGTATGTTGGCTCAGATCCAACACCACCCTTGTTCTGGGCATTCTGGAGCTGTTTACTAGATTAGTTAAGGGAGGGAGGGTGGAGGGGGGTACCCAGGTGGTAAAATGAAATGCATTAGTCATGATGCTGAGTCCCCAGCTTCAAAGGGTTCTCTCACATTAATGAGTCAACGTGATAAAATATACAGTACTTGGCATCTTATGTTCTTCATGCATTAAATGAAGAAACCTGCACTCTGCTCTTGCTAGTATCACTGCTCTTTATTAAGCTTTAGGTATCGGCCTCAACGCCTTAGTTAGAGCTCTGTGGGCTGAGGGGAGAGCTTCATTAAAACTGTCTCTACCAATGTTGACGCTGATCCCTGGGGCGGCAGGGTAGCCTAGTGGTTAGAGCGTTGGATTAGTAACTGAAAGGTTGCAAGTTCTAATCCCTGAGCTGACAAGGTACAAATCTGTCGTTCTGCCCCTGAACAGTTGTTGTTTAGCAGTGGAGATTGATGATGGATACGTTGTTGTTTAGCAGTGGAGATTGATGATGGATGATGGAGATGTTGTTATTGTTGATGTTTAGCAGTGGAGATTGATGATGGATGATGGATGATGGAGATGTTGTTGTTTAGTAGTGGAGATTGATGATGGATGATGGAGATGTTGTTGTTTAGCAGTGGAGATTGATGATGGATGATGGAGATGTTGTTGTTTAGCAGTGGACATTGATGATGGACATGTTGTTGTTGTTGTTGTTGATGATGTTGTTTAGCAGTGGAGATTGATGATGGATGATGGAGATGTTGTTATTGTTGATGATGATGTTGTTGTTGAATATGTTGTTATTGTTGATGATGTTGTTGTTGAATATGTTGTTATTGTTAATGATGTTATTGTTGATGGTGTTGTTGAATATGTTGTTTTTGTTGATGTTGTTGTTATTGTTGATGATGTTATGGTTGATGATGTTCTTGTTATTGTTGATGTTGAATATGTTTTTGTTGTTGTTGTGTTACAGTAGAAACACTCCACCTTGGCACTCTGATGGCAGCCCACGGCTACTTCTTCCCAATCTCGGACCATGTGCTCACACTGAAGGACGATGGAACCTTCTACAGGTTTCAGGTACTAAGATAAGATCAACGTCTACAGGTTTCAGCTACTAAGATAAGATCAACGTCTACAGGTTTCAGTTACTAAGATAAGATCAACGTCTACAGGTTTCAGTTACTAAGATAAGACCAACATCTACAGGTTTCAGTTACTAAGAAAAGATCAACGTCTACAGGTTTCAGTTACTAAGATAAGATCAACGTCTACAGGTTTCAGTTACTAAGATAAGACCAACATCTACAGGTTTCAGTTACTAAGATAAGATCAACATCTACAGGTTTCAGTTACTGAGATAAGATCAACATCTACAGGTTTCAGTTACTAAGATAAGATCAACGTCTACAGGTTTCAGTTACTAAGATAAGACCAACATCTACAGGTTTCAGTTACTAAGATAAGACCAACATCTACAGGTTTCAGTTACTAAGATAAGACCAACATCTACAGGTTTCAGTTACTAAGAAAAGATCAACGTCTACAGGTTTCAGTTACTAAGATAAGACCAACATCTACAGGTTTCAGTTACTAAGAAAAGATCAACGTCTACAGGTTTCAGTTACTAAGATAAGACCAACATCTACAGGTTTCAGTTACTAAGAAAAGATCAACGTCTACAAGTTTCAGTTACTAAGATAAGACCAACATCTACAGGTTTCAGTTACTAAGAAAAGATCAACGTCTACAGGTTTCAGTTACTAAGATAAGACCAACATCTACAGGTTTCAGTTACTAAGATAAGACCAACATCTACAGGTTTCAGGTACTAAGATAAGATCAACGTCTACAGGTTTCAGTTACTAAGAAAAGATCAACGTCTACAGGTTTCAGTTACTAAGATAAGACCAACATCTACAGGTTTCAGTTACTAAGATAAGACCAACATCTACAGGTTTCAGTTACTAAGATAAGACCAACTTCTATTGTAGTAATTGAACCAGTCAAACACTCATCTACTAACAGAACACTGTCCCAGTAGGACGTAGAGACAGAAGAAACATCCAGTACTGTACAGAACACATATCCCTTCAGTTGATCTAATATTATCTTAATACCTGGAACCACAGTATTCTATTAATACTGCCAACTAATGCTTTGATAGAGTGAAGCAGCACACAGCCGGTATAAACTAGAGGTGCTGTTCACAGATCAGGTATAAACTATAGATGCTGTTTACAGATCAGGTATAAACTATTGATGCTGTTCACAGATCAGGTATAAACTATAGATGCTGTTCACAGATCAGGTATAAACTATAGGTGCTGTTCACAGATCAGGTATAAACTATAGGTGCTGTTCACAGATCAGGTATAAACTATTGATGCTGTTCACAGATCAGGTATAAACTATAGGTGCTGTTCACAGATCAGGTATAAACTATAGATGCTGTTCACAGATCAGGTATAAACTATAGGTGTTGTTTACAGATCAGGTATAAACCAGAGGTGCTGTTCACAGATCAGGTATAAACTATAGATGCTGTTTACAGATCAGGTATAAACTATTGATGCTGTTCACAGATCAGGTATAAACTATAGGTGTTGTTTACAGATCAGGTATAAACCAGAGGTGCTGTTCACAGATCAGGTATAAACTATAGATGCTGTTTACAGATCAGGTATAAACTATAGATGCTGTTTACAGATCAGGTATAAACTATAGATGCTGTTTACAGATCAGGTATAAACTATAGATGCTGTTTACAGATTAGGTATAAACTATAGATGCTGTTCACAGATCAGGTATAAACTATAGATGCTGTTTACAGATTAGGTATAAACTATAGATGCTGTTTACAGATCAGGTATAAACTATAGGTGCTGTTCACAGATCAGGTATAAACCAGAGGTGCTGTTTACAGATCAGGTATAAACTATAGGTGCTGTTCACAGATCAGGTATAAACCAGAGGTGCTGTTCACAGATCAGGTATAAACTATAGATGCTGTTTACAGATCAGGTATAAACTATAGGTGCTGTTCACAGATCAGGTATAAATTATAGGTGCTGTTTACAGATTATGTATAAACTATAGATGCTGTTTACAGATCAGGTATTAGCTATAGGTGATGTTTACAGATCAGGTATAAATGATAGGTACATTTTAAAGAACAATATTGAAAACATAAAAATATCCTTAATTCAGTAACAGAAATGAACTGAAACAAGTGATCTGGTTAAATATCCTGAATGTTCCACTATAGAAACAACAGAGATCTGGTTAAATATCCTGAATGTTCCACTATGGAAACAACAGTGATCTTGTTAAATATCCTGAATGTTCCACTATAGAAACAACAGAGATCTGGTTAAATATTCTGAATGTTCCACTATAGAAACAACAGAGATCTGGTTAAATATCCTGAATGTTCCACTATGGAAACAACAGCTGGTATTCTAGCCACGTGGTTGACTCTAGTGACTGACTGATTCCCTCTCTCTGTTAAACACTGTTCTGTTCTACTCTGATTGACGAGCTCGTCACAGACCCTTCAGACAGCTATAGTAGACAGCCAAACAAACGGCAGCTGTCAATGAGCTCCGTAGTTACAGTATAATGTCACCTGTAGGGTGTCAGTCAGCGAGTACTGTCCCTCTCTCCAACTTCCTCTTCTGGTTTTTCTTTATTCTGACTATTTTCTACATTGTAAAATAAGTGATGACATCAGAACTATGAAATATGAAATAACATTTATGGAATCATGGTGTAACCAAAATAGTTAAAGAAATCAAACTATATTTTATATGAGATTCTTCCAAATAGTTTGTTAGAATCATATGGGTCCATAGAGAGTCTGTTAGAATCATATTGGTCCATAGAGAGTCTGTTAGAATCATATGGGTCCATAGGGAGTCTGTTAGAATCATATGGGTCCATAGGGAGTCTGTTAGAATCTTATGAGTCCATAAAGAGTCTGTTGGAATCATATGGGTCCACAGAGAGTCTATTAGAATCTTATGGGTCCATAAAGAGTCTGTTGGAATCATATGGGTCCGCAGAGAGTCTATTAGAATAATTTCACCATGCTCTCTCTCTCGCTCACACTTTATTGGCATGGGAAACATGTAAGTGAAATAAACAATAAAAATGAACAGTAAACATTACACTCACAGAAGTCCCAAATGAATAAAGACATTTCAAATGTCATATTATATTTATATTCAGTGTTGTAACGATGTGCAAATGGTTAAAGTACATCAACGGGAAAATATATCAACTTAAATAAAAATCAAATCACATTTTATTTGTCACATACACATGGTTAGCAGATGTTAATGCGAGTGTAGCGAAATGCTTGTGCTTCTAGTTCCGACAATGCAGTAATAACCAACAAGTAATCTAGCTAACAATTCCAAAACTACTACCTTATATACACAAGTGTAAGGGGATAAAGAATATGTACATAAAGATATATGAGTGAGTGATGGTACAGAGCAGCATAGGCAAGATACAGTAGATGGTATCGAGTACAGTATATACAGTGCCTTGCGAAAGTATTCGGCCCCCTTGAACTTTGACCTTTTGCCACATTTCAGGCTTCAAACATAAATACAGTGCCTTGCGAAAGTATTCGGCCCCCTTGAACTTTGCGACCTTTTGCCACATTTCAGGCTTCAAACATAAAGATATAAAACTGTATTTTTTTGTGAAGAATCAACAACAAGTGGGACACAATCATGAAGTGGAACGACATTTATTGGATATTTCTAACTTTTTTAACAAATCAAAAACTGAAAAATTGGGCGTGCAAAATTATTCAGCCCCTTTACTTTCAGTGCAGCAAGCTCTCTCCAGAAGATCAGTGAGGATCTCTGAATGATCCAATGTTGACCTAAATGACTAATGATGATAAATACAATCCACCTGTGTGTAATCAAGTCTCCGTATAAATGCACCTGCACTGTGATAGTCTCAGAGGTCCGTTAAAAGAGCAGAGAGCATCATGAAGAACAAGTAACACACCAGGCAGGTCCGAGATACTGTTGTGAAGAAGTTTAAAGCCGGATTTGGATACAAAAAGATTTCCCAAGCTTTAAACATCCCAAGGAGCACTGTGCAAGCGATAATATTGAAATGGAAGGAGTATCAGACCACTGCAAATCTACCAAGACCTGGCCGTCCCTCTAAACTTTCAGCTCATACAAGGAGAAGACTGATCAGAGATGCAGCCAAGAGGCCCATGATCACTCTGGATGAACTGCAGAGATCTACAGCTGAGGTGGGAGACTCTGTCCATAGGACAACAATCAGTCGTATATTGCACAAATCTGGCCTTTATGGAAGAGTGGCAAGAAGAAAGCCATTTCTTAAAGATATCCATAAAAAGTGTCGTTTAAAGTTTGCCACAAGCCACCTGGGAGACACACCAAACGTGGAAGAAGGTGCTCTGGTCAGATGAAACCAAAATTGAACTTTTTGGCAACAATGCAAACCGTTATGTTTGGCGTAAAAGCAACACAGCTCATCACCCTGACCACACCATCCCCACTGTCAAACATGGTGGTGGCAGCATCATGGTTTGGGCCTGCTTTTCTTCAGCAGGGACAGGGAAGATGGTTAAAATTGATGGGAAGATGGATGGAGCCAAATACAGGACCATTCTGGAAGAAAACCTGATGGAGTCTGCAAAAGACCTGAGACTGGGACGGAGATTTGTCTTCCAACAAGACAATGATCCAAAACATAAAGCAAAATCTACAATGGAATGGTTCAAAAATAAACATATCCAGGTGTTAGAATGGCCAAGTCAAAGTCCAGACCTGAATCCAATCGAGAATCTGTGGAAAGAACTGAAAACTGCTGTTCACAAATGCTCTCCATCCAACCTCACTGAGCTCGAGCTGTTTTGCAAGGAGGAATGGGAAAATATTTCAGTCTCTCGATGTGCAAAACTGATAGAGACATACCCCAAGCGACTTACAGCTGTAATCGCAGCAAAAGGTGGCACTACAAAGTATTAACTTAAGGGGGCTGAATAATTTTGCACGCCCAATTTTTCAGTTTTTGATTTGTTAAAAAAGTTTGAAATATCCAATAAATGTCGTTCCACTTCATGATTGTGTCCCACTTGTTGTTGATTCTTCACAAAAAAATACAGTTTTATATCTTTATGTTTGAAGCCTGAAATGTGGCAAAAGGTCGCAAAGTTCAAGGGGGCCGAATACTTTCGCAAGGCACTGTACATATGAGATGAGTATGTAAACAAAGTGGCATAGTTAAAGTGGCTAGTGATACATGTATTACATAAAGATGCAGTAGATGATATAGAGTACAGTATATACATATACATATGAGATGAATAATGTAGGGTATGTAAACATTATATTAGGTAGCATTGTTTAAAGTGGCTAGTGATATATATTTTTTCCTGACACCACACTCCGAGGGCCCTCACCTCCTCCCTGTAGGCCATCTCGTCGTTGTTGGTAATCAAGCCTACCACTGTTGTGTCGTCCGCAAACTTGATGATTGAGTTGGAGGCGTTCGTGGCCACGCAGTCGTGGGTGAACAGGGAGTACAGGAGAGGGCTCAGAACGCACCCTTGTGGGGTCCCAGTGTTGAGGATCAGCGGGGTGGAAATGTTGTTGCCTACCCTCACCACCTGGGGGCGGCCCGTCAGGAAGTCCAGTACCCAGTTGCACAGGGCAGGGTCGAGACCCAGGGTCTCGAGCTTGATGACAAGCTTGGAGGGCACTATGGTGTTAAATGCCGAGCTGTAGTCGATGAACAGCATTCTCACATAGGTATTCCTCTTGTCCAGATGGGTTAGGGCAGTGTGGTTGAGATTGCATCGTATGTGGACCTATTTGGGCGGTAAGCAAATTGGAGTGGGTCTAGGGTGTCAGGTAGGGTGGAGGTGATATGTTCCTTGACTAGTCTCTCAAAGCACTTCATGATGACGGAAGTGAGTGCTACGGGGCGGTAGTCGTTTAGCTCAGTTACCTTAGCTTTCTTGGGAACAGGAACAATGGTGGCCCTCTTGAAGCATGTGGGAACAACAGACTGGGATAGGGATTGATTGAATATGTCTGTAAACACACCAGCCAGCTGGTCTGCTCATGCTCTGAGGGCCCGGCTGGGGATGCCGTCTGGGCCTGCAGCCTTGCGAGGGTTGACACGTTTAAATGTTTTCCTCACGTTGGCTGCAGTGAAGGAGAGTCCGCATGTTTTAGTTGCGGGCCGTGTCAGTGGCACTGTATTGTCCTCAAAGCGGGCAAAAAAGTTATTTAGTCTGCCTGGGAGCAAGACATCCTGGTCCATGACTGGGCTGGTTTTCTTTTTGTAATCCGTGATTGACTGTAGTAGACCCTGCCACATACCTCGTGTCTGAGCCGTTTAATTGAGATTATACTTTGTCTCTATACTGACTCTTAGCTTGTTTGATTGCCTTGTGGAGGGAATAGTTACACTGTTTGTATTCGGTCATGTTTCCGGTCACCTTGCCCTGATTAAAAGCAGTCGTTCGGGCTTTCAGTTTCACGTGAATGCTGCCATCAATCCACAGTTTCTGGTTTGGGAATGTTTTAATCATTGCTATGGGAACGACATATTCAACACACTTTCTAAGGAACTCGCTCACCGAATCAGCGTATTCGTCAATGTTGATGTCTGACGCAATACGAAACATATCCCAGTCTACGTGATTGAAGCAGTCTTGGAGTGTGGAATCAGATTGGTCGGACCAGCGTTGAACAGACCTCAGCGCGGGAGCTTCTTGTTTTAGTTTCTGTCTGTAGGCAGGGATCAACAAAATGGAGTCGTGGTCAGCTTTTCCGAAAGGAGGGCGGGGCAGGGCCTTATATGCATCGCGGAAGTTAGAATAGCAGTGATCCAAGGTTTTTCTACCCCTGGTTGCGCAATCGATATGCTGATAAAATTTAGGGAGTCTTGTTTTCAGATTAGCCTTGTTAAAATCCCCAGCTACAATGAATGCAGCCTCTGGATAAATGGATTCCAGTTTGCAAAGAGTCAAATAAAGTTTGTTCAGAGCCATCGATGTGTCTGCTTGGGGGGGAATATATACGGCTGTGATTATAATCGAAGAGAATTCCCTTGGTAGATAGTGCGGTCGACATTTGATTGTGAGGAATTCTAAATCAGGTGAACAGAAGGACTTGAGTACCTGTATGTTGTTATGATCACACCACGTCACGTTAACCATGAAGCATACGCCCCCACCCCTCTTCTTACCAGAAAGATGTTTGTTTCTGTCTGCGCGATGCGTGGAGAAACCAGCTGGCTGCACCGATTCCGATAGCGTCTCTCCAGTGAGCCAATATGGGTTGTATTTACAATGGTGTTTGTTCTTCACTGATTTCCCTTTTCTCTCACCCTCCCTCTTCCCCCCCCCCCAACCATAACCCACCTCCCCTCTCAGACTCCCTACTTCTGGCCATCTAACTGTTGGGAACCTGAGAACACAGACTATGGTGAGTACAGCAGACAATACAGCAGACTATGACCTAAATCACCTAATTGTCACACACACATTAAACCACTGTCCAGACCAGTAAATCCAAGCTGTTCTGTTCTTCTGTGTTCTGCTCTCTGCTCTCTGCTCTGCGGTAAGTCGGCCCAGGGCTCCAGTCATCCCTCCAGATGGATTACTGTTCTGACAGGATTTCTATGAAAACAAAAGCATCTGAACAATATTCAGTTTACTGGTATACAGTTTACATTACCCTGTCTGGTATACAACCAGGACACCAATAAAACATTACCCTGTCTGTCTGTTTCCTGTCTGGTACACAACCAGGAAACCAATAAACCATTACCCTGTCTGTCTGTTTCCTGTCTGGTACACAACCAGGAAACCAATAAACCAATACCCTGTCTGTCTGTTTCCTGTCTGGTACACAACCAGGAAACCAATAAACCATTACCCTGTCTGTCTGTTTCCTGTCTGGTACACAACCAGGACACCAATAAACCATTACCCTATCTGTCTGTTTCCTGTCTGGTACACAACCAGGAAACCAATAAACCATTACCCTGTCTGTCTGTTTCCTGTCTGGTACACAACCAGGAAACCAATAAACCATTACCCTGTCTGTCTGTTTCCTGTCTGGTACACGACCAGGAAACCAATAAACCATTACCCTATCTGTCTGTTTCCTATCTGGTATAACACCAATAAACCACAACCCTGTCTGTCTGTTTCCTGTCTGGTACATAACCAGGAAACCAATAAACCATTACCCTGTCTGTCTGTTTCCTGTCTGGTACACAAACAGGAAACCAATAAACCAATACCCTGTCTGTCTGTTTCCTGTCTGGTACACGACCAGGAAACCAATAAACCATTACCCTGTCTGTCTGTTTCCTGTCTGGTACACAACCAGGAAACCAATAAACCATTACCCTGTCTGTCTGTTTCCTGTCTGGTACACGACCAGGAAACCAATAAACCATTACCCTATCTGTCTGTTTCCTATCTGGTATAACACCAATAAACCACAACCCTGTCTGTCTGTCTGTCTGTTTCCATCTGGTATACAACCAGGAAACCAATAAACCAATACCCTGTCTGTCTGTTTCCTGTCTGGTACACAACCAGGAAACCAATAAACCATTACCCTGTCTGTCTGTTTCCTATCTGGTATACAACCAGGAAACCAATAAACTAATACCCTGTCTGTCAAACTAAATCTTATTGTATTTGTCACATACACGTGTTTAGCAGATGTTATTGTAGCGAAATGCTTGTGTTTGTAGCTCCAACTGTGCAGCAATATCTAACTAAATGCTTGTGTTTGTAGCTCCAACTGTGCAGTAATATCTAACAATTCACAACAATACACACAACCTAAAAGTAAAATAATGGAATTAAGGAATATATGAATATTAGGATGAGCAATGTCAGAGTGGCATTGACTAAATACAGTAGAATAGAATACAGTATATACATATGAGATGAGTAATACATAGACTAAGATACAGTAGAATAGAATAGAATACAGTATATACATATGAGATGAGTAAAGCATAGACTAAAATACAGTAGAATAGAATACAGTATATACATATGAGATGAGTAATGCATAGACTAAGATACAGTAGAATAGAATAGAATACAGTATATACATATGAGATGAGTAAAGTATAGACTAAAATACAGTAGAATAGAATACAGTATATACATATGAGATGAGTAATGCATAGACTAAGATACAGTAGAATAGAATACAGTATATACATATGAGATGAGTAATGCATAGACTAAGATACAGTAGAATAGAATACAGTATATACATACGAGATGAGTAATGCATAGACTAAGATACAGTAGAATACAGTATATACATATGAGATGAGTAATGCATAGACTAAGATACAGTAGAATACAGTATATACATATGAGATGAGTAATGCATAGACTAAGATACAGTAGAATAGAATACAGTATATACATATGAGATGAGTAATGCATAGACTAAGATACAGTAGAATAGAATACAGTATATACATACGAGATGAGTAATGCATAGACTAAGATACAGTAGAATACAGTATATACATATGAGATGAGTAATGCATAGACTAAGATACAGTAGAATACAGTATATACATATGAGATGAGTAATGCATAGACTAAGATACAGTAGAATAGAATACAGTATATACATATGAGATGAGTAATGCATAGACTAAGATACAGTAGAATAGAATACAGTATATACATATGAGATGAGTAATACATAGACTAAGATACAGTAGAATAGAATACAGTATATACATATGAGATGAGTAAAGCAAAAATATGTAAACATTATTAAAGTGTTCCATTATTAAAGTGGCCAGTGATTTCAAGTCATATGGGTCAGCAGCCTCTAATGTGCAGGATTACGTAACTGGGTGGAAGCCGCCTAGTGATGGCTGTTTAACAGTCTGGTGGCCTTAAGATAGAAGCGGATTTTCAGTCTCTCGGTCACAGCTTTGATGCACCTGTACTGACCTCGCCTTCTGGATGATAGCGGGGTGAACAGGCAGTGGCTCGGGTAGTTGATGTCCTTGATGATGTTCTTGGCCTTCCTGTGACATCGGGTGCTGTAGGTGTTCTGGAGGGCAGGTAGTTTGCCCCCGGTGATGCATTGGGCAGACCGCACATCCCTCTGGAGAGCTCTGCCGTTGCAAGCAGTGCAGTTGCCGTATAAGGCGGTGATACAGCCCAACAGGATGCTCTCAATTGTGCATCTGTAAAGGTTTGTGAGGGTTTTAGGTGCCAAGTCAAATTTCTTCTCCTAAGGTTGAAGAGCCGCTGTTGCTCCTTCTTCACAACACTGTCTGTGTGGGAGGACCATTTTAGATTGTCAGTGATGTGTACGTGGAGGAACTTGAAGCTTTCCACCTTCTCCACTGCGGTCCCGTTGATGTGGGTAGCGAGGGCTCCCTCTGCCGTTTCCTGAAGTACACGATCATCTTTGTTTTGTTGACGTTGAGTGAGAGGTTATTTTCCTGGCACAACTCCGCCAGGGCCCTCACCGCCTCTCGTTATTGTTGGTAATCAGGCCTATTACTGTAGTGTCTTCTGCAAACTTGATGATTGAGTTGGAGGCGTGCATGGCCACGCAGTCATGGGTGAACAGGGAGTACAGGAGGGGACTCAGCACACACCCTTGTGGGGCCCCCGTGTTGAAGATCAGCGAAATGGAGGTGTTGTTTCCTACCTTCAACCCTTGTGGGCAGCCCGTCAGGAAGTCCAGGATCCAGTTGCACAGGGCAGGGTTTCCTACACAGGGCCCCAAGCTTAATGCTGAGCTTGGAGTGCACTATGGTGTTGATTGCTGAGCTATAGTCAATGAACAGCATTCTTACATAGGTGTTCCTCTTATCCAGATGGAATAGGGCAGTGTGTAGTGTGATGGCAATTACACTGTCTGTGGATCTATTGGGGAGGTAAGCAAATTGGAGTGGGTCTAGTGTTTCCGGGATGATGGTGTTGGTGTGCGCCATGACCAGTCTTTCAAAGCACTTCATGGCTACCGACGTGAGTGCTACGGGGCAGTAGTCATTTAAATAGGTTACCTTCGCATTCTTGGGCACAGGGACTATGGTGGTCGGCTTGAAATGTGGCTATTACAGACCTGGTCAGGGAGAGATTGAAAATGGCAGTGAAGACACTTTCCAGTTGGTCTGCGCATGCTCTGAGTACATGCCCTTTTAACAGCTGGTGCTCTCATGCATGCTTCAGTGTTGCTTGCCTCGAAGTGAGCATAAAGAGGCATTTAGCTCGTCTGGTAGGCCCGCGTCCTTGCGCAGCCCGTGGCTGGTAGTCCATAATAGTTTGAAAGCCCTGCCACATTCGACGAGCGTCAGAGCCGGTGTAGTAGGATTCAAACTTAGTCCTGTATTGAGGCTTTGCCTGTTTGATGGTTAGTCTGAATAGTGGGATTTCTTATAAGCGTCTGGATTAGTGTCCCGCTCCTTGAAAGCAGCAGCTCTAGCATCTAGCTCAGTGCAGATGTCTGTAATCCATGGCTTCTGGTTGGGGTATGTGCAGTACGTACGGTCACTGTGGGGACGATGTTGTCAATGCACTTATTGATGAAGCCGGTGACTGAGGTGGTGTACTTCTCAATACCATTGGAGGAATCCCGGAACATATTCCAGTCTGTGCTAGCAAAACAGTCCTGTAGCGTAGCATCCGTGTCAACTGACCACTTCCGTATTGAGCGAGTCACTTCCTGCTTTAGTGTTTGCTTGTAAGCAGGAAGATAGAGTTATGGTCAGATTTGCCAAATGGAGGGCTAGGGATAACTGTGTATGCACCTCTGTTTGTGGAGTAAAGGTAGTCTAGAGTTTTTTCTGTGACATGCTGATAGAAATGATGTAAAATGGATCTAAGTTTGCCTGCATTAAAGTCCCTGGCCGCTAGGAGTGGCGCTTCTGGGTGAGCGTTTTCTTGTTTGATTATGGCCTTGCACAGCTGGTTGAGTGGCCTTATACAGCTGGTTGAGTGTGGTCTTAGCACCAGCATCAGTTTGTGGTGGTAAAAAGATGGCTACGAATAATATAGATGAGAGCTCTCTATGTATGATAGTGTGGTCTACAGCTTATCATGCGGTACTCTACCTCAGGCGAGCAATACCTCCAGACTTCCTTAATATATGACATTGCACACCAGCTGTTATTGATAAATTGAAAACCCAGCCAGCTCTATATGATCAGTGTTGTCGTTCAGCCACAAAAATAAGATATTACAGTTTTGGGGATAGCTGAAGTGGACTGTAGGATAGCTTGGGGATAGATGAAGTGGACTGTAGGATAGCTTGGGGATAGATGAAGTGGACTGTAGGATAGCTTGGGGATAGATGAAGTGGACTGTAGGATAGCTTGGGGATAGATGAAGTGGACTGTAGGATAGCTTGGGGATAGATGAAGTGGACTGTAGGATAGCTTGGGGATAGCTGAAGTGGACTGTAGGATAGCTTGGGGATAGATGAAGTGGACTGTAGGATAGCTTGGGGATAGATGAAGTGGACTGTAGGATAGCTTGGGGATAAATGAAGTGGACTGTAGGATAGCTTGGGGATAGATGAAGTGGACTGTAGGATAGCTTGGGGATAGATGAAGTGGACTGTAGGATAGCTTGGGGATAGATGAAGTGGACTGTAGGATAGCTTGGGGATAAATGAAGTGGACTGTAGGATAGCTTGGGGATAGATGAAGTGGACTGTAGGATAGCTTGGGGATAGATGAAGTGGACTGTAGGATAGCTTGGGGATAGATGAAGTGGACTGTAGGATAGCTTGGGGATAGATGAAGTGGACTGTAGGATAGCTTGGGGATAGATGAAGTGGACTGTAGGATAGCTTGGGGATAGATGAAGTGGACTGTAGGATAGCTTGGGGATAGATGAAGTGGACTGTAGGATAGCTTGGGGATAGATGAAGTGGACTGTAGGATAGCTTGGGGATAGATGAAGTGGACTGTAGGATAGCTTGGGGATAGATGAAGTGGACTGTAGGATAGCTTGGGGATAGATGAAGTGGACTGTAGGATAGCTTTGGGGATAGATGAAGTGGACTGTAGGATAGCTTGGGATAGATGAAGTGACTGTAGGATAGCTTGGGGATAGATGAGTGAGTAGGATAGCTTGGGGATAGATGAAGTGGACTGGAGGATAGCTTGGGATAGATGAAGTGGACTGTAGGATAGCTTGGGGATAGATGAAGTGGACTGTAGGATAGCTTGGGGATAGCTGAAGTGGCTGTAGATAGCTTGGGGATAGCTGAAGTGGACTGTAGGATAGCTTGGGGATAGATGAAGTGGACTGTAGGATAGCTGGGGATAGATGAAGTGGACTGTAGGATAGCTTGGGGATAATGAAGTGGACTGTAGGATAGCATGGGGGATAGATGAAGTGGACTGTAGGATAGCTTGGGGATAGAGGTGAAGTGGACTGTAGGATAGCTTGGGGATAGATGAAGTGACTGTAGGGATAGCGTTGGGGATAGAATGAAGTGGACTGTAGGATAGCTTGGGGATAGATAAGTGAACTGTAGGATAGCTTGGGGATAGATGAAGTGGACTGTAGGATAGCTTGGGGATAGATGAAGTGGACTGTAGGATAGCTTGGGGATAAATGAAGTGGACTGTAGGATAGCATGGGGATAGATGAAGTGGACTGTAGGATAGCTTGGGGATAGATGAAGTGGACTGTAGGATAGCTTGGGGATAGATGAAGTGGACTGTAGGATAGCTTGGGGATAGATGAAGTGGACTGTAGGATAGCTTGGGGATAGATGAAGTGGACTGTAGGATAGCTTGGGGATAAATGAAGTGGACTGTAGGATAGCTTGGGATAGATGAAGTGGACTGTAGGATAGCTTGGGGATAAATGAATAGGGACTGTAGGATAGCTTGGGGATAGATGAAGTGGACTGTAGGATAGCTTGGGGATAGATGAAGTGGACTGTAGGATAGCTTGGGGATAGATGAAGTGGACTGTAGGATAGCTTGGGGGATAGATGAAGTGGACTGTAGGATAGCTTGGGGATAGATGAAGTGGACTGTAGGATAGCTTGGGGATAAATGAAGTGGACTGTAGGATAGCTTGGGGATAGCTGAAGTGGACTGTAGGATAGCTTGGGGATAGATGAAGTGGACTGTAGGATAGCTTGGGGATAGATGAAGTGGACTGTAGGATAGCTTGGGGATAAATGAAGTGGACTGTAGGATAGCATGGGGATAGATGAAGTGGACTGTAGGATAGCTTGGGGATAGATGAAGTGGACTGTAGGATAGCTTGGGGATAGATGAAGTGGACTGTAGGATAGCTTGGGGATAGATGAAGTGGACTGTAGGATAGCTTGGGGATAAATGAAGTGGACTGTAGGATAGCTTGGGGATAGCTGAAGTGGACTGTAGGATAGCTTTGGGGGATAGATGAAGTGGACTGTAGGATAGCTTGGGGATAGATGAGTGGACTGTAGGATAGCTTGGGGATAATGAAGTGGACTGTAGGATAGCATGGGGATAGATGAACTGTGGAAGCTGGATGTAGGATAGCTTGGGGATAGATGAAGTGGACTGTAGGATAGCTTGGGGATAGATGAAGTGGACTGTAGGATAGCTTGGGGATAGATGAAGTGGACTGTAGGATAGCTTGGGGATAGATGAAGTGGACTGTAGGATAGCTTGGGGATAGAATGAAGTGGACTGTAGGATAGCTTGGGATAGATGAAGTGGACTGTAGGATAGCTTGGGGATAAATGAAGTGGACTGTAGGATAGCTTGGGGATAGATGAAGTGGACTGTAGGATAGCTTGGGGATAGATGAAGTGGACTGTAGGATAGCTTGGGGATAGATGAAGTGGACTGTAGGATAGCTTGGGGATAGATGAAGTGGACTGTAGGATAGCTTGGGGATAGATGAAGTGGACTGTAGGATAGCTTGGGGATAGATGAAGTGGACTGTAGGATAGCTTGGGGATAGATGAAGTGGACTGTAGGATAGCTTGGGGATAGATGAAGTGGACTGTAGGATAGCTTGGGGATAATGAAGTGGACTGTAGGATAGCTTGGGGATAGCTGAAGTGGACTGTAGGATAGCTTGGGGATAGATGAAGTGGACTGTAGGATAGCTTGGGGCTAAATGAAGTGGACTGTAGGATAGCTTGGGGATAGATGAAGTGGACTGTAGGATAGCTTGGGGATAAATGAAGTGGACTGTAGGATAGCTTGGGGATAGATGAAGTGGACTGTAGGATAGCTTGGGGATAGATGAAGTGGACTGTAGGATAGCTTGGGGGATAGATGAAGTGGACTGTAGGATAGCTTGGGGATAGATGAAGTGGACTGTAGGATAGCTTGGGGATAGATGAAGTGGACTGTAGGATAGCTTGGGGATAGATGAAGTGGAATGTAGGATAGCTTGGGGATAGATGAAGTGGACTGTAGGATAGCTTGGGGATAGCTGAAGTGGACTGTAGGATAGCTTGGGGATAGATGAATTGGACTGTAGGATTTCGCTTGGGGATAGATGAAGTGGACTGTAGGATAGCTTGGGGATAGATGAAGTGGACTGTAGGATAGCTTGGGGATAGATGAAGTGGACTGTAGGATAGCTTGGGGATAGAGATGAAGTGGACTGTAGGATAGCTTGGGATAGATGAAGTGGACTGTAGGATAGCTTGGGGATAGATGAAGTGGACTGTAGGATAGTCTTGGGGATAGATGAGAGTGGACTTAGGATAGCTGGGGATAGATGAAGTGGACTGTAGGATAGCTTGGGATAGATGAAGTGGACTGTAGGATAGCTTTGGGATAGATGAAGTGGACTGTAGGATAGCTTGGGGATAGATGAAGGGACTGTAGGATAGCTTGGGGATAAGATGAAGTGGACTGTAGGATACTTTTGGGGATAGATGAAGTGGACTGTAGGATAGCTTGGGATAGATGAGTGGGACTGTAGGATAGCTTGGGGATAGATGAAGTGGACTGTAGGATAGCTTGGGGATAGATGAAGTGACTGTAGGATAGCTGGGGATAGATGAAGTGGACTGTTAGCATAGCTTGGGGATAGATGAAGTGGACTGTAGGATAGCTGGGGATAGAATGAAGTGGACTGTAGAATAGCTTGGGGCTAGATGAAGTGGACTGTAGGATAGCTTGGGGATAGATGAAGTGGACTGTAGGATAGTTGGGGATAATGACGTGGAACGTAGGATAGCTTGGGGGATAGATGAAGTGGACGTAGATCGTTGGGGATAGAATGAAGTGGACTGTAGGATAGCTTGGGGATAGATGAAGTGGACTGTAGGATAGCTTGGGGATAGATGAAGTGGACTGTAGGATAGCTTGGGGATAGATGAAGTGGACTGTAGGATAGCTTGGGGATAGATGAAGTGGACTGTAGGATAGCTTGGGGATAAATGAAGTGGACTGTAGGATAGCTTGGGGATAGATGAAGTGGACTGTAGGATAGCTTGGGGATAAATGAAGTGGACTGTAGGATAGCTTGGGGATAGATGAAGTGGACTGTAGGATAGCTTGGGGATAGATGAAGTGGACTGTAGGATAGCTTGGGGATAGATGAAGTGGACTGTAGGATAGCTTGGGGATAGATTGAAGTGGACTGTAGGATAGCTTGGGGATAGATGAAGTGGACTGTAGGATAGCTTGGGGATAGATGAAGTGGACTGTAGGATAGCTTGGGGATAAGATGAAGTGGACTGTAGGATAGCTTGGGGATAGATGAAGTGGACGGTAGGATAGCTTGGGGATAGATGAAGTGGACTGTAGGATAGCTTGGGGATAGATGAAGTGGACTGGTAGGATAGCTTGGGGTAGATGAAGTGGACGGTAGGATAGCTTGGGATAGATGAGTGGACTGTAGGATAGCTTGGGGAATAGATGAAGTGGACTGTAGGATAGCTTGGGGATAGATGAAGTGGACTGTACTGTAGGATAGATTGGGGATTAGATGAAGTTGGGACTAGTAGGCTGGATAGCTTGGGGATAGATGAAGTGGACTGTAGGATAGCTTGGGGATAGATGAAGTGGACTGTAGGATAGCTTGGGGGATAGATGAAGTGGACTGTAGGATAGCTTGGGGATAGATGAAGTGGACTGTAGGATAGCTTGGGGATAGATGAAGTGGACTGTAGGATAGCTTGGGATAGATGAAGTGGACTGTAGGATAGCTTGGGGATAGATGAAGTGGACTGTAGGATAGCTTGGGGATAGATGAAGTGGACTGTAGGATAGCTTGGGGATAGATGAAGTGGACTGTAGGATAGCTTGGGGATAGATGAAGTGGACTGTAGGAATAGCTTGGGGATAGATGAAGTGGACTGTAGATAGCTTGGGGATAAATGAGGGACGTAGGATAGCTTGGGGATAGATGAAGTGGACTGTAGGATAGCTTGGGGATAGATGAAGTGGACTGTAGGATAGCTTGGGGATAGATGAAGTGGACTGTAGGATAGCTTGGGGATAGATGAAGTGGACTGTAGGATAGCTTGGGGATAGATGAAGTGGACTGTAGGATTAGCTTGGGGATAGATGAAGTGGACTGTAGGATAGCTTGGGGATAGATGAAGTGGACTGTAGGATAGCTTGGGGATAGATGAAGTGGACTGTAGGATAGCTTGGGGATAGATGAAGTGGACTGTAGGATAGCTTGGGGATAGATGAAGTGGACTGTAGGATAGCT
Organism: Oncorhynchus kisutch; assembly: GCF_002021735.2. NCBI lineage: Eukaryota > Metazoa > Chordata > Actinopteri > Salmoniformes > Salmonidae > Oncorhynchus > Oncorhynchus kisutch. The sequence continues at coordinate 10,578,079 of NW_022261981.1, read as the reverse complement.
TGGGGATAGATGAAGTGGACTGTAGGATAGCTTGGGGATAGAATGAAGTGGACTGTAGGATAGCTTGGGATAGATGAAGTGGACTGTAGGATAGCTTTGGGGATAGATGAAGTGGGACTGTAGGATAGCTTGGGGATAGATGAAGTGGACTGTAGGATAGCTTGGGGATAGATGAAGTGGACTGTACGATAGCTTGGGGATAGATGAAGTGGACTGTAGGATAGCTTGGGGATAAATGAAGTGGACTGTAGGATAGCTTGGGGATAGATGAAGTGGACTGTAGGATAGCTTGGGGATAGATGAAGTGGACTGTAGGATAGCTTGGGGATAGATGAAGTGGACTGTAGGATAAGTTGGGGATAGATGAAGTGGACTGTAGGATAGCTTGGGGATGAATGAAGTGGACTGTAGGATAGCTTGGGGATAAATGAAGTGGACTGTAGGATAGCTGGGGATAAATGAAGTGGACTGTAGGATAGCTTGGGGATAGATGAAGTGGACTGTAGGATAGCTTGGGGATAGATGAAGTGGACTGTAGGATAGCTTGGGGATAGATGAAGTGGACTGTAGGATAGCTTGGGGATAGTGAGTTGGACTGTAGGATAGCTTGGGGATCAGATGAAGTGGACTGTAGGATAGCTTGGGGATAGATGAAGTGGACTGTAGGATAGCTTGGGGATAAATGAAGTGGACTGTAGGATAGCTTGGGGATAAATGAAGTGGACTGTAGGATAGCTTGGGGATAGATGAAGTGGACTGTAGGATAGCTTGGGGATAGATGAAGTGGAATGTAGGATAGCTTGGGGATAATGAAAGTGGACTGTAGGATAGCTTGGGGATAAATGAAGGCAGTGCTGTAGGATAGTCTTGGGATAGCTGAAGTGGACTGTAGGATACTTGGAGATAGATGAAGTGGACTGTAGGATAGCTTGGGGATAGCTGAAGTGGACTGTCAGGATAGCTTGGGGATAGATGAAGTGGACTGTAGGATAGTTTGGGGATAGATGAAGTGGACTGTAGGATAGCTTGGGGATAGATGGAAGTGGACTGTAGGATAGCTTGGGGATAGCTGAAGTGGACTGTAGGAATAGCTTGGGGATAGATGAAGTGGACTGTAGGATAGCTTGGGGATAGATTGAAGTGGACTGTAGGATAGCTTGGGGGATAAATGAAGTGGACTGTAGGATAGCTTGGGGATAAATGAAGTGGACTGTAGGATAGCTTGGGGATAGATGAAAGTGGACTGTAGGATAGCTTGGGGATAGATGAAGTGGACTGTAGGATAGCTTGGGGATAAATGAAGTGGACTGTAGGATAGCTTGGGGATAGCTGAAGTGGACTGTAGGATTGCTTGGGATAGATGAAGTGGACTGTAGGATAGCTTGGGGATAAATGAAGTGGACTGTAGGATAGCTTGGGGATAGATGAAGTGGACTGTAGGATAGCTTGGGGATAGCTGAAGTGGACTGTAGGATAGCTTTGGGATAGATGAAGTGGACTGTAGGATAGCTTGGGGATAAATTAAGTGGACTGTAGGATAGCTTGGGGATAGCTGAAGTGGACTGTAGGATAGCTTGGGGATAGATGAAGTGGACTGTAGGATAGCTTGGGGATAGCTGAAGTGGACTGTAGGATAGCTTGGGGATAGATGAAGTGGACTGTAGGATAGCTTGGGGATAGATGAAGTGGACTGTAGGATAGCCTTGGGGATAGCTGAAGTGGACTGTAGGATAGCTGGGGATAGCTGAAGTGGACTGTAGGATATTTGGGGATAAATGAAGTGGACTGTAGGATAGCTTGGGGATAGATGAAGTGGACTGTAGGATAGCTTGGGGATAAATTAAGTGGACTGTAGGATAGCTTGGGGATAGATGAAGTGACTGTAGGATAGCTTGGGGATAGATGAAGTGGACTGTAGGATAGCTTGGGGATAATTAAGTGGACTGTAGGATAGCTTGGGATAAATGAAGTGGACTGTAGGATAGCTGGGGATAAATGAAGTGGACTGTAGGATAGCTTGGGATAAATGAAGTGGACTGTAGGATAGCTTGGGGATAAATGAAGTGGACTGTAGATAGCTTGGGGATAGCTGAAGTGGACTGTAGGATAGCTTGGGGATAGATGAAGTGGCCTGTAGGATAGCTTGGGGATAGATGAAGTGGACTGTAGGATAACTTGGGATAGATGAAGTGGACTGTAGGATAGCTTGGGGGATAGATCAAATCAAAATCAAATGTATTCAAATGCATCAGCTGATATCTCAAAGTGCTGTACAGAAACCCAACCTAAAACCCCAAACAGCAAGCAATGCAGAGGTCGAGACACCAGGGTAGCATGTCTATAAACACAATATTTCTCCTGACTGACTGTTTCTGCTGACTGTTCTCTGACTGTTCTCTGACTAACTGTTTCTGCTCTCTGACTTATTGTTTCTGACTAATTGACTGTTTCTCACTAATTGATTGTTTTCTGACTGACTGTTTCTGCTGACTGTTCTCTGACAAACTATTTTTCACCTCTGTCCCTTTCAGCTGTTTACCTCTGCAAAAGAACAATGCAAAACAAAGCCCGCCTGGAGCTGGCTGACTACGAAGCTGTAAGCTCCCTCTTCTTCCCTCCCTCCTCCTCCCCCCACCTCTTCCCTCCCCCTCCCCTCCCACCTCTTCCCTCCCTCCTCCTCCTCCCCCCACCTCTTCCCTCCCTCCCTCCCTCCCACCTCTTCCCTCCCTCCTCCTCCCACCTCTTCCCTCCCTCCCTCCCCCTCCCCTCCCACCTCTTCCCTCCCTCCTCCTCCTCCTCCCCCCCACCTCTTCCCTCCCTCCTCCTCCTCCCCCCACCTCTTCCCTCCCTCCTCCTCCTCCCCCCACCTCTTCCCTCCCCCTCCCCTCCCACCTCTTCCCTCCCACCTCTTCCCTCCCTCCTCCTCCCTCCCCCTCCCCTCCCCTCCCACCTCTTCCCTCCCCTCCCTCCTCCACCTTCTCCCTCCTCCCTCCTTCCACCTCTTCCCTCCCTCTCTTCACTTCCTCCCTCCACCATCCTTTTCCCCCTCCTCCATCTCTTCCCTCTCCCTCCTCCTCCCTCCACCATCCTTTTCCTCCATCTCTTCCCTCTCCCTCCTCCTCCCTCCACCATCCTTTTCCTCCATCTCTTCCCTCTCCCTCCTCCCACCTCTTCCCTCCCTCTCTTCACCTCCTCCCTCCACCATCCTTTTCCTCCATCTCTTCCCTCTCCTCCTCCCACCTCTTCCCTCCCTCTCTTCACCTCCTCCCTCCACCATCCTTTTCCTCCATCTCTTCCCTCTCCCTCCTCCCACCTCTTCCCTCCCTCTTTTCACCTCCTCCATCCACCATACTTTTCCTCCATCTCTTCCCTCTCCCTCCTCCCACCTCTTCCCTCCCTCTCTTCACCTCCTCCCTCCACCATCCTTTTCCTCCATCTCTTCCCTCTCCCTCCTCCCACCTCTTCCCTCCCTCTCTTCACCTCCTCCCTCCACCATCCTTTTCCTCCATCTCTTCCCTCTCCCTCCCCCCACCTCTTCCCTCCCTCTCTTCACCTCCTCCCTCCACCATCCTTTTCCTCCATCTCTTCCCTCTCCCTCCCCCCACCTCTTCCCTCCCTCTCTTCACCTCCTCCCTCCACCATCCTTTTCCTCCATCTCTTCCCTCTCCCTCCTCCCACCTCTTCCCTCCCTCTCTTCACCTCCTCCCTCCACCATCCTTTTCCTCCATCTCTTCCCTCTCCCTCCTCCCACCTCTTCCCTCCCTCTCTTCACCTCCTCCCTCCACCATCCTTTTCCTCCATCTCTTCCCTCTCCCTCCTCCCACCTCTTCCCTCCCTCTCTTCACCTCCTCCCTCCACCATCCTTTTCCTCCATCTCTTCCCTCTCCCTCCTCCCACCTCTTCCCTCCCTCTCTTCACCTCCTTCCTCCACCATCCTTTTCCTCCATCTCTTCCCTCTCCCTCCTTCCTCCTCCTCCCTCCCTCCCTCCCTCCTCCTCCTCTATTCTACAGTCGTTTCTATCCGAGTGTAAAGAACAATCAACCAGTCCCAACATTCGATGGAGACAAGGCTGCTTAGTTTGGAAAGCAGTTAACTACTGTTTAAAAACAACCGTATTTTTCCCCTCAGAGGCATGTTTTATGTAAGAGGTAGTGAAACTATAAGACACTAGGTGTTTGTATGTTCCTGTGTGTTTCAGGAGAGCTTAGCCAGACTACAGAGAGCGTTCGCCAGGAAATGGGAGTTTATATTTATGCAAGCCGAAGCACAAGCAAAGTAAGTATCTCCTCCAATCTAGTGTCTCAAATGGCACCCTAACCCCTACACAGTGCACTGCTATGGGTGCTATTAGGGAATAGGGTACCATTTGGGCTGCAAGCTCATGTTGAGCTGAATTGATGCATGCAGACTGACTGGTAAAACAGCCCTTTTCCCCAACAACACAGCCTCAAGGTCTCTGCCTCAATTTACTCACAGATGTGGAAAGAGAGGAGATGGGAGAGGTGGGGGAGGAGAAAGGAGAGGTGGGGAGAGGAGAGAGGAGAGGTGGAGAGAGGAGAGGTGGAGAGGGGAAAGGAGAGGTGGGGAGGAGAGGAGAGGAGAGGAGAGGAGAGGAGAGGAGAGGAGAGGAGAGGAGAGGAGAGGAGAGGAGAGGAGAGGAGAGGAGAGGAGAGGAGAGGAGAGGAGAGGAGAGGAGAGGAGAGGAGAGGAGAGGAGAGGAGGAGGAGAGGTTGATACATGTTTTGTAAAAAAAAAAATCAAGTCTGAAATTTCTAAACGAAAAATACAAACTTTTTTAAACCTCAAATACACTACTTTTCCTACATTTCATGAAGGTTCATGTGCGACAGGGTGATCAAAAGAAGAACCTACATCTGTAACTAAATGAATGATGGGACGTCTGTGTTACAAGGTGTCCACCTCTATCCTTTAACACAGAGTTGACAAGAAGAGAGACAAAATTGAGAGGAAGATTCTGGACAGTCAAGAGAGAGCTTTCTGGGACGTACACAGACCAGTGGTAAGAATACAACCTTTCTGTTTCCCTGTCACCACAGACCATGTTTAGAGAGATACTGTGTTGTGTTCAGAGTGATGCACTGTGTTGTGTTTAGAGTGATGCACTGTGTTGTGTTTAGAGTGATGCACTGTGTTGTGTTCAGAGTGATACACTGTGTTGTGTTCAGAGAGTGATGCACTGTGTTGTGTTCAGAGTGATACACTGTGTTGTGTTCAGAGTGATGCACTGTGTTGGGTTCAGAGTGATGTGTTGTGTTCAGAGTGAGATATAGCAGTGATAGCATATAGCAGTGATAGCTAGGCAGTAGCATATAGCAGTGATAGCTAGGCAGTACCATATAGCAGTGATAGCTAGGCAGTAGCATATAGCAGTGATAGCTAGGCAGTAGCATATAGCAGTGATAGCTAGGCAGCAGCATATAGCAGTGATAGCTAGGCAGTAGCATATAGCAGTGATAGCTAGGCAGTGGCATATAGCAGTGATAGCTAAGCAGCAGCATATAGCAGTGATAGCTAGGCAGCAGCATATAGCAGTGATAGCTAGGCAGTAGCATATAGCAGTAATAGCTAGGCAGTAGCATATAGAGGTTAATAGCACTGGGCTAATAAGCAGAGCATGGCACACAACATAACCACGCTATGTACAGAGGCTAACCTAGCACACAGTAAGAACAGGGTCAACTAGCATGAGAAACTGTGGTAAGCTAGCATGCTAGTCTAGTAGGCCACAGGCTGTGGATTGTAGCACACGGTGTGTACAGTGGAGGGCTAGTAGGCCTCAGGCTATAGCACTTTTTCATTTTTTTATTTAACCTTTATTTAACCTGTCTAGGACTGGGGTTCCGCTAGCGGAAGCCCCCGCAACAGCCAGTGAAAGTGCAGGGCACCAAATTCAAAACAACAAAAATCTCATAATTAAAATTCCTCAAGCATTTACACCATTTTAAAGACAAAATTATCGTTAATCCAGCCACATTGTCTAATTTCAAAAATGCTTTACAGCGAAAGCACCACAAACGATTGTTAGGTCACCACCAAGCAACAGAAAAACCCTGCCATTTTCCCAGCCAAAGAAAGGAGTCACAGAAAGCAGAAATAGAGATCAAATGAATCACTAACCTTTAATGATCTTCATCAGATGACACTCATGGGACTTCATGTTACACAATACATGTATGTTTTGTTTGATAAAGTTCATATTTATATAGAAAATCTGAGTTTACATTGGCGCGTTATGTTCAGTAGTTCTAAAACATGCGGTGATTGTGCAGAGCCACATCAATTTACAGAAATACTCATAATAAACATTGATAATAAACATTGATAAAAATACAACTATTATACATGGAACTTTAGATACACTTCTCCTTAATGCAACCGCTGTGTCAGATTTCAAAAAAACTTTACAGAGAAGGCAAACCATGCAATAATCTGAGTACAGTCTTTAGACAACAAAGCAGCCAAAAAGATACCCGCCATATTGGGTAGTCAACATTACTCAGAAATAGCATTTTAAATATTCCCTTACCTTTGATAATCTTCATCAGAATGCACTCCCAGGAATCCCAGTTCCACCATAAATGTTTGATTTGCTCGATAATGTCGATAATGTCCATCAGTTATGTCCAAATATCTTCTTTTGTTAGGGCGTTTGGCAAATAAATCCAAAAGTGCATTCAGGTCGCGCCGAATTTTGGACGAAATGTTCAAAACGTTCTGTTACAGTCCGTAGAAACATGCCAAGCTAAGTATGGAATCAATCTTTAGGATTTTTTTAACATACAACTTCATTAATGTTCCAACCGGACAATTCCTTTGTCTGTACAAATGAAGTGGAACGTAGCTACCTTTCACATGAGCGCGCCAGACCGAGGCTGTGGCACTCTGCCAGACCACTCACTCAAAGAGCCCTTATGAGCCCCTCCTTTAGAGAAGAATCCTCAAAACAGGTTCTAAATACTGTTGACATCTAGTGGAAGCCTTGGGAATTGAAACTTAACTAATATCACCCTGTATCTTCAATGGGGGCTGAGTTGAAGAACTACGAACCACAGATTTCTCACTTCCTGGTTGGATTTTCTTCTCAGGTTTTTTCTCACATTTACTGATGTAAACGTGTCCTTGTTTCTCTATACAATCTGGAGAAGACTGATGGAAATGTGTCCTTGTTTCTCTATACAATCTGGAGAAGACTGATGGAAATGTGTCCTTGTTTCTCTATACAATCTGGAGAAGACTGATGGAAACGTGTCCTTGTTTCTCTATACAATCTGGAGAAGACTGATGGAAATGTGTCCTTGTTTCTCTATACAATCTGGAGAAGACTGATGGAAATGTGTCCTTGTTTCTCTATACAGTCTGGAGAAGACTGATGGAAATGTGTCCTTGTTTCTCTATACAATCTGGAGAAGACTGATGGAAATGTGTCCTTGTTTCTCTATACAATCTGGAGAAGACTGATGGAAATGTGTCCTTGTTTCTCTATACAGCCTGGAGAAGACTGATGGAAATGTGTCCTTGTTTCTCTATACAATCTGGAGAAGACTGATGTAAATGTGTCCTTGTTCCACAGTCTGGAGAAGACTGATGGAAATGTGTCCTTGTTTCTCTATACAATCTGGAGAAGACTGATGGAAATGTGTCCTTGTTTCTCTATACAGCCTGGAGAAGACTGATGTAAACGTGTCCTTGTTTCTCTATACAATCTGGAGAAGACTGATGTAAATGTGTCCTTGTTTCTCTATACAGCCTGGAGAAGACTGATGTAAATGTGTCCTTGTTCCACAGTCTGGAGAAGACTGATGGAAATGTGTCCTTGTTTCTCTATACAATCTGGAGAAGACTGATGGAAATGTGTCCTTGTTTCTCTATACAGCCTGGAGAAGACTGATGTAAACGTGTCCTTGTTTCTCTATACAATCTGGAGAAGACTGATGGAAATGTGTCCTTGTTTCTCTATACAGCCTGGAGAAGACTGATGTAAACGTGTCCTTGTTTCTCTATACAGCCTGGAGAAGACTGATGTAAATGTGTCCTTGTTCCACAGTCTGGAGAAGACTGATGGAAATGTGTCCTTGTTCCACAGCCTGGAGAAGACTGATGTAAATGTGTCCTTGTTCCATAGCCTGGAGAAGACTGATGTAAATGTGTCCTTGTTTCTCTATACAGCCTGGATGTGTGAACACAACAGAGGCCGATATCAAGAAGTCCTCAAGGATGAAGCAGCCTCATAAAACAAGAAAGGTATGGATTGTCATATGTACTGTAATATGAACTGTAAAATCTACTGTAATACAGTGGGGAGAACAAGCATTTGATTCACTGCCGATTTTACAGGTTTTCCTACTTACAAAGCATGTAGAGGTCTGTAATTTTTTATCATAGGTACACTTCAACTGTGAGATATGGAATCTAAAACAAAAATCCAGAAAATCACATTGTATGATTTTTAAGTAATTAAATTACATTTTATTGCATGACATAAGTATTTGATACATCAGAAAAGCAGAACTTATTATTTGGTACAGAAACCTGTGTTTGCAATTACAGAGATTATACGTTTCCTGTAGTTCTTGACCAGGTTTGCACACACTACAGCAGGGATTCCATACAGACCTTCTCCAGATCCTTCAGGTTTCGGGGCTGTTGCTGGGCAATACGGACTTTCAGCTCCCTCCAAAGATTTTCTATTGGGCTCAGGACTGGAGACTGGCTAGGCCACTCCAGGACCTTGTGATGCTTCTTACGGAGCCACTCCTTAGTTGCCCCGCCTGTGTGTTTCGGGTTGTTGTCATGCTGGAAAACCCAGCCACGCCCCATCTTCAATGCTCTTACTGAGGGAAGGAGGTTGTTTCCACCTCCATGCTTCACGGTTGGGATGGTGTTCTTGGGGTTGGTTGTACTCATCCTTCTTCTTCCTCCAAACACTGCGAGTGGAGTTTAGACCAAAAAGCAGACCACAGGACCTTCTCCCACTCCTCATCTGGATCATCAACTGCAGACGGGCCTGGACATGCGCTGGCTTGAGCAGGGGGACTTTGCATGCGCTGCAGGATTTTAATCCATGATGGCGTAGTGTGTTACAAATGGTTTTCTTCGAGACTGTGGTCCCAGCTCTCTTCAGGTCATTGATGTGGTGACAGCAGTGACAGCAGTGAGAGAGAGAGGATGTGGTGACAGCAGTGAGAGAGAGGATGTGGTGACCGCAGTGACACAGAGAGAAAGGATGTGGTGACAGCAGTGACACAGAGAGAAAGGATGTGGTGACAGCAGTGACAGAGAGAGAGGATGTGGTGACAGCAGTGGCACAGAGAGAGAGGATGTGGTGACAGCAGTGACACAGAGAGAGAGGATGTGGTGACAGCAGTGAGAGAGAGCGCGAGGATGTGGTGACAGCAGTGACACAGAGAGAGAGAGGATGTGATGACAGCAGTGACAGAGAGAGAGAGAGAGAGAGAGAGAGAGAGAGAGGATGTGGTGACAGCAGTGACACAGAGAGAGAGAGAGGATGTGGTGACAGCAGTGGCACAGAGAGAGAGAGAGGATGTGATGACAGCAGTGGCACAGAGAGAGAGAGAGGATGTGGTGACAGCAGTGGCACAGAGAGAGAGAGAGAGAGGATGTGGTGACAGCAGTGGCACAGAGAGAGAGAGAGAGAGGATGTGGTGACAGCAGTGGCACAGAGAGAGAGAGAGGATGTGGTGACAGCAGTGGCACAGAGAGAGAGAGAGGATGTGGTGACAGCAGTGACAGAGAGAGAGAGAGAGGATGTGGTGACAGCAGTGACACAGAGAGAGAGAGAGGATGTGGTGACAGCAGTGACAGAGAGAGAGAGAGAGAGAGAGAGAGAGAGAGAGAGAGAGAGGATGTGGTGACAGCAGTGACACAGAGAGAGAGAGAGAGAGAGGATGTGGTGACAGCAGTGACAGAGAGAGAGAGAGAGAGAGAGAGAGAGGATGTGGTGACAGCAGTGACACAGAGAGAGAGAGAGAGAGAGAGAGAGGATGTGGTGACAGCAGTGACACAGAGAGAGAGAGAGAGAGGATGTGGTGACAGCAGTGACACAGAGAGAGAGAGAGAGAGAGGATGTGGTGACAGCAGTGACACAGAGAGAGAGAGAGGATGTGGTGACAGCAGTGACAGAGAGAGAGAGAGAGAGAGGATGTGGTGACAGCAGTGACACAGAGAGAGAGAGAGAGAGAGAGAGAGAGGATGTGGTGACAGCAGTGACACAGAGAGAGAGAGAGAGAGAGAGAGAGGATGTGGTGACAGCAGTGACACAGAGAGAGAGAGAGAGAGAGGATGTGGTGACAGCAGTGACACAGAGAGAGAGAGAGGATGTGGTGACAGCAGTGACACAGAGAGAGAGAGAGAGAGAGAGGATGTGGTGACAGCAGTGACAGGCTGTATTACATCCGGCTGTGATTGGGAGTCCCATTGGGCGGAGCACAATTAGTCCGGCGTCGTCCAGGTTTTTCAGGGGCCGTCATTGTAAATAAGAATTAGTTCTTAACCGACTAGTTAAATAAATAAATAAAATAAACAAAAAAGAGAGGGAGAGTTGAAGAGACAAACATACATTGTGTGTGTGAGTGAGTGTGACAGTTTGAATGGGCTGTCCTTGTCTTGCTCCTCCGTTTATCAGTTTAAATGGGCTGTCCTTGTCTTGCTCCTCCGTATGTCAGTTTGAATGGGCTGTCCTTGTCTTGCTCCTCTGTGTCAGTTTGAATGGGCTGTCCTTGTCTTGCTCCTCCGTATGTCAGTTTGAAAGGGCTGTCCTTGTCTTGCTCCTCTGTGACAGTTTGGATGGGCTGTCCTTGTCTTGCTCCTCTGTGTCAGTTTGAATGGGCTGTCCTTGTCTTGCTCCTCTGTGACAGTTTGAATGGGCTGTCCTTGTCTTGCTCCTCTGTGTCAGTTTGAATGGGCTGTCCTTGTCTTGCTCCTCTGTGTCAGTTTAAATGGGCTGTCCTTGTCTTGCTCCTCTGTGTCAGTTTAAATGGGCTGTCCTTGTCTTGCTCCTCTGACAGTTTAAATGGGCTGTCCTTGTCTTGCTCCTCTGTGTCAGTTTGAATGGGCTGTCCTTGTCTTGCTCCTCTGTGTCAGTTTAAATGGGCTGTCCTTGTCTTGCTCCTCTGACAGTTTAAATGGGCTGTCCTTGTCTTGCTCCTCCGTATGTCAGTTTGAATGGGCTGTCCTTGTCTTGCTCCTCCGTATGTCAGTTTGAATGGGCTGTCCTTGTCTTGCTCCTCCATATGTCAGTTTGAATGGGCTGTCCTTGTCTTGCTCCTCTGTGTCAGTTTAAATTGGCTGTCCTTGTCTTGCTCCTCTGTGACAGTTTGAAAGGGCTGTCCTTGTCTTGCTCCTCTGTGTCAGTTTGAAAGGGCTGTCCTTGTCTTGCTCCTCTGTGTCAGTTTAAATGGGCTGTCCTTGTCTTGCTCCTCTGACAGTTTAAATGGGCTGTCCTTGTCTTGCTCCTCTGTGTCAGTTTAAATGGGCTGTCCTTGTCTTGCTCCTCCGTATGTCAGTTTGAATGGGCTGTCCTTGTCTTGCTCCTCCGTATGTCAGTTTGAATGGGCTGTCCTTGTCTTGCTCCTCTGTGACAGTTTGAATGGGCTGTCCTTGTCTTGCTCCTCCGTATGTCAGTTTGAATGGGCTGTCCTTGTCTTGCTCCTCCGTATGTCAGTTTGAATGGGCTGTCCTTGTCTTGCTCCTCTGACAGTTTAAATGGGCTGTCCTTGTCTTGCTCCTCCGTATGTCAGTTTGAATGGGCTGTCCTTGTCTTGCTCCTCTGTGACAGTTTGAATGGGCTGTCCTTGTCTTGCTCCTCTGTGTCAGTTTGAATGGGCTGTCCTTGTCTTGCTCCTCTGTGTCAGTTTAAATGGGCTGTCCTTGTCTTGCTCCTCTGTGTCAGTTTGAATGGGCTGTCCTTGTCTTGCTCCTCTGTGTCAGTTTAAATGGGCTGTCCTTGTCTTGCTCCTCTGACAGTTTAAATGGGCTGTCCTTGTCTTGCTCCTCTGTGTCAGTTTGAATGGGCTGTCCTTGTCTTGCTCCTCCGTATGTCAGTTTGAATGGGCTGTCCTTGTCTTGCTCCTCTGTGACAGTTTGAATGGGCTGTCCTTGTCTTGCTCCTCTGTATGTCAGTTTGAATGGGCTGTCCTTGTCTTGCTCCTCCGTATGTCAGTTTGAATGGGCTGTCCTTGTCTTGCTCCTCTGACAGTTTAAATGGGCTGTCCTTGTCTTGCTCCTCCGTATGTCAGTTTGAATGGGCTGTCCTTGTCTTGCTCCTCTGTGACAGTTTGAATGGGCTGTCCTTGTCTTGCTCCTCTGTGTCAGTTTGAATGGGCTGTCCTTGTCTTGCTCCTCTGTGTCAGTTTAAATGGGCTGTCCTTGTCTTGCTCCTCTGTGTCAGTTTGAATGGGCTGTCCTTGTCTTGCTCCTCTGTGTCAGTTTAAATGGGCTGTCCTTGTCTTGCTCCTCTGACAGTTTAAATGGGCTGTCCTTGTCTTGCTCCTCTGTGTCAGTTTGAATGGGCTGTCCTTGTCTTGCTCCTCTGTGTCAGTTTGAATGGGCTGTCCTTGTCTTGCTCCTCTGTGTCAGTTTGAATGGGCTGTCCTTGTCTTGCTCCTCTGTGTCAGTTTAAATGGGCTGTCCTTGTCTTGCTCCTCTGACAGTTTAAATGGGCTGTCCTTGTCTTGCTCCTCTGTGTCAGTTTAAATGGGCTGTCCTTGTCTTGCTCCTCTGTAAGTGAGTTTGGGGGGGATGACAACGAGACCCGTAACATAACTCACGCAAATTAGAACAGTGAAAAAGTAACAGTGAGAACAATAACCACAGACAAGTTAAATTACCGTCAAACACTCAGGGTTTATTTCTAAACACAAGGTAAGGGGGGGGGGGCAGGAAAAGGGGCTGAGCTGGACCCAAGGAGAGAAACAAATATCCCAAAAACACCCCTAGACTAGCCTACTACTATACAGCTAACTAACTAACCAAAAACACCCCTAGACTAGCCTACTACTATACAGCTAACTAACTAACCAAAAACACCCCTAGACTAGCCTACTACTATACAGCTAACTAACTAACCAAAAACACCCCTAAACTAGCCTACTACTATACAGCTAACTAACTAACCAAAAACACCCCTAAACTAGACTACTTCCATACAGCTAACTAACTAACCAAAAACACCCCTAAACTAGACTACTTCCATACAGCTAACTAACTAACCAAAACACCCCTAGACTAGCCTACTACTATACAGCTAACTAACTAACCAAAACACCCCTAAACTAGACTACTACTATACAGCTAACTAACTAACCAAAACACCCCTAGACTAGCCTACTACTATACAGCTAACTAACTAACCAAAAACACCCCTAAACTAGACTACTTCCATACAGCTAACTAACTAACCAAAACACCCCTAGACTAGCCTACTACTATACAGCTAACTAACTAACCAAAAACACCTCTAAACTAGACTACTTCCATACAGCTAACTAACTAACCAAAAACACCCCTAAACTAGACTACTTCCATACAGCTAACTAACTAACCAAAACACCCCTAAACTAGACTACTTGCATACAGCTAACTAACTAACCAAAACACCCCTAAACTAGACTACTTCCATACAGCTAACTAACTAACCAAAAACACCCCTAAACTAGACTACTTCCATACAGCTAACTAACTAACCAAAACACCCCTAAACTAGACTACTTCCATACAGCTAACTAACTAACCAAAAATACAGTGGGTGGTCCGCCCAGTTCTAACTAGGGGATTTAGACGTTTACCTACGGGTAGTGTATGCCCATGGGCAACTTGTCTTGGTTCCCCATTTTCCCACCAACAAACAAACAGTCAAACACCATAACCAAAACAATACTCACAGGGTAACAGACACAGTGACATGTAGTTGATAAACCAAACCAGAGATCTACAGACAGATTGAGCTCTAGAGAAAACAACTGACAGGGTTTTTAAACCAAGGGAAAGGGAATGTGATTGGGTAAGGGAAACAGGAGGTGTGTCTTCTGATTGATGACTGATTGGGGAATGATGTTTGTCACCTGTGAGGGGAGAAGGAGAGAAAAGAAACACACACAGGATACCCGTATCCGTAACAACGATGTTTCTCTCCAGTCTGTGTACGGCCTCCAGAATGACATCCGGAGCCACAGCCCCGCCCACGCCCCCGCTCCAGAGGTCAAAGAGCCCACGGAGGAGGAGATGCGTCACCAGGTAATGTCATCAATTCAAGGGCAAATTACAAAAAGATGTTTCTTCCAGAGCGGATGTCAACAAATATCCATCAAACTACAATGACATGTCACACAGTGTTTTCTGGTAGAATGGGCCATTTAAAAATAACAGAATGGTCGTTATCTTGACTACATAACGTCATCAATGACATGTCAGTGCTTTCTGGTAGAATGGGCCATTTAAAAATAACAGAATGTTAGCTTGACTATCGTGTTATCTGACAGAATGGTCGTTAGCTTGACTCTATCGTGTCATCTGACATATTGATCGTTAGCTTGACTCTATCGTGTCATCTGACATATTGATCGTTAGCTTGACTCTATCGTGTCATCTGACATATTGATCGTTAGCTTGACTGGTCATCTGAAATATTGATCATTAGCTTGACTGGTCATCTGAAATATTGATCATTATCTTGACTCTATTGTGTTATCTGACATATTGATCATTATCTTGACTCAATCGTGTCATCTGAAATATTGATCATTAGCTTGACAGGTCATCTGAAATATTGATCATTAGCTTGACTCTATTGTGTTATCTGACATATTGATCATTATCTTGACTCTATTGTGTTATCTGACAGAATGGTTGTTATCTTGACTGGTCATCTGACAGAATGGTTGTTATCTTGACTCATCGTTATCAGAATGGTTGTTAGCTTGACTCTATCGTGTTGTCTGACATATTGGTCGTTAGCATGACTATTGTGTTATCTGACATATTGATCATTATCTTGACTATATCGTGTTGTCTGACATATTGATCGTTAGCATGACTCTATTGTGTTATCTGTTATTGATTGTTATCGTGACTGGTTATCTGACAGAGCAGCATGCCGTCACATTGGCACCTTCTCCTTTCAGATTCAACACTGGCAAGCCCAACTAGACAGGCATCGGTTAAAAATGTCCAAAGTGGCAGAAAGGTAGGCTGTTTCCTTGTAATGCAGCACACACACACACACACACACACACACACACACACACACACACACACACACACACACACACACACACACACACACACACACACACACACACACACACACACACACACTGTCTGAAAACAGACTGGTAGTCAAGGCTGTTATTGGAGTAGTCAAGGCTGTTGTTGGAGTACTGTCTGAACACAGACTGGTAGTCAAGGCTGTTATTGGAGTAGTCAAGGCTGTTATTGGAGTAGTCAAGGCTGTTATTGGAGTAGTCAAGGCTGTTATTGGAGTAGTCAAGGCTGCTATTGGGGTACTGTCTGAAAACAGACTGGTAGTCAAGGCTGTTATTGGAGTAGTCAAGGCTGTTATTGGAGTACTGTCTGAAAACAGACTGGTAGTCAAGGCTGTTATTGGAGTAGTCAAGGCTGTTGTTGGAGTACTGTCTGAACACAGACTGGTAGTCAAGGCTGTTATTGGAGTAGTTAAGGCTGTTATTGGAGTAGTCAAGGCTGTTATTGGAGTAGTCAAGGCTGTTATTGGAGTAGTCAAGGCTGCTATTGGGGTACTGTCTGAAAACAGACTGGTAGTCAAGGCTGTTATTGGAGTAGTCAAGGCTGTTATTGGAGTACTGTCTGAAAACAGACTGGTAGTCAAGGCTGTTATTGGAGTAGTCAAGGCTGTTATTGGGGTACTGTCTGAACACAGACTGGTAGTCAAGGCTGTTATTGGAGTAGTCAAGGCTGTTATTGGAGTACTGTCTGAACACAGACTGGTAGTCAAGGCTGTTATTGGAGTAGTTAAGGCTGTTATTGGAGTAGTCAAGGCTGTTATTGGAGTAGTCAAGGCTGTTATTGGAGTAGTCAAGGCTGCTATTGGGGTACTGTCTGAAAACAGACTGGTAGTCAAGGCTGTTATTGGAGTAGTCAAGGCTGTTATTGGAGTACTGTCTGAAAACAGACTGGTAGTCAAGGCTGTTATTGGAGTAGTCAAGGCTGTTATTGGGGTACTGTCTGAACACAGACTGGTAGTCAAGGCTGTTATTGGAGTAGTCAAGGCTGTTATTGGAGTACTGTCTGAACACAGACTGGTAGTCAAGGCTGTTATTGGAGTAGTCAAGGCTGTTATTGGAGTAGTCAAGGATGTTATTGGAGTAGTCAAGGCTGCTATTGGGGTACTGTCTGAAAACAGACTGGTAGTCAAGGCTGTTATTGGAGTAGTCAAGGCTGTTATTGGAGTACTGTCTGAACACAGACTGGTAGTCAAGGCTGTTATTGGAGTAGTCAAGGCTGTTATCGGGGTACTGTCTGAACACAGACTGGTAGTCAAGGCTGTTATTGGAGTAGTCAAGGCTGTTATTGGGGTACTGTCTGAACACAGACTGGTAGTCAAGGCTGTTATTGGAGTAGTCAAGGCTGTTATTGGAGTACTGTCTGAACACAGACTGGTAGTCAAGGCTGTTATTGGAGTAGTCAAGGCTGTTATTGGAGTAGTCAAGGCTGTTATTGGAGTAGTCAAGGCTGCTATTGGGGTACTGTCTGAAAACAGACTGGTAGTCAAGGCTGTTATTGGAGTAGTCAAGGCTGTTATTGGAGTACTGTCTGAACACAGACTGGTAGTCAAGGCTGTTATTGGAGTAGTCAAGGCTGTTATTGGGGTACTGTCTGAACACAGACTGGTAGTCAAGGCTGTTATTGGAGTAGTCAAGGCTGTTATTGGAGTACTGTCTGAACACAGACTGGTAGTCAAGGCTGTTATTGGAGTAGTTAAGGCTGTTATTGGAGTAGTCAAGGCTGTTATTGGAATAGTCAAGGCTGTTATTGGAGTAGTCAAGGCTGCTATTGGGGTACTGTCTGAAAACAGACTGGTAGTCAAGGCTGTTATTGGAGTAGTCAAGGCTGTTATTGGAGTACTGTCTGAAAACAGACTGGTAGTCAAGGCTGTTATTGGAGTAGTCAAGGCTGTTATTGGGGTACTGTCTGAACACAGACTGGTAGTCAAGGCTGTTATTGGAGTAGTCAAGGCTGTTATTGGAGTACTGTCTGAACACAGACTGGTAGTCAAGGCTGTTATTGGAGTAGTCAAGGCTGTTATTGGAGTAGTCAAGGATGTTATTGGAGTAGTCAAGGCTGCTATTGGGGTACTGTCTGAAAACAGACTGGTAGTCAAGGCTGTTATTGGAGTAGTCAAGGCTGTTATTGGAGTACTGTCTGAACACAGACTGGTAGTCAAGGCTGTTATTGGAGTAGTCAAGGCTGTTATCGGGGTACTGTCTGAACACAGACTGGTAGTCAAGGCTGTTATTGGAGTAGTCAAGGCTGTTATTGGGGTACTGTCTGAACACAGACTGGTAGTCAAGGCTGTTATTGGAGTAGTCAAGGCTGTTATTGGAGTACTGTCTGAACACAGACTGGTAGTCAAGGCTGTTATTGGAGTAGTCAAGGCTGTTATTGGAGTAGTCAAGGCTGTTATTGGAGTAGTCAAGGCTGCTATTGGGGTACTGTCTGAAAACAGACTGGTAGTCAAGGCTGTTATTGGAGTAGTCAAGGCTGTTATTGGAGTACTGTCTGAACACAGACTGGTAGTCAAGGCTGTTATTGGAGTAGTCAAGGCTGTTATTGGGGTACTGTCTGAACACAGACTGGTAGTCAAGGCTGTTATTGGAGTAGTCAAGGCTGTTATTGGAGTAGTCAAGGCTGTTATTGGAGTAGTCAAGGCTGCTATTGGGGTACTGTCTGAAAACAGACTGGTAGTCAAGGCTGTTATTGGAGTAGTCAAGGCTGTTATTGGGGTACTGTCTGAACACAGACTGGTAGTCAAGGCTGTTATTGGAGTAGTCAAGGCTGTTATTGGGGTACTGTCTGAACACAGACTGGTAGTCAAGGCTGTTATTGGGGTACTGTCTGAACACAGACTGGTAGTCAAGGCTGTTATTGGAGTAGTCAAGGCTGTTATTGGGGTACTTGTCTGAACACAGACTGGTAGTCAAGGCTGTTATTGGAGTAGTCAAGGCTGTTATTGGGGTACTGTCTGAACACAGACTGGTAGTCAAGGCTGTTATTGGGGTACTGTCTGAACACAGACTGGTAGTCAAGGCTGTTATTGGAATACGTATTGTCAGTGAGCAGTGTGATTGGTGTACGTATTGTCAGTGAGCAGTGTGATTGGTGTATGTATTATCAGTGAGCAGTGTGATTGGTGTACGTATCGTCAGTGAGCAGTGTGATAGGTGTACGTATTGTCAGTGAGCAGTGTGATTGGTGTACGTATTGTCAGTGAGCAGTGTGATTGGTGTACGTATTGTCAGTGAGCAGTGTGATTGGTGTACGTATTGTCAGTGAGCAGTGTGATTGGAGTACGTATTGTATGTGAGCAGTGTGATTGGTGTACGTATTGTCAGTGAGCAGTGTGATTGGTGTACGTATTATCAGTGAGCAGTGTGATTGGTGTACGTATTGTATGTGAGCAGTGTGATTGGTGTACGTATTATCAGTGAGCAGTGTGATTGGTGTACATATTGTATGTGAGCAGTGTGATTGGTGTACGTATTGTCAGTGAGCAGTGTGATTGGTGTACGTATTGTATGTGAGCAGTGTGATTGGTGTACGTATTGTATGTGAGCAGTGTGATTGGTGTACGTATTGTCAGTGAGCAGTGTGATTGGTGTACGTATTGTATGTGAGCAGTGTGATTGGTGTACGTATTGTCAGTGAGCAGTGTGATTGGTGTACGTATTGTATGTGAGCAGTGTGATTGGTGTACGTATTGTCAGTGAGCAGTGTGATTGGTGTACGTATTGTCAGTGAGCAGTGTGATTGGTGTACGTATTGTCAGTGAGCAGTGTGATTGGTGTACGTATTATCAGTGAGCAGTGTGATTGGTGTACGTATTGTCAGTGAGCAGTGTGATTGGTGTACGTATTATCAGTGAGCAGTGTGATTGGTGTACGTATTGTATGTGAGCAGTGTGATTGGTGTACGTATTATCAGTGAGCAGTGTGATTGGTGTACATATTGTATGTGAGCAGTGTGATTGGTGTACGTATTGTCAGTGAGCAGTGTGATTGGTGTACGTATTGTATGTGGGCAGTGTGATTGGTGTACGTATTGTATGTGAGCAGTGTGATTGGTGTACGTATTGTCAGTGAGCAGTGTGATTGGTGTACGTATTGTATGTGAGCAGTGTGATTGGTGTACGTATTGTCAGTGAGCAGTGTGATTGGTGTACGTATTGTCAGTGAGCAGTGTGATTGGTGTACGTATTGTATGTGAGCAGTGTGATTGGTGTACGTATTGTCAGTGAGCAGTGTGATAGGTGTACGTATTGTCAGTGAGCAGTGTGATAGATGTACGTATTATCAGTGAGCAGTGTGATTGGTGTACGTATTGTCAGTGAGCAGTGTGATTGGTGTACGTATTGTCAGTGAGCAGTGTGATAGGTGTACGTATTGTCAGTGAGCAGTGTGATTGGTGTACGTATTGTCAGTGAGCAGTGTGATTGGTGTACGTATTGTCAGTGAGCAGTGTGATAGGTGTACGTATTATCAGTGAGCAGTGTGATTGGTGTACGTATTGTATGTGAGCAGTGTGAT
Organism: Oncorhynchus kisutch; assembly: GCF_002021735.2. NCBI lineage: Eukaryota > Metazoa > Chordata > Actinopteri > Salmoniformes > Salmonidae > Oncorhynchus > Oncorhynchus kisutch. The sequence continues at coordinate 10,558,264 of NW_022261981.1, read as the reverse complement.
TGGTGTACGTATTGTCAGTGAGCAGTGTGATTGGTGTACGTATTGTATGTGAGCAGTGTGATTGGTGTACGTATTGTCAGTGAGCAGTGTGATTGGTGTACGTATTGTCAGTGAGCAGTGTGATTGGTGTACGTATTGTCAGTGAGCAGTGTGATTGGTGTACGTATTGTCAGTGAGCAGTGTGATTGGTGTACGTATTGTCAGTGAGCAGTGTGATTGGTGTACGTATTGTCAGTGAGCAGTGTGATTGGTGTACGTATTGTCAGTGAGCAGTGTGATTGGTGTACGTATTGTCAGTGAGCAGTGTGATTGGTGTACGTATTGTCAGTGAGCAGTGTGATTGGTGTACGTATTGTCAGTGAGCAGTGTGATTGGTGTACGTATTGTCGGTGAGCAGTGTGATTGGTGTACGTATTGTCAGTGAGCAGTGTGATTGGTGTACGTATTGTCAGTGAGCAGTGTGATTGGTGTACGTATTGTCAGTGAGCAGTGTGATTGGTTTACGTATTATCAGTGAGCAGTGTGATTGGTGTACGTATTGTCAGTGAGCAGTGTGATTGGTGTACGTATTGTCAGTAAGCAGTGTGATTGGTGTACGTATTGTCAGTGAGCAGTGTGATTGGTGTACGTATTGTCAGTGAGCAGTGTGATTGGTGTACGTATTGTCAGTGAGCAGTGTGATTGGTGTACGTATTGTCAGTGAGCAGTGTGATTGGTGTACGTATTGTCAGTGAGCAGTGTGATTGGTGTACGTATTATCAGTGAGCAGTGTGATTGGAGTACGTATTATCAGTGAGCAGTGTGATTGGTGTACGTATTGTCAGTGAGCAGTGTGATTGGTGTACGTATTGTCAGTGAGCAGTGTGATTGGTGTACGTATTGTCAGTGAGCAGTGTGATTGGTGTACGTATTGTCAGTGAGCAGTGTGATTGGTGTACGTATTGTCAGTGAGCAGTGTGATTGGTGTACGTATTATCAGTGAGCAGTGTGATTGGTGTACGTATTGTCAGTGAGCAGTGTGATTGGTGTACGTATTGTCAGTGAGCAGTGTGATTGGTGTACTCCCTATACAGCTTGCTGAGCTACACAGAGCAGTATGTGGAGTATGACCCCTTCTTCACCTCCCCGGAGCCCTCCAACCCCTGGATCTCTGATGACATCACCGTCTGGGAACTGGAGACCAGGTGGGTTCACCCTCAGTCTATCCTTTTCTCTCTCTGTCAGAGTTACTGGAGACCAGGTGGGTTCACCCTCAGTCTATCCTTTTCTCTCTCTGTCAGAGTTACTGGAGACCAGGTGGGTTCACGCTCAGTCTGTCCTTCTCTCTCTCTGTCAGAGTTACTGGAGACCAGGTGGGTTCAACCTCAGTCTATCCTTTTCTCTCTCTGTCAGAGTTACTGGAGACCAGGTGGGTTCACCCTCAGTCTATCCTTTTCTCTCTCTGTCAGAGTTACTGGAGACCAGGTGGGTTCACGCTCAGTCTGTCCTTCTCTCTCTCTGTCAGAGTTACTGGAGACCAGGTGGGTTCAACCTCAGTCTATCCTTTTCTCTCTCTGTCAGAGTTACTGGAGACCAGGTGGGTTCACCCTCAGTCTGTCCTTCTCTCTCTGTCAGAGTTACTGGAGACCAGGTGGGTTCACGCTCAGTCTGTCCTTCTCTCTCTCTGTCAGTTACTGGAGACCAGGTGGGTTCACCCTCAGTCTGTCCTTCTCTCTCTCTGTCAGTTACTGGAGACCAGGTGGGTTCACCCTCAGTCTGTCCTTCTCTCTCTCTGTCAGTTACTGGAGACCAGGTGGTTTTACCCTCAGTCTGTCCTTCTCTCTCAGTCAGAGTTACTGCAGACCAGGTGGGTTCACCCTCAGTCTGTTCTTCTCTCTCTCTCTCTCTCTCTGTCAGAGTTACTGGAGACCAGGTGGGTAACCAAAAGGTTGCAAGATTGAATCCCCGAGCTGACAAGGTCAAATCTGTCGTTCTGCCACTGAACAAGGCAGTTAACCCACTGTTCCTAGGCCGTCATTGAAAATAATAATGTGGTCTTAACTTAAATAAAGGTCAAATTAAAAAAATATATCTCTCTGTAGTAAGGAGCCAGGCCAGCTGTGAGTGAAGAGGTGGGGCTTTGGGATTAAGAGGTGTTGAAGGATCCTCTGTCTATCTCTCTCTGTAGTAAGGAGCCGGGCCAGCTGTGAGTGAAGAGGTGGGGCTATGGGATTAATGAGGTGTTGAAGGATCCTCTGTCTAGCTCTCTCTGTAGTAAGGAGCCGGGCCAGCAGAGAGTGAAGAGGTGGGGCTATGGGATTAACGAGGTGTTGAAGGATCCTCTGTCTATCTCTCTCTGTAGTAAGGAGCCGGGCCAGCAGAGAGTGAAGAGGTGGGGCTATGGGATTAATGAGGTGTTGAAGGATCCTCTGTCTATCTCTCTCTGTAGTAAGGAGCCTGGCCAGCAGAGAGTGAAGAGGTGGGGCTTTGGGATTAAGAGGTGTTGAAGGATCCTCTGTCTATCTCTCTCTGTAGTAAGGAGCCGGGCCAGCAGAGAGTGAAGAGATGGGGTTATGGGATTAATGAGGTGTTGAAGGATCGTCTGTCTATCTCTCTCTGTAGTAAGGAGCCGGGCCAGCAGAGAGTGAAGAGGTGGGGCTATGGGATTAATGAGGTGTTGAAGGATCCTCTGTCTATCTCTCTCTGTAGTAAGGAGCCGGGCCAGCAGAGAGTGAAGAGGTGGGGCTATGGGATTAATGAGGTGTTGAAGGATCCTCTGTCTATCTCTCTCTGTAGTAAGGAGCCGGGCCAGCAGAGAGTGAAGAGGTGGGGCTTTGGGATTAAGAGGTGTTGAAGGATCCTCTGTCTATCTCTCTCTGTAGTAAGGAGCCGGGCCAGCAGAGAGTGAAGAGGTGGGGCTATGGGATTAACGAGGTGTTGAAGTATCCTCTGTCTATCTCTCTCTGTAGTAAGAACCCGGGCAGCAGAGAGTGAAGAGGTGGGGCTATGGGATTAAGAGGTGTTGAAGAATCCTCTGTCTATCTCTCTCTGTAGTAAGGAGCCGGGCCAGTAGAGAGTGAAGAGGTGGGGCTATGGGATTAACGAGGTGTTGAAGGATCCTCTGTCTATCTCTCTCTGTAGTAAGAACCCGGGCAGCAGAGAGTGAAGAGGTGGGGCTATGGGATTAAGAGGTGTTGAAGGATCCTCTGTCTATCTCTCTCTGTAGTAAGGAGCCGGGCCAGTAGAGAGTGAAGAGGTGGGGCTATGGGATTAACGAGGTGTTGAAGGATCCTCTGTCTATCTCTCTCTGTAGTAAGGAGCCGGGCAGCAGAGAGTGAAGAGGTGGGGCTATGGGATTAATGAGGTATTGAAGGATCCTCTGTCTATCTCTCTCTGTAGTAAGGAGCCGGGCCAGCAGAGAGTGAAGAGGTGGGGCTATGGGATTAACGAGGTGTTGAAGGATCCTCTGTCTATCTCTCTCTGTAGTAAGGAGCCGGGGCAGCAGAGAGTGAAGAGGTGGGGCTATGGGATTAACGAGGTGTTGAAGGATCCTCTGTCTATCTCTCTCTGTAGTAAGAAGCCGGGCAGCAGAGAGTGAAGAGGTGGGGCTATGGGATTAAGAGGTGTTGAAGGATCCTCTGTCTATCTCTCTCTGTAGTAAGGAGCCGGGCCAGCAGAGAGTGAAGAGGTGGGGCTATGGGATTAACGAGGGGTTGAAGGATCCTCTGTCTACCTCTCTCTGTAGTAAGGAGCCGGGCCAGCAGAGAGTGAAGAGGTGGGGCTATGGGATTAACGAGGTGTTGAAGGATCCTGTTGGGAGAGAACAGTTCCTCAAGTTTCTGGAGTCAGAGTTCAGCTCAGAGAACCTCAGGTATGTCTACTGTTCTTTACTCTGTATTATACACTACTCTAGTACTCTATGGTACTTTACTCTACTCTATATTACTGCACTCTACGCTAGTACTCTTTTTTTTATTTTTTTTATTTTTATTTTCACCTTTATTTAACCAGGTAGGCTAGTTGAGAACACCTTTATTTAACCAGGTAGGCTAGTTGAGAACACCTTTATTTAACCAGGTAGGCTAGTTGAGAACAAGTTCTCATTTGCAACTGCGACCTGGCCAAGATAAAGCATAGCAGTGTGAGCATACAACAAAGAGTTACACATGGAGTAAACAATTAACAAGTCAATAACACAGTAGAAAACGAAGGGGGGGTCTATATACAATGTGTGCAAAAGGCATGAGGAGGTAGGCAAATAATTACAATTTTGCAGATTAACACTGGAGTGATAAAAGATCAGATGGTCATGTACAGGTAGAGATATTGGTGTGCAAAAGAGCAGAAAAGTAAATAAATAAAAACAGTATGGGGATGAGGTAGGTGAAAAGGGTGGGCTATTTACCAATAGACTATGTACAGCTGCAGCGATCGGTTAGCTGCTCAGATAGCTGATGTTTGAAGTTGGTGAGGGAGATGAAAGTCTCCAACTTCAGCGATTTTTGCAATTCGTTCCAGTCACAGGCAGCAGAGTACTGGAACGAAAGGCGGCCAAATGAGGTGTTGGCTTTAGGGATGATCAGTGAGATACACCTGCTGGAGCGCGTGCTACGGATGGGTGTTGCCATCGTGACCAGTGAGCTGAGATAAGGCGGAGCTTTACCTAGCATAGACTTGTAGATGACCTGGAGCCAGTGGGTCTGGCGACGAATATGTAGCGAGGGCCAGCCGACTAGAGCATACAAGTCGCAGTGGTGGGTAGTATAAGGTGCTTTAGTGACAAAACGGATGGCACTGTGATAGACTGCATCCAGTTTGCTGAGTAGAGTGTTGGAAGCCATTTTGTAGATGACATCGCCGAAGTCGAGGATCGGTAGGATAGTCAGTTTTACTAGGGTAAGCTTGGCGGCTTGAGTGAAGGAGGCTTTGTTGCGGAATAGAAAGCCGACTCTTGATTTGATTTTCGATTGGAGATGTTTGATATGAGTCTGGAAGGAGAGTTTGCAGTCTAGCCAGACACCTAGGTACTTATAGACGTCCACATATTCTAGGTCGGAACCATCCAGGGTGGTGATGCTAGTCGGGCATGCAGGTGCAGGCAGCGACCGGTTGAAAAGCATGCATTTGGTTTTACTAGCGTTTAAGAGCAGTTGGAGGCCACGGAAGGAGTGTTGTATGGCATTGAAGCTTGTTTGGAGGTTAGATAGCACAGTGTCCAAAGACGGGCCGAAAGTATATAGAATGGTGTCGTCTGCGTAGAGGTGGATCAGGGAATCGCCCGCAGCAAGAGCAACATCATTGATATACACAGAGAAAAGAGTCGGCCCGAGAATTGAACCCTGTGGCACCCCCATAGAGACTGCCAGAGGACCGGACAGCATGCCCTCCGATTTGACACACTGAACTCTGTCTGCAAAGTAATTGGTGAACCAGGCAAGGCAGTCATCCGAAAAACCGAGGCTACTGAGTCTGCCGATAAGAATATGGTGATTGACAGAGTCGAAAGCCTTGGCAAGGTCGATGAAGACGGCTGCACAGTACTGTCTTTTATCGATGGCGGTTATGATGTCGTTTAGTACCTTGAGTGTGGCTGAGGTGCACCCATGACCGGCTCGGAAACCAGATTGCACAGCGGAGAAGGTACGGTGGGATTCGAGATGGTCAGTGACCTGTTTGTTGACTTGGCTTTCGAAGACCTTAGATAGGCAGGGCAGGATGGATATAGGTCTGTAACAGTTTGGGTCCAGGGTGTCTCCCCCTTTGAAGAGGGGGATGACTGCGGCAGCTTTCCAATCCTTGGGGATCTCAGACGAGATGAAAGAGAGGTTGAACAGGCTGGTAATAGGGGTTGCGACAATGGTGGCAGATAGTTTCAGAAATAGAGGGTCCAGATTGTCAAGCCCAGCTGATTTGTACGGGTCCAGGTTTTGCAGCTCTTTCAGAACATCTGCTATCTGGATTTGGGTAAAGGAGAACCTGGAGAGGCTTGGGCGAGGAGCTGCGGGGGGGGCGGAGCTGTTGGCCGAGGTTGAAGTAGCCAGGCGGAAGGCATGGCCAGCCTTTGAGAAATGCTTATTGAAGTTTTCGATAATCATGGATTTATCAGTGGTGACCGTGTTACCTAGCCTCAGTGCAGTGGGCAGCTGGGAGGAGGTGCTCTTGTTCTCCATGGACTTCACAGTGTCCCAGAACTTTTTGGAGTTGGAGCTACAGGATGCAAACTTCTGCCTGAAGAAGCTGGCCTTAGCTTTCCTGACTGACTGCGTGTATTGGTTCCGGACTTCCCTGAACAGTTGCATATCACGGGGACTATTCGATGCTATTGCAGTCCGCCACAGGATGTTTTTGTGCTGGTCGAGGGCAGTCAGGTCTGGGGTGAACCAAGGGCTGTATCTGTTCTTAGTTCTGCATTTTTTGAACGGAGCATGCTTATCTAAAATGGTGAGGAAGTTACTTTTAAAGAATGACCAGGCATCCTCAACTGACGGGATGAGGTCAATGTCCTTCCAGGATACCCGGGCCAGGTCGATTAGGAAGGCCTGCTCACAGAAGTGTTTTAGGGAGCGTTTGACAGTGATGAGGGGTGGTCGTTTGACTGCGGCTCCGTAGCGGATACAGGCAATGAGGCAGTGATCGCTGAGATCCTGGTTGAAGACAGCGGAGGTGTATTTGGAGGGCCAGTTGGTCAGGATGACGTCTATGAGGGTGCCCTTGTTTACAGAGTTAGGGTTGTACCTGGTGGGTTCCTTGATGATTTGTGTGAGATTGAGGGCATCTAGCTTAGATTGTAGGACTGGCGGGGTGTTAAGCATATCCCAGTTTAGGTCACCTAACAGAACAAACTCTGAAGCTAGATGGGGGGCGATCAATTCACAAATGGTGTCCAGGGCACAGCTGGGAGCTGAGGGGGGTCGGTAGCAGGCGGCAACCGTGAGAGACTTATTTCTGGAGAGAGTAATTTTCAAAATTAGTAGTTCGAACTGTTTGGGTATGGACCTGGAAAGTATGACATTACTTTGCAGGCCATCTCTGCAGTAAACTGCAACTCCTCCCCCTTTGGCAGTTCTATCTTGACGGAAGATGTTATAGTTGGGTATGGAAATCTCTGAATTTTTGGTGGCCTTCCTGAGCCAGGATTCAGACACAGCAAGGACATCAGGGTTAGCAGAGTGTGCTAAAGCAGTGAGTAAGACAAACTTAGGGAGGAGGCTTCTGATGTTGACATGCATGAAACCAAGGCTTTTTCGAACACAGAAGTCAACAAATGAGGGTGCCTGGGGACATGCAGGGCCTGGGTTTACCTCCACATCACCCGCGGAACAGAGAAGGAGTATCAAAACTGGTCGCCTAGAGCGTTGGGGACAGAGAATAAGAGGAGCAGGTTTCTGGGCATGGTAGAATATATTCAGGGCATAATGCGCAGACAGGGGTATGGTGGGGTGCGGGTACAGCGGAGGTAAGCCCAGGCACTGGGTGATGATGAGAGAGGTTGTATCTCTGGACATGCTGGTAGTAATGGGTGAGGTCACCGCATGTGTGGGAGGTGGGACAAAGGAGTTATCAGGGGTATGAAGAGTGGAACTAGGGGCTCCATTGTGAACTAAAACAATGATAACTAACCTGAACAACAGTATACAAGGCATATTGACATTTGAGAGAGACATACAGCGAGGCATACAGTAATCACAGGTGTTGAATTGGGAAAGCTAGCTAAAACAGTAGGTGAGACAACAGCTAATCAGCTAGCACAACAACAGCAGGTAAAATGGCGTAGACTAGGCAACGGGGCCAACAGATAAAACAAACAAGCAGAATGGAGTACCGTGATTTATGGACAGTCCAGCGTGCATCAGCTATGTAGCCAAGAGATCAGTGTCCAGGGGGCAGCGGTGGATGGGGAAGGGAAGCTGGACTGGCGAGTGTTATCCAGGTTAAAAAAAAACGAACAATGACTAAATAGCTTGTAGCTAGTTAGCTGGTTAGCTTCTGGAGGTTCTTGAGTGTGTTCTAAAAATAAATACAAAATAATAGCGATTCCGTATCACATTGGGTGAGGCAGGTTTCCGGAAGGTATAAACAAATTAAAAATCAAAAGAGATAGAAAGTAAATATGGGTCCGGTGGGCGTTTGGGACGCGGCGATTCAGGCGGTTAGCAGGCCTGTGCTAACAAGCTAACAGTTTGTAGGCCCGGGCTAGACAAGGTAGCAGTTAGCGGACCGGAGCTGGACAAGCTAGCAGTTAGCAGGCCGAATTAGCAAGCAGGGAGATAGCGAGGGCTAGAGAGTTAGCCTTTGGGGGACGTCGCGATGGGGTGAGTCTGTTTATTCCTCTTCATGTGGTGACATCGATAGACCGGTCGTGGGCCCGGGTATTGTAGCTCAGGAGTATGCTACGGTGGTAGCGCAGGCCGGGCTAGCTTCAAGCTAAGTGGGTGGAAACGCTAGCCAGGGGTAATCATCCGGGGTTGCGGTTTAGCTAGATAGCTAGTTGTGAAGATCCAGCGTATTTGGAAGCTTAGGTTTAGCAAAATGTTTTTAAAGGGATAGCTATGTAAAAAACGAAAAATATGTAAAAAAAACGAAAAATATGTTAAAAACGAAAAATAAACAAAATATAAACAAAATATACAGGGACACGACACGACAGGACGACTTACTGCTACGCCATCTTGGATTCAAGATGGACTCTACTCTACTCTATATTACTGTACTCTACTCTAGTACTCTATGGTACTTTACTCTACTCTATATTACTGTACTGTACTCTATGGTACTGTACTCTACTCTATATTACTGTACTCTACTCTATATTACTGTACTCTACTCTATATTACTGTACTCTACGCTAGTACTCTATGGTACTTTACTCTACTCTATATTACTGTACTCTACGCTAGTACTCTATGGTACTTTACTCTACTCTATATTACTACGCTACTACTCTACTACTCTTCTACTCTTCTACTCTTCTACTCTTCTACTCTTCTACTCTTCTACTCTTCTACTCTAGTACTCTACTACTCTACTACTCTACTACTCTAGTACTCTAGTACTCTAGTACTCTAGTACTCTACTACTCTACTACTCTACTACTCTACTACTCTAGTACTCTAGTACTCTACTACTCTAGTACTCTACTACTCTACTACTCTAGTACTCTACTACTCTAGTACTCTACTACTCTAGTACTCTACTACTCTAGTACTCTACTACTCTAGTACTCTAGTACTCTAGTCTTCTACTCTACTCTATATTACTGTACTTTACGCTAGTACTCTAGTCTAGTACTCTACTACTCTACTACTCTACTACTCTACTACTCTACTACTCTAGTACTCTAGTACTCTAGTACTCTAGTACTCTAGTACTCTAGTACTCTAGTCTACTCTACTACTCTAGTACTCTAGTCTAGTACTCTAGTCTAGTACTCTAGTCTAGTACTCTAGTCTAGTACTCTAGTCTAGTACTCTAGTCTAGTACTCTAATACTCTAGTCCAGTACTCTAATACTCTAGTCCAGTACTCTAATACTCTATTCTAGTACTCTAATACTCTAGTCTAGTACTCTAATACTCTAGTCTAGTACTCTAGTCTAGTATAGTACTCTACTATGGAATATAAACACATGTTTCAACTGGCCTGTAGTAGAATTTAATTTGCTCTCTGGCTCCCTCTGCTGGACATAATTCCCAATGCTGCTACAGGACTGTAGACATGCTGGAAGAGCTTCCTGTCAGATTACTGTAGTTTGGAGCGTATAGATGTTGACATGCTAGAAGAGCTTCCTGTCAGATTACTGTAGTTTGGAGCGTATAGATGTTGACATGCTGGAAAAGCTTCCTGTCAGATTACTGTAGTTTGGAGCGTATAGATGTTGACATGTGGAAGAGCTTCCTGTCAGATTACTGTAGTTTGGAGCGTATAGATGTTGACATGCTGGAAAAGCTTCCTGTCAGATTACTGTAGTTTGGAGCGTATAGATGTTGACATGTGGAAGAGCTTCCTGTCAGATTACTGTAGTTTGGAGCGTATAGATGTAGACATGTGGAAGAGCTTCCTGTCAGATTACTGTAGTTTGGAGCGTATAGATGTAGACATGTGGAAGAGCTTCCTGTCAGATTACTGTAGTTTGGAGCGTATAGATGTTGACATGTGGAAGAGCTTCCTGTCAGATTACTGTAGTTTGGAGCGTATAGATGTAGACATGTGGAAGAGCTTCCTGTCAGATTACTGTAGTTTGGAGCGTATAGATGTAGACATGTGGAAGAGCTTCCTGTCAGATTACTGTAGTTTGGAGCGTATAGATGTTGACATGTGGAAGAGCTTCCTGTCAGATTACTGTAGTTTGGAGCGTATAGATGTAGACATGTGGAAGAGCTTCCTGTCAGATTACTGTAGTTTGGAGCGTATAGATGTTGACATGCTGAAAAAGCTTCCTGTCAGATTACTGTAGTTTGGAGCGTATAGATGTTGACTTCCGGCGCCGACAGAGATGGCCGCCTCGCTTCGCGGTCCTAGGAAACTATGCAGTTTTTTGTTTTTTTACGTGTTATTTCTTACATTAGTACCCCAGGTCATCTTAGGTTTCATTACATACAATCGAGAAGAACTACTGAATATAAGATCAGCGTCAACTCACCATCAGTACGACCAAGAATATGTTTTTCGCGACGCGGATCCTATGTTCTGCCTTACAAACAGTACAACGGAGCGGATCCTATGCAGCGACCCAAAAAACGACTCCGAAAGAGAGGGAAACGAGGCGGTCTTCTGGTCAGACTCCGGAGACGGGCACACCGTGCACCACTCCCTAGCATTCTTCTTGCCAATGTCCAGTCTCTTGACAACAAGGTTGATGAAATCCGAGCAAGGGTAGCATTCCAGAGGGACATCAGAGACTGTAATGTTCTTTGCTTCACGGAAACGTGGCTCACCGGAGAGACGCTTTCCGAAGTGGTGCAGCCAACGGGTTTCTCCACGCATCGCGCCGACAGAAACAAACATCTTTCTGGTAAGAAGAGGGGTGGGGGCGTATGCCTTATGGCCAACGTGACATGGTGTTATGAAAGAAACATACAGGAACTCAAATCCTTCTGTTCACCTGATTTAGAATTCCTCACAATCAAATGTAGACCGCATTATCTACCAAGAGAATTCTCTTCGATTATAATCACAGCCGTATATATCCCCCCCAAGCAGACACATCGATGGCTCTGAACGAACTTTATTTAACTCTCTGCAAACTGGAAACAATTTATCCGGAGGCTGCATTCATTGTAGCTGGGGATTTTAACAAGGCTAATCTGAAAACAAGACTCCCTAAATTTTATCAGCATATCGATTGCACAACCAGGGGTGGAAAGACCTTGGATCATTGTTACTCTAACTTCCGCGACGCATATAAGGCCCTGCCCCGCCCCCCTTTCGGAAAAGCTGACCACGACTCCATTTTGTTGATCCCTGCCTACAGACAGAAACTAAAACAAGAGGCTCCCACGCTGAGGTCTGTCCAACGCTGGTCCGACCAAGCTGACTCCACACTCCAAGACTGCTTCCATCACGTGGACTGGGAGATGTTTCGTATTGCGTCAGATAACAACATTGACGAATACGCTGATTCGGTGTGCGAGTTCATTAGAACGTGCGTTGAAGATGTCGTTCCCATAGCAACGATTAAAACATTCCCTAACCAGAAACCGTGGATTGATGGCAGCATTCGTGTGAAACTGAAAGCGCGAACCACTGCTTTTAATCAGGGCAAGGTGTCTGGTAACATGACCGAATACAAACAGTGCAGCTATTCCCTCCGCAAGGCTATCAAACAAGCTAAGCGCCAGTACAGAGACAAAGTCGAATCTCAATTCAACGGCTCAGACACAAGAGGCATGTGGCAGGGTCTACAGTCAATCACGGACTACAGGAAGAAATCCAGCCCAGTCACGGACCAGGATGTCTTGCTCCCAGGCAGACTAAATAACTTTTTTGCCCGCTTTGAGGACAATACTGTGCCACTGACACGGCCTGCAACGAAAACATGCGGTCTCTCCTTCACTGCAGCCGAGGTGAGTAAGACATTTAAACGTGTTAACCCTCGCAAGGCTGCAGGCCCAGACGGCATCCCCAGCCGCGCCCTCAGAGCATGCGCAGACCAGCTGGCCGGTGTGTTTACGGATCCCTATACCAGTCTGCTGTTCCCACATGCTTCAAGAGGGCCACCATTGTTCCTGTTCCCAAGAAAGCTAAGGTAACTGAGCTAAACGACTACCGCCCGTAGCACTCACATCCGTCATCATGAAGTGCTTTGAGAGACTAGTCAAGGACCATATCACCTCCACCCTACCTGACACCCTAGACCCACTCCAATTTGCTTACCACCCAAATAGGTCCACAGACGATGCAATCTCAACCACACTGCACACTGCCCTAACCCATCTGGACAAGAGGAATACCTATGTGAGAATGCTGTTCATCGACTACAGCTCGGCATTCAACACCATAGTACCCTCCAAGCTCGTCATCAAGCTCGAGACCCTGGGTCTCGACCCCGCCCTGTGCAACTGGGTACTGGACTTCCTGACGGGCCGCCCCCAGGTGGTGAGGGTAGGCAACAACATCTCCACCCCTCTGATCCTCAACACTGGGGCCCCACAAGGGTGCGTTCTGAGCCCTCTCCTGTACTCCCTGTTTACCCACGACTGCGTGGCCACGCACGCCTCCAACTCAATCATCAAGTTTGCGGACGACACAACAGTGGTAGGCTTGATTACCAACAACGACGAGACGGCCTACAGGGAGGAGGTGAGGGCCCTCGGAGTGTGGTGTCAGGAAAATAACCTCACACTCAACGTCAACAAAACTAAGGAGGTGATTGTGGACTTCAGGAAACAGCAGAGGGAACACCCCCCTATCCACATCGATGGAACAGTAGTGGAGAGGGTAGCAAGTTTTAAGTTCCTTGGCATACACATCACAGACAAACTGAATTGGTCCATTCACACAGACAGCATCGTGAAGAAGGCGCAGCAGCGCCTCTTCAACCTCAGGAGGCTGAAGAAATTCGGCTTGTCACCAAAAGCACTCACAAACTTCTACAGATGCACAATCGAGAGCATCCTGGCGGGGTGTATCACCGCCTGGTATGGCAACTGCACCGCCCTCAACCGTAAGGCTATCCAGAGGGTAGTGAGGTCTGCACAACGCATCACCGGGGGCAAACTACCTGCCCTCCAGGACACCTACACCACCCGATGCTACAGGAAGGCCATAAAGATCATCAAGGACATCAACCACCCGAGCCACTGCCTGTTCACCCCGCTGTCATCCAGAAGGCGAGGTCAGTACAGGTGCATCAAAGCTGTGACCGAGAGACTGAAAAACAGCTTCTATCTCAAGGCCATCAGACTGTTAAACAGCCACCACTAACATTGAGTGGCTGCTGCCAACACACTGTCAATGACACTGACTCAACTCTAGCCACTTTAATAATGGGAATTGATGGCAAATTATGTAAATATATCACTAGCCACTTTAAACAATGCTACCTTATATAATGTTACTTACCCTACATTATTCATCTCATATGCATATGTATATACTGTACTCTATATCATCGACTGCATCCTTATGTAATACATGTATCACTAGCCACTTTAACTATGCCACTTTGTTTACATACTCATCTCATATGTTATACTGTACTCGATATCATCTACTGTATCTTGCCTATGCTGCTTTGTACCATCACTCATTCATATATCCTTATGTACATATTCCTTATCCCCTTACACTGTGTATAAGACAGTAGTTTTTTTGGAATTGTTAGTTAGATTACTTGTTCGTTATTACTGCATTGTCGGAACTAGAAGCACAAGCATTTCGCTACACTCACATTAACATCTGCTAACCATGTGTATGTGACAAATAAAATTTGATTTGATTTGATTTGATGCTGGAAGAGCTTCCTGTCAGATTACTGTAGTTTGGAGCGTATAGATGTTGACATGCTGGAAAAGCTTCCTGTCAGATTACTGTAGTTTGGAGCGTATAGATGTAGACATGTGGAAAAGCTTCCTGTCAGATTACTGTAGTTTGGAGCGTATAGATGTAGACATGTGGAAGAGCTTCCTGTCAGATTACTGTAGTTTGGAGCGTATAGATGTAGACATGTGGAAAAGCTTCCTGTCAGATTACTGTAGTTTGGAACGTATAGATGTAGACATGTGGAAGAGCTTCCTGTCAGATTACTGTAGTTTGGAGCGTATAGATGTAGACATGTGGAAAAGCTTCCTGTCAGATTACTGTAGTTTGGAGTGTATAGATGTAGACATGTGGAAGAGCTTCCTGTCAGATTACTGTAGTTTGGAGTGTGAACTGTGATGCAGATATCTGATTTATACTTTCACTAATATTCAATCAATACTCACCCAGCAGAGCTGGTGTTTTGGCGTTGTCGAGAGGTGGAACTGTGATGGAGTTGTCAAATCGGTGAGCAGCTGTTCGTGTGGTCATTGTCACTAAGCCACATCCATCCCACTCTTGTAAGAAATACAGACGGAGAAAGCATAGGCTCTATATAAAAATAATGACTCAAATTGAAAATGATTCAAAGGAAACAATGAGGATTTCTATCAGTCTAATCCAGGTGTAGATTACATCTCACATTCCAGTGTTAAAACTTGTAAACGAGGCTGGGTTTTATCTTAATGCTACGCCGTGCAGCCAATGGCAACGTCCGCTTTAGGTATAATGGGATTGGACAGCTCTAACACGGTTTCACAGCCATCACCGCCAAAACAACTGCTAGGTAGGTGTCGGCTTGTTCGTAAGGAAAGTGGCTGAGGGAATCATGTCAGTACACAAAGCTACCTTTCCACATACATCCTGTCCCTACTTGTGTCCTGAACATAACCCTGTTCAATTTAGATTTGTATTTACTTGACAATGTTATTATATGGAATAGGTCACCTGTAACGTCACAATTTCGCTTTTCACTTCCAGTGAACATGTTTAACATTCCTTTATCTGTCTGTGGTTCTGTTGATGTTTAACATTCCTTTATCTGTCTGTGGTTCTGTTGATGTTTAACATTCCGTTATCTGTCTGTGGTTCTGTTGATGTTTAACATTCCTTTATCTGTCTGTGGTTCTGTTGATGTTTAACATTCCGTTATCTGTCTGTGGTCCAGGTTATGTTGTTTAACATTCCTTTATCTGTCTGTGGTTCTGTTGATGTTTAACATTATTTTATCTGTCTGTGGTCCAGGTTCTGTTGTTTAACATTCCTTTATCTGTCTGTGGCCCAGGTTCTGTTGTTTAACATTCCTTTATCTGTCTGTGGTTCTGTTGATGTTTAACATTCCTGTATCTGTCTCTGGTTCTGTTGATGTTTAACATTCCTTTATCTGTCTGTGGTTCTGTTGTGTTTAACATTCCTTTATCTGTCTGTGGTTCTGTTGATGTTCAGCATTCCTTTATCTGTCTGTGGTCCAGGTTCTGTTGTTTAACATTCCTTTATCTGTCTGTGGTTCTGTTGATGTTTAACATTCCTTTATCTGTCTGTGGTTCTGTTGATGTTTAACATTCCTTTATCTGTCTGTGGTTCTGTTGATGTTTAACATTCCTGTATCTGTCTGTGGTTCTGTTGTATTTAACATTCCTTTATCTGTCTGTGGTCCAGGTTCTGGCTGGCGGTTCAGGAGGTGAAGAAGAGGCCGATTCGGGAGGTCCCTACAAGGGTCCAGGAGATCTGGCAGGAGTTCTTGGCCCCAGGGGCCCCCAGTGCCATTAACGTTGACTCCAAGAGCTATGACAAGACCACACAGAATGTCAAGGACCCCGGACGATACGCCTTCGAGGACGCACAGGTCTGTGAGGAGTCAGGAAGTGGTGTTTTGAATGGGGAGAGTAATACTGCAGCTGAATAGGAACAATGTTCTGTTTAATTACTTCTTTGTGACTCTCCGGCCCCGTTTATACCTGGTGCTAACATGCGTCCTTTCTTGTCCACATTCTGATTTTGCCCACATTTTTAGACAGGTGTTAGAATGGAGTGGGGTTATTGATGGGTTGGTTCACAGTAAGGTTAGAATGGAGTGGGGTTATTGGTGGGTTGGTACACAGTAAGGTTAGAATGGAGTGGGGTTATTGGTGGGTTGGTACACAGTAAGGTTAGAATGGAGTGGGGTTATTGGTGGGTTGGTACACAGTAAGGTTAGAATGGAGTGGGGTTATTGGTGGGTTGGTGCACAGTAAGGTTAGAATGGAGTGGGGTTATTGGTGGGTTGGTACACAGCAAGGTTATAATGGAGTGGGGTTATTGGTGGGTTGGTTCACAGTAAGGTTAGAATGGAGTGGGGTTATTGGTGGGTTGGTACACATTAAGATTAGAATGGAGTGGGGTTATTGGTGGGTTGGAATGGAGTGGGGTTATTGGTGGGTTGATACACAGTAAGGTTAGAATGGAGTGAGGTTATTGGTGGGTTGGTACACAGTAAGGTTGGTATGGAGTGGGGGTTTTGGTGGATTGGTACACAGTAAGGTTGGTATGGAGTGGAGGTTTTGGTGGGTTGGTACACAGTAAGGTTGGAATGGAGTGAGGTTATTGGTGGGTTGGTACACAGGAAGGTTAGAATGGAGTGGGGTTATTGGTGGGTTGGTACACAGTAAGGTTAGAATGGAGTGGGGTTATTGGTGGGTTGGTACGCAGTAAGGTTGGAATGGAGTGGGGTTATTGGTGGGTTGGTACACAGTAAGGTTGTTATGGAGTGGGGTTATTGGTGGGTTGGTACACAGTAAGGTTAGAATGGAGTGGGGTTATTGGTGGGTTGGTACACAGTAAGGTTAGAATGGAGTGGGGTTTTTGGTGGGTTGGTACACAGTAAGGTTGGAATGGAGTGGGGTTATTGGTGGGTTGGTACACAGTAAGGTTAGAATGGAGTGGGGTTATTGATGGGTTGGTTCACGGTAAGTAAAATGGATTGGGGTTATTGGTGGGTTGGTACACAGTAAGGTTGGAATGGAGTGGGGTTATTGGTGGGTTAGAATGGAGTGCGGTTATTGGTGGGTTGGTTCACAGTAATGTTAGAATGGATTGGGGTTATCGGTGGGTTGGTACACAGTAAGGTTGGAATGGAGTGGGGTTATTGGTGGGTCTGTACACAGTAAGGTTGGAATGGAGTGGGGTTATTGGTGGGTTAGAATGGAGTGGGGTTATTGGTCGGTTAGAATGGACTGGGGTTATTGGTGGGTTGGTTCACAGTAAAGTTAGAATGGAGTGGGGTTATTGGTGGGTCAGAATGGACTGGGGTTATTGGTGGGTTAGAATGGACTGGGGTTATTGGTGGGTCTGTACACAGTAAGGTTGGAATGTACCTTCTCTGTTTCAGGAGCACATCTACAAGCTGATGAAGAGTGATTCCTACAGCCGCTTCCTCCGCTCTACTTTCTACCAGGAGCTGCTACAGGCCAAGAAGAAGGTAAACAACTGGCTGAGGAGGCTGGACGTCTGACTCTGGGTCACAGCTGTATCTGTGGAGGATTACAGCAGCTCGGGACAGACGGTTGGATGAGAGGTTCAATACAGAGCAGAGGAATTACACTACAAATCAATTTCGGAAAACATCAGTCAAATATCAAATCACAAGACAATATAATCTCATTGTATTGGCAGCAGCGCCAGCAGGACAGGGTTATCTGGAGGCTCAACTATAGTGTCTACAGTACAGCACCTATCACTGTTCTCACAATCCCAGCAGGACAGGGTGATCTGTAGGCTCAACTATAGTGTCTACAGTACAGCACCTATCACTGTTCTAACAATCCCAGCAGGACAGGGTGATCTGGAGGCTCAACTATGGTGTCTACAGTACAGCACCTATCACTGTGAATGTCTTCCCTCCAGTGTCTATCATACTTCAGCTTTCTTGTCGAGGCTGAAACACTGGTAAACACGGTAAGTGGTGTAGGGGCTGAAACACTGGTTAACAGGGTAAGTGGTGTAGGGGCTGAAACACTGGTAAACAGGGTAAGTGGTGTAGGGGCTGAAACACTGGTAAACACGGTAAGTGGTGTAGGGGCTGAAACACTGGTTAACAGGGTAAGTGGTGTAGGGGCTGAAACACTGGTAAACAGGGTAAGTGGTGTAGGGGCTGAAACACTGGTAAACAGGGTAAGTGGTGTAGGGGCTGAAACACTGGTTAACAGGGTAAGTGGTGTAGGGGCTGAAACACTGGTAAACAGGGTAAGTGGTGTAGGGGCTGAAACACTGGTAAACAGGGTAAGTGTTGTAGGGGCTGAAACACTGGTAAACAGGGTAAGTGGTGTAGGGGCTGAAACACTGGTAAACAGGGTAAGTGTTGTAGGGGCTGAAACACTCTGGTAAACACAGTAAGTGGTGTAGGGGCTGAAACACTGGTAAACAGGGTAAGTGGTGTAGGGGCTGAAACACTGGTAAACAGGGTAAGTGGTGTAGGGGCTGAAACACTGGTAAACAGGGTAAGTGGTGTAGGGGCTGAAACACTGGTAAACAGGGTAAGTGGTGTAGGGGCTGAAACACTGGTAAACACGGTAAGTGGTGTAGGGGCTGAAACACTGGTTAACAGGGTAAGTGGTGTAGGGGCTGAAACACTGGTAAACACGGTAAGTGGTGTAGGGGCTGAAACACTGGTTAACAGGGTAAGTGGTGTAGGGGCTGAAACACTGGTAAACACGGTAAGTGGTGTAGGGGCTGAAACACTGGTTAACAGGGTAAGTGGTGTAGGGGCTGAAACACTGGTAAACAGGGTAAGTGGTGTAGGGGCTGAAACACTGGTAAACAGGGTAAGCGGTGTAGGGGCTGAAACACTGGTAAACAGGGTAAGTGGTGTAGGGGCTGAAACACTCTGGTAAACAGGGTAAGTGGTGTAGGGGCTGAAACACTGGTAAACAGGGTAAGTGGTGTAGGGGCTGAAACACTGGTTAACAGGGTAAGTGGTGTAGGGGCTGAAACACTGGTAAACACGGTAAGTGGTGTAGGGGCTGAAACACTGGTTAACAGGGTAAGTGGTGTAGGGGCTGAAACACTGGTAAACAGGGTAAGTGGTGTAGGGGCTGAAACACTGGTAAACAGGGTAAGTGTTGTAGGGGCTGAAACACTGGTAAACAGGGTAAGTGGTGTAGGGGCTGAAACACTGGTAAACAGGGTAAGTGGTGTAGGGGCTGAAACACTCTGGTAAACAGGGTAAGTGGTGTAGGGGCTGAAACACTGGTAAACAGGGTAAGTGGTGTAGGGGCTGAAACACTGGTTAACAGGGTAAGTGTTGTAGGGGCTGAAACACTCTGGTAAACACAGTAAGTGGTGTAGGGGCTGAAACACTGGTAAACAGGGTAAGTGGTGTAGGGGCTGAAACACTGGTAAACAGGGTAAGTGGTGTAGGGGCTGAAACACTGGTAAACAGGGTAAGTGGTGTAGGGGCTGAAACACTGGTAAACACGGTAAGTGGTGTAGGGGCTGAAACACTGGTTAACAGGGTAAGTGGTGTAGGGGCTGAAACACTGGTAAACACGGTAAGTGGTGTAGGGGCTGAAACACTGGCAGCAGTCTGGTGCATCGTTACCACACTGACTCACAGCAGTCTGGTCCATCGTTACCACACTGACTCACAGCAGTCTGGTCCATCGTTACCACACTGACTCACAGCAGTCTGGTCCATCGTTACCACACTGACTCACAGCAGTCTGGTACATCGTTACCACACTGACTCACAGCAGTCTGGTACATCGTTACCCATTCATTCAAAAACATTTTCCCTCCGCATATCACAATGCTCTAGAAAACCTCCTTTGTGGTTTACAATTTTGACATTGTCCTTCATAAAAAATGAAATATCTGCTGAGTCGAGTGCAATGTAAGATTTGAGACTTGTCCACATGATGAGTAGATATAGTATATATGTACAGATAGATATATGTACAGAGATGGTGATATGCAGGCTGTGGTTAATTTATCCATTTTATTTTTGTCCACAGAAAAGTAAGAACTTATTCTGAGGAACTCCACTTCCAGGTAAAGATGATTATAACCGTAACCCCTGACCTTTAACCCTTCACCTTACATACACCTAACCCCTGACCTTTAACCCCTAACTCTACATACACCTAACCCCAGCATCATGTCCACTCCCCAGTTCTACCCTAACCCCTAACCCCAGCTTCATGTCCACTCCCCAGCTCCACCCTAACCCCTAACCCCAGCTTCATGTCCACTCCCCAGTTCCACCCTAACCCCAGCTTCATGTCCACTCCCCAGTTCCACCCTAACCCCAGCTTCATGTCCACTCCCCAGCTCCACCCTAACCCCTAACCTCAGCTTCATGTCCACTCCCCAGCTCCACCCTAACCCCAGCTTCATGTCCACTCCCCAGCTCCACCCTAACCCCAGCTTCATGTCCACTCCCCAGCTCCACCCTAACCCCAGCTTCATGTCCACTCCCCAGCTCCACCCTAACCCCAGCTTCATGTCCACTCCCCAGCTCCACCCTAACCCCTAACCCCAGCTTCATGTCCACTCCCCAGCTCCACCCTAACCCCTAACCCCAGCTTCATGTCCACTCCCCAGCTCCACCCTAACCTCTAACCTCTAACCCCAGCTTCATGTCCACTCCCCAGTTCTACCCTAACCCCTAACCCCAGCTTCATGTCCACTACCCAGCTCCACCCTAACCTCTAACCCCAGCTTCATGTCCACTCCCCAGCTCCACCCTAACCCCTAACCTCCAACCCCAGTTTCATATCCCTAAAACACTATGCTATACAAAGTGTGTCCTAACTTAACTTATAACTCAAATGTGACAGATCGAGGACTTGATCCAATCAGATCTTAGACAACAGAATAGCAGTGCTGTTGTTTTAAGTTAGGCCATGTCGGAGGTTTCACTGTGTTGGAGCTGTGAAGATCCCGGCTGTTATACCTAACGCGGATGCTTCTAGTCCTATTAGTATAAATCCTATGCAGCCTTGTTACAAGACTGGAATGTGTTCTAAGCTACACCTCCATTGTGCTGATAGAAATCCTTATTATATTAGTTGAGTGATTTTCAAATTATGACCTTCGTTATTTTCTATTAAAAAAACTACACTTTCTCCTTCTGAACGTCTAACGCGAGAGTGGGGCAGGTGTGGCTCCGTGACAACGATCACAACAGCAGCTGCTCACCGATGTGACTTCGGCTCCAACACAGTGGCTCCAACACAGTGGCTCCAACACAGTACCCACCTATAAGCCAATGAGGAAACAGCTGCTATGTGGGCATCTGGTATCGTCGGGTTATAAAGTTAGATTGAATCCAGGCCTTAGGGCTCTATGTTATATGCATCGCTGAAGCATTACAGATCACATTGTTAGAAAATGAAAAGGTAACTTCTGATTGAGAGGACATATGCAGCGTTTACAGTGAAATGAGCAGAAACATTTCAACTGGGGAACGATGAACTTCACGATACTTAATTGAATAGACTCCTTATTGAATCTCGGCCTTAGTATCAATCCTCTGTCTCTGTCTCCTTTTTTAGGTCAAATCCATTTGATGGAATCACCCTGGAACAATGTAATGTTTTAGCCTTGGAGAGAGGACCTGATCATTTATACATTAATGTAATGTTTTAGGGAGAGAGAGGAGAGAGGACCAGATCATTTATACATTAATGTAATGTTTTAGGGAGAGAGAGGACCAGATCATTTATACATTAATGTAATGTTTTAGGGAGAGAGAGGACCAGATCATTTATACATTAATGTAATGTTTTAGGGAGAGAGAGGAGAGAGGACCAGATCATTTATACATTAATGTAATGTTTTAGGGAGAGAGAGGAGAGAGGACCAGATCATTTGTACATTAATGTAATGTTTTAGGGAGAGAGGAGAGAGGACCAGATCATTTATACATTAATGTAATGTTTTAGGGAGAGAGGACCAGATCATTTATACATTAATGTAATGTTTTAGGGAGAGAGAGGAGAGAGGACCAGATCATTTGTACATTAATGTAATGTTTTAGGGAGAGAGAGGACCAGATCATTTATACATTAATGTAATGTTTTAGGGAGAGAGAGGAGAGAGGACCAGATCATTTGTACATTAATGTAATGTTTTAGGGAGAGAGAGGACCAGATCATTTATACATTAATGTAATGTTTTAGGGAGAGAGAGGAGAGAGGACCAGATCATTTATACATTAATGTAATGTTTTAGGGAGAGAGAGGAGAGAGGACCAGATCATTTATACATTAATGTAATGTTTTAGGGAGAGAGAGGAGAGAGGACCAGATCATTTATACATTAATGTAATGTTTTAGGGAGAGAGAGGAGAGAGGACCAGATCATTTACACATGAATGTAATGTTTTAGGGAGAGAGAGGACCAGATCATTTATACATTAATGTAATGTTTTAGGGAGAGAGAGGACCAGATCATTTATACATTAATGTAATGTTTTAGGGAGAGAGAGGACCAGATCATTTATACATTAATGTAATGTTTTAGGGAGAGAGAGGACCAGATCATTTATACATTAATGTAATGTTTTAGGGAGAGAGAGGAGAGAGGACCAGATCATTTGTACATTAATGTAATGTTTTAGGGAGAGAGGAGAGAGGACCAGATAATTTATACATTAATGTAATGTTTTAGGGAGAGAGAGGAGAGGAGGACCAGATCATTTGTACATTAATGTAATGTTTTAGGGAGAGAGGACCAGATCATTTATACATTAATGTAATGTTTTAGGGAGAGAGAGGAGAGAGGACCAGATCATTTATACATTAATGTAATGTTTTAGGGAGAGAGAGGAGGACCAGATCATTTATACATTAATGTAATGTTTTAGGGAGAGAGAGGAGGACCAGATCATTTATACATTAATGTAATGTTTTAGGGAGAGAGAGGAGGACCAGATCATTTATACATTAATGTAATGTTTTAGGGAGAGAGGAGAGAGGACCAGATCATTTATACATTAATGTAATGTTTTAGGGAGAGAGGAGAGAGGACCAGATCATTTATACATTAATGTAATGTTTTAGGGAGAGAGAGGAGAGAGGAGAGGACCAGATCATTTATACATTAATGTAATGTTTTAGGGAGAGAGAGGAGAGAGGACCAGATCATTTATACATTAATGTAATGTTTTAGGGAGAGAGGGGAGAGAGGAGAGGAGGACCAGATCATTTATACATTAATGTAATGTTTTAGGGAGAGAGGGGAGAGAGGAGAGGAGGACCAGATCATTTATACATTAATGTAATGTTTTAGGGAGAGAGAGGAGAGAGGACCAGATCATTTATACATTAATGTAATGTTTTAGGGAGAGAGGGGAGAGAGGAGAGGAGGACCAGATCATTTATACATTAATGTAATGTTTTAGGGAGAGAGGGGAGAGAGGAGAGGAGGACCAGATCATTTATACATTAATGTAATGTTTTAGGGAGAGAGGGGAGAGAGGAGAGGAGGACCAGATCATTTCTACATTAATGTAATGTTTTAGGGAGAGAGGGGAGAGGAGGACCAGATCATTTCTACATTAATGTAATGTTTTAGGGAGAGAGAGGAGAGAGGACCAGATCATTTATACATTAATGTAATGTTTTAGGAGGAGAGAGGACCAGATCATTTATACATTAATGTAATGTTTTAGGGAGAGAGAGGACCAGATCATTTATACATTAATGTAATGTTTTAGGGAGAGAGAGGAGAGAGGACCAGATCATTTATACATTAATGTAATGTTTTAGGGAGAGAGGAGAGAGGACCAGATCATTTATACATTAATGTAATGTTTTAGGGAGAGAGAGGAGAGAGGAGAGAGGACCAGATCATTTGTACATTAATGCAGTCTTGTCCGTCTCGAGGATCCACCGCTCGACAGACAGACAAGTAGGTCTGACGTGAAAGGAGTTGATTTCCTATCCTGACATTTCATTCTGTCCCCAGCGGTACAAAAGGATCAAGGTCTCTTGGACAGTTTTTGTTGTTGTTGATAGACATTCAAGTGAACTCACAAATGCCTTCTATGAACATACCATTAGCTACGTATCAACTGGATCTCATCGCTGTGCGTCTCCAACTCCATCGCAAGCTGGGAATAACGTGTCAAATATGTAAACAAAAAACAAGACATGCTAAAAAAAATGAATCTGTCAAACCAAGAAACATCTTCTTGTAGGTCTATTGGATTATGTTCATCATTGACTGCCATTCCCAGGAAGCACTGCTAGAGATGATGTATTCTAATGTGGTATTAGTTTGATTAGCCTTTTATAGCACTATGGAACTCAGCAGCACTGAGGTCAGAGTTTATCAGCACCTGGAAGTAAAGACACTGTAGAAAAAAAAGTGTACATCTTTGTGTATAACCCAAATAGCACCCTATTCCCTATATAGTGCATTACTAGCCCTATTGGCCCTCATCAAATGTAGTGCACTATATAGGGAATACGTTGCCATTTGGGGACTTACACTTTTGTCTTATAGCGTCTTGGGGCTCGATCCAACCCATAGCTCTAAAAGCTCTGTAGTGTGATTTAAATGTAAAGGTAATTTCCCATTGAGACGTCATTTGTATTTATTGGGGCGGCATGTAGCCTAGCATGTAGCCTAGCAGGTAGCCTAGCATGTAGCCTAGCATGTAGCCTAGCAGGTAGCCTAGCAGGTAGCCTAGCAGGTAGCCTAGCAGGTAGCCTAGCAGGTAGCCTAGTGGTTAGAGGGGGGAGGCAGGTAGCCTAGCAGGTAGCCTAGCAGGTAGCCTAGCAGGTAGCCTAGTGGTTAGAGGGGGGAGGACAGTAGCCTAGTGGTTAGAGGGGGGAGGCAGGTAGCCTAGTGGTTAGAGGGGGGAGGCAGGTAGCCTAGCAGGTAGCCTAGTGGTTAGAGGGGGGCGGCAGGAAGCCTAGTGGTTAGAGGGGGGAGGCAGGTAGCCTAGCAGGTAGCCTAGTGGTTAGAGGGGGGAGGCAGGTAGCCTAGTGGTTAGAGGGGGGAGGCATGTAGCCTAGCAGGTAGCCTAGTGGTTAGAGGGGGGAGGCAGGTAGCCTAGTGGTTAGAGGGGGGAGGCAGGTAGCCTAGTGGTTAGAGGGGGGAGGCAGGTAGCCTAGTGGTTAGAGGGGGGAGGCAGGTAGCCTAGTGGTTAGAGGGGAGAGGCAGGTAGCCTAGTGGTTAGAGGGGGGAGGCAGGTAGCCTAGCAGGTAGCCTAGTGGTTAGAGGGGGGAGGCAGGTAGCCTAGCAGGTAGCCTAGTGGTTAGAGGGGGAGGCAGGTAGCCTAGCAGGTAGCCTAGTGGTTAGAGGGGGGAGGCAGGTAGCCTAGCAGGTAGCCTAGTGGTTAGAGGGGGGAGGCAGGTAGCCTAGTGGTTAGAGGGGGGAGGCAGGTAGCCTAGTGGTTAGAGGGGGGAGGCAGGTAGCCTAGTGGTTAGAGGGGGGAGGCAGGTAGCCTAGTGGTTAGAGGGGGGAGGCAGGTAGCCTAGTGGTTAGAGGGGGGAGGCATGTAGCCTAGCAGGTAGCCTAGTGGTTAGAGGGGGGAGGCATGTAGTCTAGCAGGTAGCCTAGTGGTTAGAGGGGGGAGGCAGGTAGCCTAGTGGTTAGAGGGGGGAGGCAGGTAGCCTAGTGGTTAGAGGGGGGAGGCATGTAGCCTAGCAGGTAGCCTAGTGGTTAGAGGGGGGAGGCAGGTAGCCTAGCAGGTAGCCTAGCAGGTAGCCTAGCAGGTAGCCTAGTGGTTAGAGGGGGGAGGACAGTAGCCTAGTGGTTAGAGGGGGGAGGCAGGTAGCCTAGTGGTTAGAGGGGGGAGGCAGGTAGCCTAGCAGGTAGCCTAGTGGTTAGAGGGGGGCGGCAGGAAGCCTAGTGGTTAGAGGGGGGAGGCAGGTAGCCTAGCAGGTAGCCTAGTGGTTAGAGGGGGGAGGCAGGTAGCCTAGTGGTTAGAGGGGGGAGGCATGTAGCCTAGCAGGTAGCCTAGTGGTTAGAGGGGGGAGGCAGGTAGCCTAGTGGTTAGAGGGGGGAGGCAGGTAGCCTAGTGGTTAGAGGGGGGAGGCAGGTAGCCTAGTGGTTAGAGGGGGGAGGGAGGTAGCCTAGCAGGTAGCCTAGTGGTTAGAGGGGGGAGGCAGGTAGCCTAGTGGTTAGAGGGGGGAGGCAGGTAGCCTAGTGGTTAGAGGGGAGAGGCAGGTAGCCTAGTGGTTAGAGGGGGGAGGCAGGTAGCCTAGCAGGTAGCCTAGTGGTTAGAGGGGGGAGGCAGGTAGCCTAGCAGGTAGCCTAGTGGTTAGAGGGGGAGGCAGGTAGCCTAGCAGGTAGCCTAGTGGTTAGAGGGGGGAGGCAGGTAGCCTAGCAGGTAGCCTAGTGGTTAGAGGGGGGAGGCAGGTAGCCTAGTGGTTAGAGGGGGGAGGCAGGTAGCCTAGTGGTTAGAGGGGGGAGGCAGGTAGCCTAGTGGTTAGAGGGGGGAGGCAGGTAGCCTAGTGGTTAGAGGGGGGAGGCAGGTAGCCTAGTGGTTAGAGGGGGGAGGCATGTAGCCTAGCAGGTAGCCTAGTGGTTAGAGGGGGAGGCATGTAGTCTAGCAGGTAGCCTAGTGGTTAGAGGGGGGAGGCAGGTAGCCTAGTGGTTAGAGGGGGGAGGCAGGTAGCCTAGTGGTTAGAGGGGGGAGGCATGTAGCCTAGCAGGTAGCCTAGTGGTTAGAGGGGGGAGGCAGGTAGCCTAGTGGTTAGAGGGGGGAGGCATGTAGCCTAGCAGGTAGCCTAGTGGTTAGAGGGGGGAGGCAGGTAGCCTAGTGGTTAGAGGGGGGAGGCAGGTAGCCTAGTGGTTAGAGGGGGGAGGCAGGTAGCCTAGTGGTTAGAGGGGGGAGGCAGGTAGCCTAGTGGTTAGAGGGGGGAGGCAGGTAGCCTAGTGGTTAGAGGGGGGAGGCATGTAGCCTAGCAGGTAGCCTAGTGGTTAGAGGGGGAGGCATGTAGTCTAGCAGGTAGCCTAGTGGTTAGAGGGGGGAGGCAGGTAGCCTAGTGGTTAGAGGGGGGAGGCAGGTAGCCTAGTGGTTAGAGGGGGAGGCATGTAGCCTAGCAGGTAGCCTAGTGGTTAGAGGGGGGAGGCTGGTAGCCTAGTGGTTAGAGGGGGGAGGCATGTAGCCTAGCAGGTAGCCTAGTGGTTAGAGGGGGGAGGCAGGTAGCCTAGTGGTTAGAGGGGGGAGGCAGGTAGCCTAGTGGTTAGAGCAATTGAGCCAGTAACTGCAAAGGTTGCAGGATCGAATCCTCGAGCTGACAAGGTAAAAATCTGCAATTAACCCACTCTTCCCTGGTAGGCCGTCATTGTAAATAAGAATTTATTTTTAACTGACTTATCTAGTTAAATAAAGTTTTAAAGAAATCCCCATTAGTTCCTGCCAAGGTAGCAGTTACTCTTCCTGGGGTTTATTATGGATCCCCATTAGTTCCTGCCAAGGTAGCAGTTACTCTTCCTGGGGTTTATTATGGATCCCCATTAGTTCCTGCCAAGGCAGCAGCTACTCTTCCTGGGGTTTATTATGGATCCCCATTAGTTCCTGCCAAGGCAGCAGCTACTCTTCCTGGGGTTTATTATGGATCCCCATTAGTTCCTGCCAAGGCAGCAGCTACTCTTCCTGGGGTTTATTATGGATCCCCATTAGTTCCTGCCAAGGCAGCAGCTACTCTTCCTGGTGTTTATTATGGATCCCCATTAGTTCCTGCCAAGGCAGCAGTTACTCTTCCTGGGGTTTATTATGGATCCCCATTAGTTCCTGCCAAGGCAGCAGCTACTCTTCCTGGGGTTTATTATGGATCCCCATTAGTTCCTGCCAAGGCAGCAGTTACTCTTCCTGGGGTTTATTATGGATCCCCATTAGTTCCTGCCAAGGCAGCAGTTACTCTTCCTGGTGTTTATTATGGATCCCCATTAGTTCCTGCCAAGGCAGCAGTTACTCTTCCTGGGGTTTATTATGGATCCCCATTAGTTCCTGCCAAGGCAGCAGCTACTCTTCCTGGGGTTTATTATGGATCCCCATTAGTTCCTGCCAAGGCAGCAGTTACTCTTCCTGGGGTTTATTATGGATCCCCATTAGTTCCTGCCAAGGCAGCAGCTACTCTTCCTGGGGTTTATTATGGATCCCCATTAGTTCCTGCCAAGGCAGCAGTTACTCTTCCTGGGGTTTATTATGGATCCCCATTAGTTCCTGCCAAGGCAGCAGTTACTCTTCCTGGTGTTTATTATGGATCCCCATTAGTTCCTGCCAAGGCAGCAGTTACTCTTCCTGGGGTTTATTATGGATCCCCATTAGTTCCTGCCAAGGCAGCAGTTACTCTTCCTGGGGTTTATTATGGATCCCCATTAGTTCCTGCCAAGGTAGCAGCTACTCTTCCTGGGGTTTATTATGGATCCCCATTAGTTCCTGCCAAGGCAGCAGTTACTCTTCCTGGGGTTTATTATGGATCCCCATTAGTTCCTGCCAAGGCAGCAGTTACTCTTCCTGGGGTTTATTATGGATCCCCATTAGTTCCTGCCAAGGCAGCAGCTACTCTTCCTGGGGTTTATTATGGATCCCCATTAGTTCCTGCCAAGGCAGCAGTTACTCTTCCTGGGGTTTATTATGGATCCCCATTAGTTCCTGCCAAGGCAGCAGTTACTCTTCCTGGGGTTTATTATGGATCCCCATTAGTTCCTGCCAAGGCAGCAGCTACTCTTCCTGGGGTCCGTCATGATTAAGGCAGTTTATACATTTTTTATAACATTACAATACATTCATAACAGATTTCTCAACACACTAAGTGTTATGCAGTATTTACCATGAATAACAGATTTCTCAACACACTAAGTGTTATGCAGTATTTACCATGAATAACAGATTTCTCAACACACTAAGTGTTATGCAGTATTTACCATGAATAACAGATTTCTCAACACACTAAGTGTTATGCAGTATTTACCATGAATAACAGATTTCTCAACACACTAAGTGTTATGCAGTATTTACCATGAATAACAGATTTCTCAACACACTAAGTGTTATGCAGTATTTACCATGAATAACAGATTTCTCAACACACTAAGTGTTATGCAGTATTTACCATGAATAACAGATTTCTCAACACACTAAGTGTTATGCAGTATTTACCATGAATAACAGATTTCTCAACACACTAAGTGTTATGCAGTATTTACCATGAATAACAGATTTCTCAACACACTAAGTGTTATGCAGTATTTACCATGAATAACAGATTTCTCAACACACTAAGTGTTATGCAGTATTTACCATGAATAACAGATTTCTCAACACACTAAGTGTTATGCAGTATTTACCATGAATAACAGATTTCTCAACACACTAAGTGTTATGCAGTATTTACCATGAATAACAGATTTCTCAACACACTAAATGTTATGCAGTATTTACCATGAATAACAGATTTCTCAACACACTAAGTGTTATGCAGTATTTACCATGAATAACAGATTTCTCAACACACTAAGTGTTATGCAGTATTTACCATGAATAACAGATTTCTCAACACACTAAGTGTTATGCAGTATTTACCATGAATAACAGATTTCTCAACACACTAAGTGTTATGCAGTATTTACCATGAATAACAGATTTCTCAACACACTAAGTGTTATGCAGTATTTACCATGAATAGCGTCTCTGTGAACGCGGGAACATTGTCTTTAAATTTATATTGCGCTCTAGCGCAGGTCTTAAGCACTACGGATTGAATCGAGCCCCAAATGTCTCATTGGTTTATTTTTCTATCATATTTAAATATTTAAATGTTTTCCACTCACTGATTGGATGTATTACAGCTACAACCGTTACCGGTTTTACACAACTCATATTTCTGGAACATTTTATTTCAAGGGTACCTATGTAGACGTTTTAACACATTAATAACCCATGAATGTGTTGGTTATGAAATACAATCAAGTGTTACCAATATTTCTGTAAATGTCCCTCTTGACAGTTG
The DNA here is from genome assembly GCF_002021735.2 of Oncorhynchus kisutch. Taxonomy (NCBI): domain Eukaryota; kingdom Metazoa; phylum Chordata; class Actinopteri; order Salmoniformes; family Salmonidae; genus Oncorhynchus; species Oncorhynchus kisutch. The sequence continues at coordinate 10,528,320 of NW_022261981.1, read as the reverse complement.
GTCCTCTGGTACCGGACCGAGATGATCTCAAATCAGTTCTCTCTTCAGAATATAAACAAAAAACCATACCTGGATTATGTGAAGAGTGATATCACCCTGGATTGTGGAGAGGGATATCACTCTGGATTATGTGGAGTGATATCACCCTGGATTATGTGAAGAGTGATATCACCCTGGATTATGCGAAGAGGGATATCACCCTGGATTATGTGGATAGGGATATCACCCTGGATTATGTGAAGAGTGATATCACTCTGGATTATGTGAAGTGATATCACCCTGGATTATGTGAAGAGTGATATCACTCTGGATTATGTGAATAGTGATATCACTCTGGATTATGTGAAGAGTGATATCACTCTGGATTATGTGAAGTGATATCACCCTGGATTATGTGGAGAGTGATATCACCCTGGATTATGTGAAGAGTGATATCACCCTGGATTATGTGGAGAGTGATATCACCCTGGGTTATGTGGAGAGGGATATCACCCTGGGTTATGTGGAGAGTGATATCACTCTGGATTATGTGGAGAGTGATATCACTCTGGATTATGTGGAGAGTGATATCACCCTAGATTATGTGGAGAGTGATATCACCCTGGATTATGTGGAGAGGGATATCACCCTGGATTATGTGAAAGTGATATCACTCTGGATTATGTGAAAGTGATATCACCCTGGATTATGTGAAGAGTGACAGCTTTTGGTTGTGAAGGTCTTTCCCCATGCGTAGATCTGTTGGTGTCTGATCCACTTTTGTGATCGTTTGTTGATTTAAACAGCAGACGCTGATGAACAGACCAAAGACACCATCGCATGGTGTTGACTGGTGTGGATGAGCTCCTGCGACATGCTGGAGTCCTGTTCCAGGTGGGTCCTAACGCTCCGGTCCACTGGCCTGTTAAGACCGCTGGAGTCCTGACTAAAGCAATTCAACTACGGGTCAGGCTGCCTCCACACAGTCCAATATCCTCTATCTGGTCTCGGACATTTAGATTACAGGAATCTGTACGGGCATTACGATAGACTCAACACCATTACCGTTCATCAAACTATCTAAATGAGAACCTGAATTGGACTCGGTTTCCAAACCGATACAAACTCTTTGTAACCGATACAAAACCTTATTGGATGGGATACAAGCTCTTTCTAACTGATACAAAACCTTATTGGATGGGATACAAGCTCTTTCTAACTGATACAAAACATTTTTGGATGGGATAGAAGCTCTTTCTAACTGATACAAAACCTTATTGGATGGGATACAAGCTCTTTCTAGTATCTCTTCTAGAACAGTGAATAATGACAATCTGACTGTAGAACAACGACAGAAACAACCAGGATATAGATATCAAACCAGCAGATACAAATGGTTATTTTGGACCAAACCCAACAGATAACTGAACCCCACCAGGCACACTATGCCTTTACCACGTTCCTTACAGCTGGAAACCCAGAGAAGGACTGATGAAATTATAAGGGGAATTGTAGAAGGAAAAGTACATCTCGAAAACAAAGCTACTATTTGTATGGTTCTGACCCGCCGAGAGCCAGAAAATTCCATCTGTTAAATAAAATACACAAGGTTCCTAGTACATAGACGGTTCCGTATGAGGTTCCCGCCGGTCGACCAATCGTTTCAGATTGTGGCAGTGAGTCTTGCAATGTGGCAAAGTATATTGACTCCATTAAAAATCCCCTTTCTCAGAGACATCCAAGTTATATCGTGCTCCTACACCTGCATTGCTTGCTGTTTGGGGTTTTAGGCTGGGTTTCTGTACAGCACTTTGAGATATCAGCTGATGTACGAAGGGCTATATAAATCAATTTGATTTGATTTGATTTGATATCAAAGACACCTATGAGTTTGTAAAAAAAAGATTCATAGATTTAGAGTTACCCCCTGGAGCAATGCTTTTCTCTGACAGAAGAGCTGAAAAACCTTCAAACTGACCACCAAAACAGAGGAGCCAACCAATGAGTGACCAACGAATAGACCACCTCAACCCCTGACCTCTGTCTCTACTGGAATACTTCCCTAACCCTAACGCAGAGACATACCGGGACACAGAGAGAGAGAGAGAGAGAGAGGACGCTTTGGACACCTGAAACAAGAGGTAAAACTGACCTGACACATTCTATCCTTAGAGACAGAACCACACTGAGAATAGAGTACCAATGCTTTTCTCTATTGATTTAGATGTGTTATCTACAAAACCCTGACACTCAGTTATACCTGAAAGCAGATACAGAAATGTAAAACAGCCCAAATAAACCAGATGATGTCCTCCCTCTCCTTGAGCTGCAGTTAACACACAATGATTTAGAGATTGATTCCAAACACTATTTAGCAGGTTTCGGGTACTGCGATGGGTAAGACGTTTCCTCCTGCATATGCCACGACATAGCCGATTGGGAGCATACCGTCTTTACCAAGCGCAGGAAGCTACCCTCCCTTTACATCCAGTACGTAGATGATATCTTTAGGTTTTGGTGCCACCCAGTGGCATCATCCTTCCATCACGGTTAAGTTTAACCTACAAAGACAAAATATAGCGAATTTCTTAACACAGGTATTTGGGATGCAGGGGAACGATGGAAGGAATCTCTTGGGGACTAAAGTATATTTTAAGCCTACTGACACACACGCCTTGTTCCATAAGACTAGTTATCACCCTGAACTCACGTACAGGGCTCTAATAAAGTCTCCACTGATAACATTGAACACAATAATGTACAGGAGCAGAGGGATGTTGAAGTAGCAACACAGATAGTCTTCAGACCAAGAGGTTAGAGGGTACACCAAGAGGTTAGAGATTACACCGAGAGATTACACCAAGAGGTTAGAGGGTACACCGAGAGGTTAGAGGTTACACCGAGAGGTTAGAGGTTACACCGAGAGATTACACCAAGAGGTTAGAGGGTACACCGAGAGGTTAGAGGTTATACCGAGAGATTACACCAAGAGGTTAGAGGGTACACCGAGAGGTTAGAGGTTACACCGAGGGGTTAGAGGGTACACCAAGAGGTTAGAGGTTACACCAAGAGATTACACCAAGAGGTTAGAGGGTACACCGAGAGGTTAGAGGTTACACCGAGAGATTACACCAAGAGGTTAGAGGGTACACCGAGAGGTTAGAGGTTATACCGAGAGATTACACCAAGAGGTTAGAGGGTACACCGAGAGGTTAGAGGTTACACCGAGGGGTTAGAGGGTACACCAAGAGGTTAGAGGTTACACCAAGAGATTACACCAAGAGGTTAGAGGGTACACCGAGAGGTTAGAGGGTACACCGAGAGATTAGAGGGTACACCAAGAGGTTAGAGGTTACACCGAGAGATTACACCAAGAGGTTAGAGGGTACACCGAGAGGTTAGAGGTTACACCGAGAGGTTAGAGGGTACACCAAGAGGTTAGAGGGTACACCAAGAGGTTAGAGGTTACACCAAGAGATTACACCAAGAGGTTAGAGGGTACACCGAGAGGTTAGAGGGTACACCGAGAGATTAGAGGGTACACCAAGAGGTTAGAGGTTACACCGAGAGATTACACCAAGAGGTTAGAGGGTACACCGAGAGGTTAGAGGTTACACCGAGAGGTTAGAGGTTACACCGAGAGGTTAGAGGGTACACCAAGAGGTTAGAGGTTACACCAAGAGATTACACCAAGAGGTTAGAGGGTACACCGAGAGGTTAGAGGGTACACCAAGAGGTTAGAGGTTACACCAAGAGGTTAGAGGGTACACCAAGAGATTACACCAAGAGGTTAGAGGGTACACCGAGAGGTTAGAGGGTACACCGAGAGGTTAGAGGGTACACCAAGAGGTTAGAGGGTACACCAAGAGGTTAGAGGGTACACCAAGAAGTTACACCAAGAGGTTAGAGGGTACACCAAGAAGTTACACCAAGAGGTTACACCAAGAGGTTAGAGGGTACACCGAGAGGTTACACCAAGAGGTTAGAGATCACACCAAGAGCTTAGAGGTCACACCAATAGAGGTTACACCAGAAGGAGAGTTTACAGTCCTACCAGACACCTAGGTATTTGTAGTTGTCCACGTATTCTAAGTCAGAGCCGTCCAGAGTAGTGATGCTGTACAGGCAGGTGCAGGCAGTGATCGGTTGAAGAGCATTTAGTTTTACTTGTAATAAATAAAAGGATAAAAGGACCATTTCATACTAATTTTGATGGTAAAATAATCTAATTGTATTTGACCTTGGTGAAGACCGAATGCGGCCCAGGGGGGAAATGAGTTTGACACCCCTGAGCTGCAGGCTGGTATTGAAGAATATAAAGGAGTGAAATTCCATCTATGGCCAATAGATGGAACCAGACACTATTTTGTTCTGCCACTGTAGCGTCACTGTAGTCTAGGAGTTTAACTACACAGAGCTTTGACAATCCATCTCATTATTTGAATGCATGAGAACGATACTGATCTTGTTTAATAGATTATAAACATTAAACAGTAAGTGTATGATCCATGGGTGATGTTAATTGCTGGTGACGTGTAGACTACTATGGAAAGTACTGTGAAAAAACACTGCTGTGTTCACTTACTATTAACCAAGGAGCAACACAACTCCATCACCTTGACTGACTGTTGTTGAAGAACATACAGCATGGTTGGAGTTGTCTGGTTGGAGACATGACGTCCAGATCACTTCAGTAGTGGTATTTCACCTTGACTGACTGTTGTTGAAGAACATACAGCATGGTTGGAGTTGTCGGGTTGGAGACATGACGTCCAGATCACTTCAGTAGTGGTATTTCACCTTGACTGACTGTTGTTGAAGAACATACAGCATGGTTGGAGTTGTCTGGTTGGAGACATGACGTCCAGATCACTTCAGTAGTGGTATTTCACCTTGACTGACTGTTGTTGAAGAACATACAGCATGGTTGGAGTTGTCTGGTTGGAGACATGACGTCCAGATCACTTCAGTAGTGGTATTTCACCTTGACTGGTTGGAGTTGTCTGGTTGGAGACATGACGTCCAGATCACTTCAGTAGTGGTATTTCACCTTGACTGGTTGGAGTTGTCTGGTTGGAGACATGACGTCCAGATCACTTCAGTAGTGGTATTTCACCTTGACTGACTGTTGTTGAAGAACATACAGCATGGTTGGAGTTGTCTGTTTGGAGACATGACGTCCAGATCACTTCAGTAGTGGTATTTCACCTTGACGGTTGGAGTTGTCTGGTTGGAGACATGACGTCCAGATCACTTCAGTAGTGGTATTTCACCTTGACGGTTGGAGTTGTCTGGTTGGAGACATGACGTCCAGATCACTTCAGTAGTGGTATTTCACCTTGACGGTTGGAGTTGTCTGGTTGGAGACATGACGTCCAGATCACTTCAGTAGTGGTATTTCACCTTGACTGGTTGGAGTTGTCGGGTTGGAGACATGACGTCCAGATCACTTCAGTAGTGGTATTTCACCTTGACTGACTGTTGTTGAAGAACATACAGCATGGTTGGAGTTGTCTGGTTGGAGACATGACGTCCAGATCACTTCAGTAGTGGTATTTCACCTTGACGGTTGGAGTTGTCTGGTTGGAGACATGACGTCCAGATCACTTCAGTAGTGGTATTTCACCTTGACGGTTGGAGTTGTCTGGTTGGAGACATGACGTCCAGATCACTTCAGTAGTGGTATTTCACCTTGACGGTTGGAGTTGTCTGGTTGGAGACATGACGTCCAGATCACTTCAGTAGTGGTATTTCACCTTGACGGTTGGAGTTGTCTGGTTGGAGACATGACGTCCAGATCACTTCAGTAGTGGTATTTCACCTTGACTGGTTGGAGTTGTCGGGTTGGAGACATGACGTCCAGATCACTTCAGTAGTGGTATTTCACCTTGACTGACTGTTGTTGAAGAACATACAGCATGGTTGGAGTTGTCTGGTTGGAGACATGACGTCCAGATCACTTCAGTAGTGGTATTTCACCTTGACTGGTTGGAGTTGTCTGGTTGGAGACATAACGTCCAGATCACTTCAGTAGTGGTATTTCACCTTGACGGTTGGAGTTGTCTGGTTGGAGACATGACGTCCAGATCACTTCAGTAGTGGTATTTCACCTTGACTGGTTGGAGTTGTCTGGTTGGAGACATGACGTCCAGATCACTTCAGTAGTGGTATTTCACCTTGACGGTTGGAGTTGTCTGGTTGGAGACATGACGTCCAGATCACTTCAGTAGTGGTATTTCACCTTGACTGGTTGGAGTTGTCTGGTTGGAGACATGACGTCCAGATCACTTCAGTAGTGGTATTTCACCTTGACTGGTTGGAGTTGTCTGGTTGGAGACATGACGTCCAGATCACTTCAGTAGTGGTATTTCACCTTGACGGTTGGAGTTGTCTGGTTGGAGACATGACGTCCAGATCACTTCAGTAGTGGTATTTCACCTTGATGGTTGGAGTTGTCTGGTTGGAGACATGACGTCCAGATCACTTCAGTAGTGGTATTTCACCTTGACTGGTTGGAGTTGTCTGGTTGGAGACATGACGTCCAGATCACTTCAGTAGTGGTATTTCACCTTGATGGTTGGAGTTGTCGGGTTGGAGACATGACGTCCAGATCACTTCAGTAGTGGTATTTCACCTTGACTGGTTGGAGTTGTCTGGTTGGAGACATGACGTCCAGATCACTTCAGTAGTGGTATTTCACCTTGATGGTTGGAGTTGTCGGGTTGGAGACATGACGTCCAGATCACTTCAGTAGTGGTATTTCACCTTGACTGGTTGGAGTTGTCTGGTTGGAGACATGACGTCCAGATCACTTAAGTAGTGGTATTTCACCTTGATGGTTGGAGTTGTCGGGTTGGAGACATGACGTCCAGATCACTTCAGTAGTGGTATTTCACCTTGACTGGTTGGAGTTGTCTGGTTGGAGACATGACGTCCAGATCACTTCAGTAGTGGTATTTCACCTTGATGGTTGGAGTTGTCGGGTTGGAGACATGACGTCCAGATCACTTCAGTAGTGGTATTTCGCCTTGACTGGTTGGAGTTGTCTGGTTGGAGACATGACGTCCAGATCACTTCAGTAGTGGTATTTCGCATGTCAAAATGACTTCCCACTGAGCCTTAAACCTTCAGACACTTAAAGGCTGTTTTAAGTGGTTAAACTCCATCTGTGGTGTTAAAATAAGTCCCTGCTGTAACTCTCCCTCTTGGTCTCTCTCTCTCTCTTTCATTCTTTCTCTACCTCTCTTCCTCCCTGCCGGGTAGCAAGCAGGGGGCCAACCACATCAGGAGACACTGGGAAAGTGTTGCAGTGTGTGTGTGTGTGTGTGTGTGTGTGTGTGTGTGTGTGTGTGTGTGTGTGTGTGTGTGTGTGTGTGTGTGTGTGTGTGTGTGTGTGTGTGTGTGTGTGTGTGTGCGCGCGTGCGCTTTGTCAACGGGGCTGGTTGGATTGAATTAACAATGCAATGAGGGTGAGAAGGGGAGAAAGAGGGGGGGGGCAGTCTACAGAGAGAGAGTGTTAGGGAGGGAGAGTGTGTTAGGGAGGGAGAGGGTGAGGGAGAGAGTGTGTTAGGGAGGGAGAGAGAGTGTTAGGGAGGGAGAAGGCGAGGGAGAGAGCGTGTTAGAGAGGGAGAGGGCGAGACTTGTTTAGTGATGAAAGCCAATAGAAAGTCTGCTGGGTGATAATATCCACATGTGGGAGATGGAGAGGAGCCAGAACACAGAGACACAGCGAGAGAGAGACCCTAACCACAGGAACTCAGGCTGTCCATGGGCATCCATACAGCTACCTCACCAGGACCCCGAAGAGAGTCACGGACTGACCAGGGTAGAGACCAGCAAACAAACCACCCAAAAAAAGCTCAGCATAGAAACCATGACCTGACAGAAGAGCTGAAAAACCTTCAAACTGACCACCAAAACATAGGAGCCAACCAATGAGTGACCAACGAATAGACCACCTCAACCCCTGACCTCTGTCTCTACTGGAATACTTACCTAACCCTAACGCAGAGACAGACCGGGACACAGAGAGAGAGAGAGAGAGAGAGGACGCTTTGGACACCTGAAACAAGAGGTAAAACTGACCTGACACATTCTATCATTAGAGACAGAACCACAGAATAGAGTACCAATGTCCTTATCTCAATCATCCTCACGTAGACAAGCTCTGGGCACAGTTTACTGTAAATGGTACAGACATATAAGGTAAGACGTTAACATAATCTCTGGTGTTAATATGATCAGCTGTGATGTTGTACTCCAGTACCCCTTAAAGATGACTTATCTAGTGACTTTCATTTATTTACATCACTGAAATGAGAGAACTTGCCCTCATCACAATTCACACATTATTTATTAAATGATTGATGTGTTAAGGGACATTTTAATTAATAATCAATAGAGTAGCAGTAGGGGAGAGTGGGTGAAGTTTGAACCACCCTTGTTTCTAGGAAACCGTACACAAAATTAATCATGTGACCTAATATGTAGGAAGAGGTCATCAGTTCATGGAGTCTGAAGGATGAAACCACATGGAAAAAGTGACCAGCAAGTTAGGTCTAAAACAACAGATTTTCACCAAGTCAAATTATTTTATTGTGTTAGAGGTTTTATTATGCTTGTATCTAAACCAAAGTAGATCATTTTAACGTTGTTATAAACATCAGTTGGGGCCTCTATTAGCTTCAATATGAGGTCCTAAATCTAATATTAAAGTGTATTCTTGTAGCTGTGTAGGCTAATAGAGTGTAAATGTTTGCCTTGGGGTAAGTTGAGCCAATGTCAAGTTGAGTAAATGTAAGTGTTTTTTTCCAAGGGGTAATGCAAAGCATTATCTCTGAGATATGAGGTATCAACAGGGCCTAGATTGTGATTGTGTTTGAGAACTAAAGATAGACTTAGGTTATTAAAAGGTGCTGGAAATTCATTACAATTTAATGTGTAGGAGGCTTAATGTAATCTTGTCCCGTTCCAAGAGACCACTTTTTTTGTTTTCAAAACTGATAAAACATAAAGACAGACCGAAGACAACAACATAGCAAGGCAGAAGAGAGACACCACAACATAAAGACAGACCTAAGACAACAACAGCATGGCAGAAGAGAGACACCACAACAAAGACAGACCTAAAACAACAACATAGAAAGACACCACAACATAAAGACAGACCGAAGACAACAACATAGAGAGACACCACAACATAAAGACAGACCGAAGACAACAACCTAGCATGGCATAAGAGAGACACCACAACTTAAAGACAGACCGAACACAACAACATAGCAAGGCAGAAGAGAGACACCACAACATAAAGACAGACCGAAGACAACAACATAGCATGGCAGAAGAGAGACACCACAACAAAACAGACCGAAGACAACAGAATGGCAGAAGAGAGACACCACAACATAAAGACCGTTATGATTATGCAGCTGTAGTTATGTAGTACACCTCAGGATCTAGTATGATTATGTAGCTATAGTTATGTAGTACACCTTAGGACCTAGTATGATTATGTAGCTATAGTTATGTAGTTATGTAGTACACCTCAGGACCTAGTATGATTATGTAGCTATAATTATGTAGTTATGTAGTACACCTCAGGACCTCAGGAAACTAGAGGCTGGGAGGGGGGAAACTAGAAGATGGGAGGGGGGAGACTAGAGGCTGAGGGGGAGCCTAGAGGCTGGGAGGGGGAGCCTAGAAGCTGGGAGGGGGAGACTAGAGGCTGGGATAATAATGACACCCTCCCTCCATGATGACTCCACTGAGGACTCCCTCCCTCCATCATTACTCTACTGAGGACTCCCTCCCTCCATCATGATCTCAGACAGCTTATTGGCTTCAGACTGAGAACAGTGGTACAGTAGCAGTGATAACAGAATAGGATTCTGTTAGGTGAACCAACCTACTGTAACCTAGTAGCAGTGATAACAGAATAGGATTCTGTTGTTGTTAGGTGAACCAACCTACTGTAACCTAGTAGCAGTGATAACAGAATAGGATTCTGTTGTTGTTAGGTGAACCAACCTACTGTAACCTAGTAGCAGTGATAACAGAATAGGATTCTGTTGTTGTTAGGTGAACCAACCTACTGTAACCTAGTAGCAGTGATAACAGAATAGGATTCTGTTGTTGTTAGGTGAACCAACCTACTGTAACCTAGTAGCAGTGATAACAGAATAGGATTCTGTTGTTGTTAGGTGAACCAACCTACTATAACCTAGTAGCAGTGATAACAGAATAGGATTCTGTTGTTGTTAGGTGAACCAACCTACTGTAACCTAGTAGCAGTGATAACAGAATAGGATTCTGTTGTTGTTAGGTGAACCAACCTACTGTAACCTAGTAGCAGTGATAACAGAATAGGATTCTGTTGTTGTTAGGTGAACCAACCTACTGTAACCTAGTAGCAGTGATAACAGAATAGGATTCTGTTGTTGTTAGGTGAACCAACCTACTGTAACCTAGTAGCAGTGATAACAGAATAGGATTCTGTTGTTGTTAGGTGAACCAACCTACTGTAACCTAGTAGCAGTGATAACAGAATAGGATTCTGTTGTTGTTAGGTGAACCAACCTACTGTAACCTAGTAGCAGTGATAACAGAATAGGATTCTGTTGTTGTTAGGTGAACCAACCTACTGTAACCTAGTAGCAGTGATAACAGAATAGGATTCTGTTGTTGTTAGGTGAACCAACCTACTGTAACCTTGACCTCCAGACAACATGGCTACAGTGTTTGTCTTTCCATGCTGTTGGTTAGTTTATCCAGGGAGATAAACCTCTGAGGAGGCACCTTGAGGAGGGCAGCCCCAGGTCTGACCAGCCCAGCGCAGGGAGCTGGTACTGCCTTCCCCTGCTGGGTCAGGCCTGTGGTCCCCCTGATCGGTGCTGGGGCTGTGGTTGGCGGACCGTGGTTGGCGGACCGTGGTTGGCGGACCGTGGTTGGCGGACCGTGGTTGGCGGACCGTGGTTGGCGGACCGTGGTTGGCTGGCCTTGCAGAACCCTGGACTGTTGCTGATTTGCCCTGTGAAATCCCACACAAACTGTCTCTCTAATGGACCAACATCAACCCATGCCCGACCAGCAGCAGCAGCTCCCACTCCCACCACAGCCTGCAGCTCCCACTCCCACCACAGCCTGCAGCTCCCACCCCCACCACAGCCAGCAGCTCCCACCCCCACCACAGCCAGCAGCTCCCACCCCCACCACAGCCAGCAGCTCCCACCCCACCACAGCCAGCAGCTCCCACCCCCACCACAGCCAGCAGCTCCCACGCCCACCACAGCCAGCAGCTCCCACGCCCACCACAGCCAGCAGCTCCCACCCCCACCACAGCCAGTAGCTCCCACCCCCACCACAGCCAGCAGCTCCCACCCCCACCACAGCCAGCAGCTCCTACCCCCACCACAGCCAGCAGCTCCCACGCCCACCACAGCCAGCAGCTCCTACCCCCACCACACCCAGCGGCTAACTGCCCCCCCCCCCCCCCCCCCCACACAGCAGCCCACCCTTTCACCTCTGAACAAAACCATCTCAGGCTGACCAAGTGGGCCTCAGCCTGTGGCATGTTGTTAATGTGTCCCCAATAGAACCCCTTTCCCTACATAGTGCACTACTATTGACCTGGCCCCTGGAACGAAGACCACATGTGGGGTTGAACTAAGTAGCTGAGAATCCACTTCTGAAACTGAACAGTAGGCCGGGCGGGAGCAACATAAAGACTGTTTCTCAGCTGGTGGTAATTATCACCAGCAGCAGGAAGGGGTCGTGCCTGTGTCCAAAGTGCATTGTGGTTGCACTAGCCAATGTCCACACAGCAGCCCCAGGCAATGTTCTTTGTGTTAGAGAACCACATATAGCGTGTTCCTTTAAATGCTCCACATTAGTCATGCGGTTTTCAGCCAATGGATTGCAGAACGTGATGAGGATAATTAGTAGAACTGGGATTTATTGGGTAAATGTAAGACATGCTTCATTTAGAAATCAAAGGCCTCAGAAGATGTGTTAGTGGACATAGAGAGGCCTCATCAGGTTGTTGGTGTTGATGGAGAAGATGTGTTAGTGGACATAGAGAGGCCTCATCAGGTTGTTGGTGTTGATGGAGAAGATGTGTTAGTGGACATAGAGAGGCCTCATCAGGTTGTTGGTGTTGATGGAGAAGATGTGTTAGTGGACATAGAGAGGCCTCATCAGGTTTCAGGTCTTGTTGGTGTTGATGGAGAAGATGTGTTAGTGGACATAGAGAGGCCTCATCAGGTTGTTGGTGTTGATGGAGAAGATGTGTTAGTGGACATAGAGAGGCCTCATCAGGTTGTTGGTGTTGATGGAGAAGATGTGTTAGTGGACATAGAGAGGCCTCATCAGGTTTCAGGTCTTGTTGGTGTTGATGGAGAAGATGTGTTAGTGGACATAGAGAGGCCTCATCAGGTTTCAGGTCTTCCTGACTTGTTGGTGTTGATGGAGAAGACGTGTTAGTGGACATAGAGAGGCCTCATCAGGTTTCAGGTCTTGTTGGTGTTGATGGAGAAGATGTGTTAGTGGACATAGAGAGGCCTCATCAGGTTTCAGGTCTTGTTGGTGTTGATGGAGAAGATGTGTTAGTGGACATAGAGAGGCCTCATCAGGTTTCAGGTCTTGTTGGTGTTGATGGAGAAGACGTGTTAGTGGACATAGAGAGGCCTCATCAGGTTTCAGGTCTTGTTGGTGTTGATGGAGAAGATGTGTTAGTGGACATAGAGAGGCCTCATCAGGTTTCAGGTCTTGTTGGTGTTGATGGAGAAGATGTGTTAGTGGACATAGAGAGGCCTCATCAGGTTGTTGGTGTTGATGGAGAAGATGTGTTAGTGGACATAGAGAGGCCTCATCAGGTTGTTGGTGTTGATGGGGAAGATGTGTTAGTGGACATAAAGAGGCCTCATCAGGTTTCAGGTCTTGTTGGTGTTGATGGAGAAGATGTGTTAGTGGACATAGAGAGGCCTCATCAGGTTGTTGGTGTTGATGGAGAAGATGTGTTAGTGGACATAGAGAGGCCTCATCAGGTTGTTGGTGTTGATGGGGAAGATGTGTTAGTGGACATAAAGAGGCCTCATCAGGTTTCAGGTCTTGTTGGTGTTGATGGAGAAGATGTGTTAGTGGACATAGAGAGGCCTCATCAGGTTTCAGGTCTTGTTGGTGTTGATGGAGAAGATGTGTTAGTGGACATAGAGAGGCCTCATCAGGTTTCAGGTCTTGTTGGTGTTGATGGAGAAGATGTGTTAGTGGACATAGGAAGGCCTCATCAGGTTTCAGATCTTCCTGACTAGTTAGGGTTGATGGAGAAGATGTGTTAGTGGACAGGAAGGCCTCATCAGGTTTCAGGTCTTCCTGACTAGTTGGTGTTGATGGAGAAGATGTGTTTGCGGACATAGGAAGGCCTCATCAGGTTTCAGGTCTTCCTGACTTGTTGGTTTGTTGATACAGAAGATGTGTTCGCGGACATAGGAAGGCCTCAGAAGATGTGTTAGTGGACATAGAGAGGCCTCATCAGGTTTCAGGTCTTCCTGACTTGTTGGTTTGTTGATACAGAAGATGTGTTCGCGGACATAGGAAGGCCTCGAGGTCATTTCCTAAGGGACACGATATTCATATCCCCCTTTTTCCCTCCCTCCATCATGACTCCACTGAGGACTCCCTCGCTCCATCATGACTCCACTGAGGACTCCCTCCCTCCATCATGACTCCACTGAGGACTCCCTCCCTCCATCATGACTACACTAAGGACTCCCTCCCTCCACCATGACTCCACTGTGGACTCCATCCCTCCATGACTACACTGAGGACTCCATCCCTCCATCATGACTCCCTCCCTCCATGATGACTCCACTGAGGACTCCCTCCCTCCATGATAACTCCACTGAGGACTCTCTCCCTCCATCATGACTCTGCTGAGGACTCCCTCCCTCCATGATGACTCCACTGAGGAGTCCCTCCCTCCATGATGACTCCACTGAGTCCCTCCATCATGACTCCACTGAGGACTCCCTCCATCATGACTCCCTCCCTCCATGATAACTCCACTGAGGACTCCCTCCCTCCATGACTCCACTAAGGACTCCTTCCCTCCCTCCATCATTACTCCACTGAGGACTCCCTCCATCATGACTCCCTCCCTCCATCATCACTCCACTGAGGACTCCCTCCCTCCATCATGACTCCACTAAGGACTCCTTCCCTCCCTCCATCATGACTCCACTGAGGACTCCCTCCATCATGACTCCCTCCCTCCATCATGACTCCACTGAGGACTCCCTCCCTCCATCATGACTCCACTGAGGACTCCCTCCATCATGACTCCCTCCCTCCATCATGACTCCACTGAGGACTCCCTCCATCATGACTCCACTGAGGACTCCCTCCATCATGACTCCACTGAGGACTCCCTCCATCATGACTCCACTGAGGACTCCCTCCATCATGACTCCACTGAGGACTCCCTCCATCATGACTCCACTGAGGACTCCCTCCATCATGACTCCCTCCCTCCATCATGACTCCACTGAGAAGTCCCTCCCTCCATCATGAATCCACCAAGGACTCCCTCCATCCATCATGACTCCGAGGACTCCCTCCATCCATCATGACTCCACCGAGGACTCCCTCCATGACTCCACTGAGGACTCCTTCCCCCCTCCATCATGACTCCACTGAGGACTCCTTCCCCCCTCCATCATGACTCCACTGAGGACTCCTTCCCTCCCTCCATCATGACTCCACTGAGGACCTTCCCTCCCTCCATCACACCACTGAGGACTCCTTCCCTCCCTCACAACTCCACTGATGACTCCTTCCCCCCTCCATCATGACTCCACTGAGGACTCCTTCCCTCCCTCCATCATGACTCCACTGAGGACCTTCCCTCCCTCCATCACACCACTGAGGACTCCTTCCCTCCCTCACAACTCCACTGATGACTCCTTCCCCCCTCCATCATGACTCCACTGAGGACTCCTTCCCTCCCTCCATCATGACTCCACTGAGGACTCCTTCCCTCTCTCCATCATGACTCCACTGAGGACTCCTTCCCTCCCTCCATCATGACTCCACTGAGGACTCCTTCCCTCCCTCCATCATGACTCCACTGAGGACTCCTTCCCTCCCTCCATCACACCACTGAGGACTCCTTCCCTCCCTCCACCATCATTTCTCTGAAGCACAATCAGTTTCAGAGTGAGACTGATATGAGTTGATGGGCTAACATATAACACTGAGCAGAGTTTCCAGACCTGCCAGACAGAGACTAGCTCAGGCTGCATCTTCACCTCTCGTTTCTCATCTTCCCTGCCAACAGCCAAGGCTTGGTCCACCACTGGACACCTCTTACTCAGGCCCAGTAGGGAAAACTGCCCTGACAATTTACTAACAGTACATGGAATAGAACGGTTTGGAATCACATGGCTCAGAAAACTATTTCTAGGTCTAGATCAGATTCTCATTCATACTGGGAAGTGTTGACTTAACTGAGATAGATATTCATACTGGGAAGGGCTGACAGATGTATTCGTACTGGGAAGGGCTGACAGATGTATTCGTACTGGGAAGGGCTGACATATGTATTCGTACTGGGAAGGGCTGACAGATGTATTCGTACTGGGAAGGGCTGACAGATGTATTCGTACTGGGAAGGGCTGACAGATGTATTCGTACTGGGAAGGGCTGACAGATGTATTCGTACTGGGAAGGGCTGACAGATGTATTCGTACTGGGAAGGGCTGACAGATGTATTTGTACTGGGAAGGGCTGACAGATGCATTCATACTGGGAAGGGCTGACAGATGCATTCATACTGGGAAGGGCTGACAGATGTATTCATACTGGGAAGGGCTGACAGATGTATTCATACTGGGAAGGGCTGACAGATGTATTCGTACTGGGAAGGGCTGACTTTACTGACAGATGTTTAGAACCTTTTGATTATTTTTGTTAAACAGAACATCTGAGAGCGAGGAGAGAGGAGAGAGGAGAGCTAGAGGAGAGAGGAGAGAGGAGAGAGGAGAGCTAGAGGAGAGAGGAGAGCTAGAGGAGAGCTAGAGGAGAGAGGAGAGAGGAGAGAGGAGAGCTAGAGGAGAGAGGAGAGAGGAGAGCTAGAGGAGAGAGGAGAGAGGAGAGCTAGAGGAGAGAGGAGAGCTAGAGGAGAGAGGAGAGGGGAGAGCTAGAGGAGTGAGGAGAGCTAGAGGAGAGAGGAGAGGGGAGAGCTTAGAGGAGAGAGGAGAGAGGAGAGCTAGAGGAGAGGAGAGCTAGAGGAGAGAGGAGAGCTAGAGGAGAGAGGAGAGAGGAGAGCTAGAGGAGAGAGGAGAGAGGAGAGCTAGAGGAGAGAGGAGAGTAGAGGCTAGAGAGAGGAGAGCTAGAGGAGAGAGGAGAGCTAGAGGAGAGAGGAGAGCAGGGAGCTAGAGGAGAGAGGAGAGCTAGAGGAGAGAGGAGAGCTAGAAGAGAGAGGAGAGCTAGAGGAGAGAGAGGAGAGCTAGAGGAGAGAGAGGAGAGCTAGAGGAGAGCTAGAGGAGAGAGGAGAGCTAGAGGAGAGCTAGAGGAGAGAGGGAGAGCTAGAGGAGAGCTAGAGGAGAGAGGAGAGCTAGAGGAGAGCTAGAGGAGAGAGGAGAGCTAGAGGAGAGCTAGAGAGAGAGGAGAGAGGAGAGCTAGAGGAGGAGGAGCTAGGAGAGCTAGAGGAGAGCTAGAGGAGAGAGGAGAGCTAGAGGAGAGAGGAGAGCTAGAGGAGAGAGGAGAGCTAGAGGAGAGAAGGAGAGAGGAGCTAGAGGAGAGAGGGAGCTAGAGGAGAGCTAGAGGAGAGAGGAGAGCTAGAGGAGAGAGGAGAGCTAGAGGAGAGAGGAGAGAGGAGAGCTAGAGGAGAGAGGAGAGAGGAGAGCTAGAGGAGAGCTAGAGGAGAGAGGAGAGCTAGAGGAGAGCTAGAGGAGAGAGGAGAGAGGAGAGCTAGAGGAGAGAGGAGAGCTAGAGGAGAGAGGAGAGAGGAGACTAGAGGAGAGAGGAGAGCTAGAGGAGAGAGGAGAACTAGAGGAGAGAGGAGAGAGGAGAAGCTAGAGAGAGAGGAGAGAGGAGAGCTAGAGAGAGGGAGAGAGAGAGCTAGAGGAGAGAGGAGAGAGGAGAGCTAGAGGAGAGAGAAGAGAGGAGAGCTAGAGGAGAGAGGAGAGAGGAGAGCTAGAGGAGAGAGGAGAGAGGAGAGCTAGAGGAGAGAGGAGAGCTAGAGGAGAGCTAGAGGAGAGAGGAGAGAGGAGAGCTAGAGGAGAGAGGAGAGAGGAGAGCTAGAGGAGAGAGGAGAGAGGAGAGCTAGAGGAGAGAGGAGAGCTAGAGAAGAGAGCGCTAGAGGAGAGAGAGGAGAGCTAGAGGAGAGCTAGAGGAGAGAGGAGAGCTAGAGGAGAGAGGAGAGCTAGAGGAGAGCTAGAGGAGAGAGGAGAGCTAGGAGAGAGGAGAGCTAGAGGAGAGCTAGAGGAGAGAGGAGAGCTAGAGGAGAGCTAGAGGAGAGAGGAGAGGGAGAGCTAGAGGAGAGAGGAGAGAGGAGAGCTAGAGGAGAGAGGAGAGCTAGAGGAGAGAGGAGGAGAGGAGAGCTAGAGGAGAGAGGAGAGCTAGAGGAGAGAGAGGAGAGCTAGAGGAGAGAGGAGAGCTAGAGGCAAGAGGAGAGCTAGAGGAGAGAGGAGAGCTAGGAGAGGAGGAGCTAGAGGAGAGCTAGAGGAGAGAGGAGAGAGGAGAGCTAGAGGAGAGAGGAGAGCTAGAGGAGAGAGAGAGAGGAGAGCTAGAGGAGAGAGGAGAGCTAGAGGAGAGAGGAGAGCTGGAGGAGAGAGGAGAGAGGAGAGCTAGAGGAGAGCTAGAGGAGAGAGGAGAGCTAGAGGAGAGAGGAGAGCTAGAGGAGAGCTAGAGGACAGAGGAGAGCTAGAGGAGAGAGGAGAGAGGAGAGAGGAGAGCTAGAGGAGAGAGGAGAGCTAGAGGAGAGCTAGAGGAGAGAGGAGAGCTAGAGGAGAGAGGAGAGCTAGAGGAGAGAGGAGAGCTAGAGGAGAGAGGAGAGAGGAGAGAGAGAGGAGAGAGGAGAGGAGGACAGCGGGGAGAGCTAGCAGGAGAGAGAGAGAGAGGAGAGCTAGAGGAGAGCTAGAGGAGAGCTAGAGGAGAGAGAGAGGAGAGAGAGAGGAGAGAGGAGAGAGGAGAGCTAGAGGAGAGAGAGGAGAGAGGAGAGCTAGAGGAGAGAGAGGAGAGAGGAGGGAGAGAGGAGAGCTAGAGGAGAGAGGAGAGCTAGAGGAGAGAGGAGAGCTAGAGGAGAGAGGAGAGCTAGAGGAGAGAGGAGAGAGGAGAGAGGAGAGCTAGAGGAGAGAGGAGAGCTAGAGGAGAGAGAGAGAGGAGAGCTAGAGGAGAGAGAGAGAGAGAGGAGAGCTAGAGGAGAGCTAGAGGAGAGAGAGAGAGAGGAGAGCTAGAGGAGAGAGGAGAGGAGAGAGGAGAGAGAGAGGACAGCTCAAGGAGAGAGGAGAGAGCTAGAGGAGAGAGGAGAGCTAGAGGAGAGAGGAGAGCTAGAGGAGAGCTAGAGGAGAGAGGAGAGAGGAGAGCTAGAGGAGAGAGGAGAGCTAGAGGAGAGAGGAGAGAGGAGAGCTAGAGGAGAGAGGAGAGCTAGAGGAGAGAGGAGAGCTGGAGGAGAGAGGAGAGAGGAGAGCTAGAGGAGAGCTAGAGGAGAGAGGAGAGCTAGAGGAGAGAGGAGAGCTAGAGGAGAGAGGAGAGCTAGAGGAGAGCTAGAGGACAGAGGAGAGCTAGAGGAGAGAGGAGAGAGGAGAGAGGAGAGCTAGAGGAGAGAGGAGAGCTAGAGGAGAGCTAGAGGAGAGAGGAGGAGGCTAGAGGAGAGAGGAGAGCTAGAGGAGAGAAGGAGAGCTAGAGGAGAGAGGAGAGAGGAGAGCTAGAGGGAGAGGAGAGGAGAGCTAGAGGAGAGAGGAGAGCTAGAGGAGAGAGGAGAGAGGAGAGCCAGAGGAGGAGAGGAGCGCTAGCTAGAGGAGCGAGGAGAGAGGAGAGGGAGAGAGAGAGGAGAGAGGAGAGAGGACAGCGGGGAGAGCTAGAGGAGGAGAGAGAGAGAGGAGAGCTAGAGGAGAGCTAGAGGAGAGAGAGAGGAGAGAGACAGGAGAGAGGAGAGAGGAGAGAGGAGGCTAGAGGAGAGAGAGGAGAGAGGAGAGCTAGAGGAGAGAGGAGAGCTAGAGGAGAGAGGAGAGCTAGAGGAGAGAGGAGAGCTAGAGGAGAGAGGAGAGCTAGAGGAGAGAGGAGAGCTAGAGGAGAGGAGGAGAGCTAGAGGAGAGAGGAGAGCTAGAGGAGAGAGAGAGAGGAGAGAGGAGAGAGGAGAGAGGAGAGAGGAGAGAGGAGAGCTAGAGGAGAGAGAGAGGAGAGCTAGAGGAGAGAGGAGAGCTAGAGGAGAGAGGAGAGCTAGAGGAGAGAGAGAGAGAGGAGAGCTAGAGGAGAGCTAGAGGAGAGAGAGAGAGAGGAGAGCTAGAGGAGAGAGGAGAGGAGAGAGGAGAGAGAGAGGACAGCTAAAGGAGAGAGGAGAGAGCTAGAGGAGAGAGGAGAGGAGAGAGGAGAGAGAGAGGAGAGAGGACAGCGGGGAGAGCTAGAGGAGAGAGAGAGAGAGGAGAGCTAGAGGAGAGCTAGAGGAGAGAGAGAGGAGAGAGACAGGAGAGAGGAGAGAGGAGAGAGGAGAGCTAGAGGAGAGAGAGGAGAGAGGAGAGCTAGAGGAGAGAGGAGAGCTAGAGGAGAGAGGAGAGCTAGAGGAGAGAGGAGAGCTAGAGGAGAGAGGAGAGCTAGAGGAGAGAGGAGAGCTAGAGGAGAGAGGAGAGAGGAGAGAGGAGAGAGGAGAGAGGAGAGAGAGGAGAGGAGAGAGGAGAGCTAGAGGAGAGAGAGAGGAGAGCTAGAGGAGAGAGGAGAGCTAGAGGAGAGAGGAGAGCTAGAGGAGAAAGCTTAGAGACAAACAGATGCCAGGCGTTAGTTGTCTGTGAGTAATTCCATTTCAACTCTTAGAAAATGGATTTTCAAAGTTATAGCCACATGTGCTACAAAGATGTCTGTCTGTCTGACAGTGGCACCTCAGTTGTCCCTACTTAATCATTATTCCTAGCCATGGATCCTGCCGAGCTGAGTGAGACAAAGTGACAAATTAGAGTTAATCTGCCTCTTCCTGTCCTGAAGGAAAATATGTGAAACTAGTGGAAAGAGCCGTAGGTTGACTGACCCCAACGATCAGACCCCGTACTGCAATATATATATATATATATATGATATATAAATATATGAGAGAGAGCGAGAGAGAGTGGGAGAGAGGGAGAGAGAGGGAGAGAGAGACAGGGAGAGAGAGAGTGGGAGAGAGGGAGAGAGAGGGAGAGAGAGTGGGAAAGAGGGAGAGGAGAGCGAGAGAGAGTGGGAGACAGGGAGAGAGAGAGACAGGGAGAGAGAGAGACCTAGATGAGGGGGGAGAGAGAGAGAGACCTAGATGAGGGAGGGGGGGAGAGACCTAGATGAGGGAGGGGGGGAGAGACCTAGATGAGGGAGAGGGGGGAGAGACCTAGATGAGGGAGAGGGGGAGAGACCTAGATGAGGGAGAGGGGAGAGACCTAGATGAGGGAGGGGGGAGAGACCTAGATGAGGGAGGGAGAGACCTAGATGAGGGAGGGATATGGGGAGGGAAAGACATGGAGGGAGGGAGGGGAGAGGGAGGGGAGGGGAGGGAGGGAGAGAGGGGAGAGAGGGAGGGAGAGAGAGGAGGGGAGAGAGAGAGGAAGGGGAGGGAGAGAGGAAGGGAGGGAGAGAGGAAGGGGAGGGAGAGGAAGGGGAGGGAGAGGAGAGGGAGGGGAGAGAGAGAGGGAGGGGAGAGAGAGAGGGAGGGGAGAGAGAGGGAGGGGAGAGAGAGAGAGGGAGGGGAGAGAGAGAGAGGGAGGGAGAGAGAGGGAGGGAGAGAGAGGAGGGGAGAGAGAGGGAGGGGAGAGAGAGGGAGGGAGAGAGAGGGAGAGAGGGAGGGGAGAGAGGGAGGGAGGGAGAGAGCGGGAGGGGAGAGAGGGAGGGGAGGGAGGGAGGGGAGAGAGGGGAGGGAGGGAGGGGAGAGAGGGGAGGAGGGAGGGGAGAGAGGGAGGGGAGGGAGAGGAGAGAGGGAGGGGAGGGAGGGGAGAGGAGAGAGGGAGGGGAGGGAGGGGAGAGCTGGTTCTATTTCTTATTTTTTAAACAGTATCCTAAAGTGTCCCCATAGTGCACCTTGTGTCCCCATAGTACACCTTGTGTCCCCATAGTGCACCTTGTGTCCCCATAGTGCACCTTGTGTCCCCATAGTGCACCTTGTGTCCCCATAGTGCACTGACGGGTCCTTCCTGACAACGAAGAGAGAAACAACAGGTGTGGACTAACAGTGGAATGTATACTGACGGGCCCTTCCCGACAACACAGAGAGAAACAACAGTGGAATGTATACTGACGGGTCCTTCCCGACAACACAGAGAGAAACAACAGTGGAATGTTGACTGACGGGTCCTTCCCGACAACACAGAGAGAAACAACAGTGGAATGTATACTGACGGGTCCTTCCCGACAACACAGAGAGAAACAACAGTGGAATGTATACTGATGGGCCCTTCCCGACAACACAGAGAGAAACAGTGGAATGTTGACTGACGGGCCCTTCCCGACAACACAGAGAAACAACAGTGGAATGTTGACTGACGGGTCCTTCCCGACAACAGAGAGAAACAACAGTGGAATGTAGACTGACGGGTCCTCCCGACAACACAGAGAGAAACAACAGTGGAATGTATACTGACGGGCCCTTCCCGACAACACAGAGAAACAACAGTGGAATGTTGACTGACGGGCCCTTCCCGACAACACAGAGAAACAACAGTGGAATGTTGACTGACGGGTCCTTCCCGACAACGCAGAGAGAAACAACAGGTGTGGACTAACAGTGGAATGTATACTGACGGGTCCTTCCCGACAACGCAGAGAGAAACAACACTGGAATGTATACTGACGGGCCCTTCCCGACAACACAGAGAGAAACAACAGTGGAATGTTGACTGACGGGTCCTTCCCGACAACACAGAGAGAAACAACAGTGGAATGTTGACTGACGGGTCCTTCCCGACAACACAGAGAGAAACAACAGTGGAATGTATACTGACGGGTCCTTCCCGACAACACAGAGAGAAACAACAGTGGAATGTATACTGATGGGCCCTTCCCGACAACACAGAGAGAAACAGTGGAATGTTGACTGACGGGCCCTTCCCGACAACACAGAGAAACAACAGTGGAATGTTTACTGACGGGCCCTTCCCGACAACACAGAGAAACAACAGTGGAATGTTGACTGACGGGTCCTTCCCGACAACAGAGAGAAACAACAGTGGAATGTAGACTGACGGGCCCTTCCCGACAACACAGAGAAACAACAGTGGAATGTTGACTGACGGGCCCTTCCCGACAACACAGAGAAACAACAGTGGAATGTTTACTGACGGGTCCTTCCCGACAACACAGAGAAACAACAGTGGAATGTTGACTGACGGGCCCTTCCCAACAACACAGAGAAACAACAGTGGAATGTTTACTGACGGGCCCTTCCCGACAACACAGAGAAACAACAGTGGAATGTTGACTGACGGGCCCTTCCCGACAACACAGAGAAACAACAGTGGAATGTTTACTGACGGGCCCTTCCCGACAACACAGAGAAACAACAGTGGAATGTTTACTGACGGGCCCTTCCCGACAACACAGAGAAACAACAGTGGAATGTTGACTGACGGGTCCTTCCCGACAACACAGAGAAACAACAGTGGAATGTTTACTGACGGGTCCTTCCCGACAACGCAGAGAGAAACAACAGTGGAATGTATACTGACGGGCCCTTCCCGACAACACAGAGAATCAACAGTGGAATGTTTACTGACGGGTCCTTCCCGACAACAGAGAGAAACAACAGTGGAATGTTTACTGACGGGTCCTTCCCGACAACACAGAGAAACAACAGTGGAATGTTGACTGACGGGCCCTTCCCGACAACAGAGAGAAACAACAGTGGAATGTTTACTGACGGGCCCTTCCCCACACTCAGAGAGAAACAACAGTGGAATGTTTACTGACGGGCCCTTCCCCACACTCAGAGAGAAACAACAGTGGAATGTTGACTGACGGGCCCTTCCCCACACTCAGAGAGAAACAACAGTGGAATGTTTACTGACGGGCCCTTCCCGACAACAGAGAGAAACAACAGTGGAATGTTGACTGACGGACCCTTCCCGACAACAGAGAGAAACAACAGTGGAATGTTTACTGACGGGCCCTTCCCCACACTCAGAGAGAAACAACAGTGGAATGTTTACTGACGGGCCCTTCCCCACACTCAGAGAGAAACAACAGTGGAATGTTTACTGACGGGTCCTTCCCCTGACGGGTCCTTCCCCTGACGGGTCTCCTTCCCCTGACGGGTCTCCTTCCCTTGACGGGTCTCCTTCCCCTGACGGGTCTCCTTCCCTTGACGGGTCTCCTTCCCCTGACGGGTCCTTCCCCTGACGGGTCTCCTTCCCCTGACGGGTCTCCTTCCCCTGACGGGTCTCCTTCCCCTGACGGGTCCTTCCCCTGACGGGTCTCCTTCCCCTGACGGGTCCTTCCCCTGACGGGTCCTTCCCGACACTCAGAGAGAAATATATCAATATTTTATACCAGTACGTTTTATACACCAGTACGTTTTATACCAGTACTATATATACACCAGTACGTTTTATACACCAGTACGTTTATACACCAGTACGTTTTATACCAGTACTATTTATACACCAGTACGTTTTATACACCAGTACGTTTATACACCAGTACGTTTATACACCAGTACATTTATACACCAGTACGTTTATACACCAGTACATTTATACACCAGTACGTTTATACACCAGTACGTTTTATACCAGTACTATTTATACACCAGTACGTTTTATACCAGTACTATTTATACACCAGTACGTTTTATACACCAGTACGTTTATACACCAGTACGTTTTATACCAGTACTATTTATACACCAGTACGTTTTATACCAGTACTATATATACACCAGTACGTTTTATACCAGTACTATATATACACCAGTACGTTTTATACCAGTACTATATATACACCAGTACGTTTTATACCAGTACGTATATACACCAGTACGTTTTATACCAGTACTATTTATACACCAGTACGTTTTATACCAGTACGTTTATACACCAGTACGTTTTATACCAGTACGTTTATACACCAGTACGTTTTATACCAGTACTATTTATACACCAGTACGTTTTATACCAGTACTATATATACACCAGTACGTTTTATACCAGTACGTTTATACACCAGTACGTTTTATACCAGTACTATATATACACCAGTACGTTTTATACCAGTACTATTTATACACCAGTATGTTTTATACCAGTACGTTTATACACCAGTACGTTTTATACCAGTACTATATATACACCAGTACGTTTTATACCAGTACTATTTATACACCAGTACGTTTTATACCAGTACTATTTATACACCAGTACGTTTTATACCAGTACTATATATACACCAGTACGTTTTATACCAGTACTATTTATACACCAGTATGTTTTATACCAGTACGTTTTATACCAGTACTATTTATACCAGTACTATTTATACACCAGTACGTTTTATACACCAGTACGTTTATACACCAGTACGTTTTACACCAGTACTATATATACACCAGTACGTTTTATACACCAGTACGTTTTATACCAGTACTATTTATACACCAGTACGTTTTATACCAGTACGTTTTATACCAGTACTATTTATACACCAGTACGTTTTATACCAGTACTATTTATACACCAGTACGTTTTATACCAGTACTATTTATATACCAGTACGTTTTATATACCAGTACGTTTTATACCAGTACTATTTATACACCAGTACTATTTATACACCAGTACGTTTTATACCAGTACTATTTATATACCAGTACTATTTATATACCAGTACTATTTATACACCAGTACTATTTATACACCAGTACTATTTATACACCAGTACTATTTATACCAGTACTATTTATACCAGTACTATTTATACACCAGTACTATTTATACACCAGTACTATTTATACACCAGTACTATTTATACACCAGTACTATTTATACCAGTACTATATACACACACCAGTACGTTTTATACCAGTACTATTTATACACCAGTACTTTTTATACCAATACTATATACACACACCAGTACTATTTATACACCAGTACTTTTTATACCAATACTATATATACACACCAGTACTATTTATACACCAGTACTTTATATACCAATACTATATACACACACCAGTACTATTTATACACCAGTACTTTTTATACCAATACTATATATACACACACCAGTACTATTTATACCAGTACTTTTTATACCAATACTATATACACACACCAGTACTATTTATATACCAGTACTATATATATATAGTACTGGTATAAATATAGTACTGGTATAAATTGTACTGGTATGAATAGCACTGGTGTATAGTACTATTTATACCAGTGCTATCTATACCAGTACTGAGCTACCAGTACAGAGTTGATGTGCAGGGCTACCAGGTAATATCTTGGCTATATACACAGAGTATCAGTACAGAGTTGATGTGCAGGGCTACCAGGTAATATCTTGGCTATATACACAGAGTACCAGTACAGAGTTGATGTGCAGGGCTACCAGGTAAATGAGGTAGATATACACCACCCCATGGTGCATCAGGTTTCTTCTCCGCTCCTGAGCTCATCACGGAGCTTTGCGCTGACTCGGCACCAACTCCCAAAAGGCTACAGTTGACCTTCAGAGCTCATCACGTAGCAGGCTTTGCTCTGACTCGGCACCAACTCCCAAAAGGCTACAGTTGACCTTCAGAGCTCATCACGTAGCAGGCTTTGCTCTGACTCGGCACCAACTCCCACAAGGCTACAGTTGACCTTCAGAGCTCATCACATAGCAGGCTTTGCTCTGACTCGGCACCAACTCCCACAAGGCTACAGTTGACCTTCAGAGCTCATCACGTAGCAGGCTTTGCTCTGACTCGGCACCAACTCCCACAAGGCTACAGTTGACCTTCAGAGCTCATCACGTAGCAGGCTTTGCTCTGACTCGGCACCAACTCCCACAAGGCTACAGTTGACCTTCAGAGCTCATCACGTAGCAGGCTTTGCTCTGACTCGGCACCAACTCCCAAAAGGCTACAGTTGACCTTCAGAGCTCATCACGTAGCAGGCTTTGCTCTGACTCGGCACCAACTCCTACAAGGCTACAGTTGACCTTCAGAGCTCATCACGTAGCAGGCTTTGCTCTGACTCGGCACCAACTCCTACAAGGCTACAGTTGACCTTCAGAGCTCATCACGTAGCAGGCTTTGCTCTGACTCGGCACCAACTCCTACAAGGCTACAGTTGACGAGGGGCAAGATGCAGAACAAACATGCCTTCTCAATCAGAAGTTTGTGTTTTCGTCAAATAGACTGATATTGAAATAGTTATATACAGCATCCACCTTCACATCACAAGTGTTTGCTTTGGTAGACAGGATCATTCCAACTCATATCTCAAGGATCAGACATACAAACGGACTGACTAGGCAAGTCAGTTAAGAACCAATTCTTATTTACAATGACGGTCTACTGGGGAACAGTGGGTTAATGGCTGCCTTGTTCAGGAGCAGAACGACAGATTTACCTCGTCAGCTCAGGGATTCAATCCAGCAACCTTTCGGTTACTGGTCCAACGCTCTAACCGCCAGGCTGCCCTGCCTCTAACCGCCAGGCTGCCCTGCCTCTAACCGCCAGGCTGCCCTGCCTCTAACCGCCAGGCTGCCCTGCCTCTAACCGCCAGGCTGCCCTGCCTCTAACCGCCAGGCTGCCCTGCCTCTATCCGCCAGGCTGCCCTGCCTCTAACCGCCAGGCTGCCCTGCCTCTAACCGCCAGGCTGCCCTGCCGCCCCTCCACTCTAACCGCTAGGCTACCCTGCCGCCCCTCCGCTCTAACCACTAGGCTACCTGCCGCCCCTCCACTCTAACCACTAGGCTACCTACCGCCCCTCCACACTAACCACTAGGCTACCTGCCTCCCCTCCACTCTAACCACTAGGCTACCTGCCGCCCCTCCACTCTAACCACTAGGCTACC
Organism: Oncorhynchus kisutch; assembly: GCF_002021735.2. NCBI lineage: Eukaryota > Metazoa > Chordata > Actinopteri > Salmoniformes > Salmonidae > Oncorhynchus > Oncorhynchus kisutch. The sequence goes on along the minus strand of NW_022261981.1, from coordinate 10,501,110 downwards.
TGCCGCCCCTCCACTCTAACCACTAGGCTACCTGCCGCCCCTCCAACTCTAACCACTAGGCTACCCTGCCTCCCCACCTGTTCCATAATATTGACAGAATAAGTCTGATTACCGATGTTGACACTGCCTGTAAATATTTTTTACATGTAATTTGTGTCCATTTGTGATAAGCATGCCCCTGTGAAGAAATGTAGAATAGAGTGGAAGGGACAATCCCTGGTTTTCAGATAACTTGGCAGAATGAATTAATAAGAGAGATGTCTCTTGGGGATCAGGCTAGACAAACAAATGACCCTGTTGACATGGGCCTCCTTCAGAAGGCTAAGAAACAAATGCTCCTGTTGACATGGGCCTCCTTCAGAAGGCTAAGAAACAAATGCTCCTGTTGACATGGGCCTCCTTCAGAAGGCTAAGAAACAAATGCTCCTGTTGACATGGGCCTCCTTAAGAAGGCTAAGAAACAAATGCTCCTGTTGACATGGGCCTCCTTAAGAAGGCTAAGAAACAAATGCTCCTGTTGACATGGGCCTCCTTCAGAAGGCTAAGAAACAAATGCTCCTGTTGACATGGGCCTCCTTCAGAAGGCTAAGAAACAAATGCTCCTGTTGACATGGGCCTCCTTCAGAACGCTAAGAAACAAATGCTCCTGTTGACCTGGGCCTCCTTCAGAACGCTAAGAAACAAATGCTCCTGTTGACATGGGCCTCCTTCAGAAGGCTAAGAAACAAATGCTCCTGTTGACATGGGCCTCCTTCAGAAGGCTAAGAAACAAATGGTGCTGTTGACATGGGCCTCCTTCAGAACGCTAAGAAACAAATGCTCCTGTTGACATGGGCCTCCTTCAGAAGGCTAAGAAACAAATGCTCCTGTTGACATGGACCTCCTTCAGAACGCTAAGAAACAAATGCTCCTGTTGACCTGGGCCTCCTTCAGAAGGCTAAGAAACAAATGCCCCTGTTGACATGGGCCTCCTTCAGAACGCTAAGAAACAAATGCCCCTGTTGACATGGGCCTCCTTCAGAACGCTAAGAAACAAATGCTCCTGTTGACATGGGCCTCCTTCAGAACGCTAAGAAACAAATGCTCCTGTTGACATGGGCCTCCTTCAGAACGCTAAGAAACAAATGCCCCTGTTGACATGGGCCTCCTTCAGAACGCTAAGAAACAAATGCCCCTGTTGACATGGGCCTCCTTCAGAAGGCTAAGAAACAAACACACCGTATGGATCAGGAAGTCCAAATCAGATTAACAACCCTACCAAGTTCTGGAAGCTAATCAAATCAGTGGCAGGTTCTAATGTCTCCTCTGGCCTTCCTGACCATTTAATGATGGGTTCTAATATCTCCTCTGGCCTTCCTGACCATTTAATGATGGGTTCTAATGTCTCCTCTGGCCTTCCTGACCATTTAATGATGGGTTCTAATGTCTCCTCTGGCCTTCCTGACCATTTAATGATGGGTTCTAATGTCTCCTCTGGCCTTCCTGACCATTTAATGATGGGTTCTAATGTCTCCTCTGGCCTTCCTGACCATTTAATGATGGGTTCTAATGTCTCCTCTGGCCTTCCTGACCATTTAATGATGGATTCTAATGTCTCCTCTGGCCTTCCTGACCATTTAATGATGGGTTCTAATGTCTCCTCTGGCCTTCCTGACCATTTAATGATGGGTTCTAATGTCTCCTCTGGCCTTCCTGACCATTTAATGATGGGTTCTAATGTCTCCTCTGGCCTTCCTGACCATTTAATGATGGGTTCTAATGTCTCCTCTGGCCTTCCCGACCATTTAATGATGGGTTATAATGTCTCCTCTGGCCTTCCTGACCATGTAATGATGTATTCTAATGTCTCCTCTGGCCTTCCTGACCATTTAATGATGGATGCTAATGAAGTGAAGGATAAAGCCAATAGTGTAGGGGGTTTTAACAAGCACTTCATATCTGCTGGTTCAGTTGTTGATAATGGTGGGGCTCAGGCCTCTAATGTCAGCTCTGTTACAGTCAACTATGATACAAGGTCTTATGTCAACCATTTTAACTTTGAGCCTGTTTCTTATACTGAGGTCCATAAAGCACTGAAAGGCTATAGCCATAAAAAAAGTCTGCAGGTCCAGACAACCTGGACCCCCTTACCTCTTAAAGATAGCAGCTGGTATTATTACTGAACCTGTGGCTCATATTTTCAACTTGAGTCTCTTGACCAATTCTATAACCTGCATTTAGAAATCAGCTTCTGTCCTCCCACTGCTAAAGGGAGGAGATCCCTCAGATGCTAATAACTATTGTGCCATCTCTAAACTCCCTATCCTGGTCAAAGTCTATGAATCCCTAGTCAACTCCCTGTCCTGGCCGAAGTCTATGAACCCCTAGTGAACTCCCTATCCTGGTCAAAGTTTATGAACCCCTAGTGAACTCCCTATCCTGGTCAAAGTCTATGAATCCCTAGTGAACTCTCTATTCCTGGCCAAAGTCTATGAATCCCTAGTGAACTCCCTGTCCTGGCCCAAAGTCTATGAATCCATAGTGAACTCCCTATCCTGGCCAAAGTCTGTGAATCACTAGTGAACTCCCTATCCTGGCCAAAGTCAATACATCTAGTGAACTCACAGTTAAAAAACGTCTTCATTGAGTAGAACATACTGAGTGGGGTTCAGTCTGGCTTTAGATCGGGGCACAGCACCACACCTGCAGCTATGGCCGTGGCAAACATGAATGTACTTGATAAAAAGCAACATTGTGCTGCTCTGTTTGTGGATTTATCAAAAGGTCTTTGATTCAGTTGACCATGAATTGTTGCTAGCTAGACTCAGAAACATTGGTCTCAGGGGCAGTCGATTGGTTAAGGAGCTACATTAATGACAGAACACAATGTGTATATACTGACAATCACAAGTCTGTCTTGAGATTAATGGAGATGTGCCCCAGGATGTACAGGTAGTTTGTTCTAACCTCTGTCAGGATGTACAGGTAGTTTGTTCTAACCTCTCCTCTGTCAGGACGTACAAGTAGTTTGTTCTAACCTCTCCTCTCTGCCAGGATGTACAGGTAGTTTGTTCTAACCTCTCCTCTCTGCCAGGATGTACAGGTAGTTTGTTCTAACCTCTCTGTCAGGATGTACAGGTAGTTTGTTCTAACCTCTCTGTCAGGATGTACAGGTAGTTTGTTCTAACCTCTCTGTCAGGACGTACAGGTAGTTTGTTCTAACCTCTCTGCCAGGACGTACAGGTAGTTTGTTCTAACCTCTCTGTCAGGATGTACAGGTAGTTTGTTCTAACCTCTCTGTCAGGACGTACAGGTAGTTTGTTCTAACCTCTCTGTCAGGACGTACAGGTAGTTTGTTCTAACCTCTCTGTCAGGACGTACAGGTAGTTTGTTCTAACCCCTCCTCTCTGCCAGGATGTACAGGTAGTTTGTTCTAACCTCTCCTCTCTGCCAGGATGTACAGGTAGTTTGTTCTAACCTCTCCTCTCTGTCAGGATGTACAGGTAGTTTGTTCTAACCTCTGTCAGGATGTACAGGTAGTTTGTTCTAACCTCTGTCAGGATGTACAGGTAGTTTGTTCTAACCTCTCTGTCAGGACGTACAAGTAGTTTGTTCTAACCTCTCCTCTCTGCCAGGATGTACAGGTAGTTTGTTCTAACCTCTCCTCTCTGCCAGGATGTACAGGTAGTTTGTTCTAACCTCTCCTCTCTGTCAGGATGTACAGGTAGTTTGTTCTAACCTCTCTGTCAGGACGTACAAGTAGTTTGTTCTAACCTCTCCTCTCTGCCAGGATGTACAGGTAGTTTGTTCTAACCTCTCCTCTCTGTCAGGATGTACAGGTAGTTTGTTCTAACCTCTCTGTCAGGATGTACAGGTAGTTTGTTCTAACCTCTCTGTCAGGATGTTCAGGTAGTTTGTTCTAACCTCTCCTCTCCTCTCTCTGTCAGGATGTACAGACAGTTTGTTCTGTCAATCCTGCTTGCAGGCATCCTGTGCCTGGTGGGCGGCGACACCCGCAAGACCCGCCTCCAAGGCTCCATCCCCAACCCTTTCAAAGGGAACGGCAACACCTCTGACAAACGCACCCGTAAACAGGAAATACTTGCCTCCAGCCAGGAAGCTCTGGTCGTCACAGAGAGGAAGTACCTGAAGAGTGACTGGTGCAAGACCCAGCCGCTGCGTCAGACGGTGAGCGAGGAGGGCTGTCTCAGTCGTACCGTCATCAACAGGTTCTGCTACGGACAGTGTAACTCCTTCTATATCCCACGACACGTTAAGACGGAGCAGGAGTCTTTCCGGTCCTGTGCTTTCTGCCGGCCGCAGCGTTTCACCACGCTGACCGTAGAGCTGGACTGTCCTGACCTCCAGCCGCCCTTCAGGCACCGCAAGATCCAGAGAGTCAAACAGTGTCGCTGTATATCGGTCTCCGTCGGTGACTCTGGGAAGCGGTGATACTCGTCTCTTTTTTTATCATCTTGGACAATCCCTAGATACTGTCCAGATATTCCGCTCACCTCACAGGAGACAGTTTGTACAAGACTCGAGTACATGGAGGGTGAGGACATGCATTTTTACTGATGGCACATAGAATGAATACATAAAAGCTGAAGGGGCCCACTCTCTTTAGAAGTACTGAGCATGACGGATGTTTCTATGGAGCAGCTCTGTGTTGATCATACCAAGCACTCTATATGAGACAAACGGACATTTCTACAACCCAGACCGATTAAACCCATGACTATATACACTCTGTAGTTCAAAGATGGTGGATAAATGAAGATGTCTTACTCAGGCGGGTTTACCGTTAAAAACGAACAGACTGCTTAAGGAAGTGCCTTTCCAATAGACAATGCGATAGCAGCTGGGTCTAGTCTACTTATGTCATTGACTGTATATGAACCCAGGGGGAAAAAGCAGAGTGAGACATCTCACTTCCTCTACCGTCTCTGCAGAAACAGACTTACCTGGACCACAGGTCTCCTCAGCCTGTCGGAGAGGGGGGGTCGTATTCAAATGGAAGAAAACTGACTGAAACAATAAGGGACTTGTCCAATACAAAATGCTAATTTTCAACTACAAAATGTGTTTCTAATGTGTGCCCTAATGGATATGACCATATTCCAGAGGGACTCTGGTAGAGAGGTTGTTGGAGACTGACTAGGTTAGTAGAAGGTCCTACTGCAGCAACAGCCGACCTGGGGTTTCACAGAGGGTAGGTGGTTGTTGAATAGAGACTGACTGCGTTAGTAGTAGACCTACTGCAGCAACAGCCGACCGGGGGTTTCACAGAGGGTAGGTGGTTGTTGAATAGAGACTGACTGCGTTAGTAGAGGGTCCTACTGCAGCAACATCCTACCGGGGGTTTCACAGAGGGTAGGAGGTTGTTGAATAGAGACTGACTGGGTTAGTAGTAGACCTACTGCAGCAACAGCCTACCTGGGGTTTCACAGGCAATATATCATTCTGTACAAATAAATATCACATTATTATTAGATTTAGAGAGATTATATCAATACAATGTTACATTACAATAGCATTTATATTTACATAAATGAATAAATGATATACTAAATCTGTACCGAAGTTGAAACAAGTTTATCTTGGTGTTTTCATTGTGTTTTGTTTAAACTTTGTTGTCAGTATTGTAAAGTTCAGATGAAAGTTGCTGCAAACAACAACAACAACTCAGTCTGAAGACTCATATTCTTAACCATCTTCTTTCAGGACACGTTTCTGATTAGAACGCCGGCCTTCTAAAGAGAATCAAAATCGACCAACCACAGAAAGGCTGTTCTCAACAAAAGAGAATCAAAATCGACCAACCACAGAAAGGCTGTTCTCAACAAAAGAGAATCAAAATCGACCAACCACAGAAAGGCTGAATTTATTCATTTTTATTGTAGATAAATGACATTGCTGCTCCCAGAAACAAGCAGAGATCCAGTAACATACTAACAACATTTGACAATAATAAACCGTTATCCAACAACTCCAGGATGATGATTTAACTGCGGGACAGAAAATAAAAATCTTTACAAAAATATGTTACACAAAGAATACAATACTACCTTACATTGATAAAAGCATTTTAAATATATTATTTTTAGTAATCAAGTCAATCATTTGAATGCACTTTTCAATGTAAATGAACAAGGCCTTTAGGACTGTTCACTATCTTACATTAACAAAATGTTTGTCAAACCAACAGACTACATTTCCCATAACCCTCTCTGTCCTCACATACATTAGAAATGTCTTCTTACCGAGTCACATGGATATCACTTCAGATAAATGAAACGGGAATAAGTTAAACATTTACAGTTTTTTACACAAAAATTGGCATATATTTTTCCTCGATAAAGAGTAGAAATATGTCTTTGAAGTGATGTTTTTATTGTTAAGTGAGTGAAACATGCCAGAAGTCTATTCTACAGCTGGTCTTCTAGACTGAGTGAACAGTGATCAGATAAGAGCTTCTGTGGGTAAACCTCTCTACTGGTCAGGAAGGATACAGAGAGCTCTTCTCTGTCGGACACAATCTAGTTGAGCTCAACGTTGGACATCATGTCTGTATGCTAAACGGCTCCCTATATAGACCACTACTATGGGCCCTAATCCAAAGTACGGTACTAAATAGGGAATAGGGAGCAGTTTGGGACACAGGCCATTATTCAAGGTTATTATGTTGCTGTAAGAACACCCAGCTAAGCTGATCCATTATTGACTTGGACTAAAGAACATGGGTAACGCTCTTTCGTTTTTTGACCCCCCCCCCCCCAATACCACGTTTAATTTCAAATGCATGTTGAGAACATTCAGGCGACTGGTTGCTGCCATCCATTTGGGATTAAGAAGGGTGATTTACTCTAAGGGATCAACGGCCTAAAACCAACAACACCGAACATCAACATGTTGACGGTGACCTGTCAGAGACTGCATCCCAAATGGAACACTATATAGTGCATAGGTCCTGGTCAACAGTAGTGTACTATATAGGGAATAGGGTGCATGGGCCCTGTTCAACAGTAGTGCACTATATAGGGAATAGGGTGCATGGGCCCTGGTAAAAAGTAGTGTACTATATAGGGAATAGGGTGCATGGTCCCTGGTCAACAGTAGTGTACTATATAGGGAATAGGGTGCCTGGGTCCTGGTCAACAGTAGTGTACTATAATGGGAATAGGGTGCCATTTGGGATGTATCCTGGACAACGGCTGTGTTCGTTTTCCTTCTTCACGTTCTGTCACGTCCAATGAGGTTGTGTTTTAAGATGTACCCAATCACTGTTTCAGTGAGCCGAATACACATTTATATTGCTTTGGAAAACACATCTCGTCATGGTATACAGTAAGCTTGAATAGGTAACATGTTTGGCATTTCAGATCAGTACTGTAGGGGGTATGACTGGAGAAGATGGCTCGAGGTATCTCAACAGTAGGGGGTAGGACTGTGAAGAAGATGGCTCGAGGTATCTCAACAGTAGGGGGTATGACTGGAGAAGATGGCTCGAGGTATCTCAACAGTAGGGGGTAGGACTGGAGAAGATGGCTCAAAGTATCTTAACAGTAGGGGGTAGGACTGTGGAGAAGATGGCTCGAGGTATCTCAACAGTAGAGGGTATGACTGGAGAAGATGGCTCCAGGGACCTCTACAGTAGGGGGTAGGACTGGAGAAGATGGCTCTAGGTATCTCACCAGTAGGAAGTAGGACTGGAGAAGATGGCTCCAGGTATCTCAACAGTAGGGGGTATGACTGTGGAGAAAATGGCTCCAAGTACCTCTACAGTAGGGGGTAGGACTGTGAAGAAGATGGCTCCAGGTATCTCAACAGTAGGAAGTAGGACTGGAGAAGATGGCTCCAGGTACTTCTACAGTATGGAGTAGGACTGTGGAGAAGATGGCTCCAAGTACCTCTACAGTAGGTATGCTTTAGTATACTTCCCTGTGGAAGTCATCCTATAAATATAGTTCTGGTATAATGACATCCTGTGATCTCTGACCCCATGGTGCTTCCCTCTTCTTTATGATTGGATGTTGATGTTTGTGTGTCTGATGAGCTAATAACAGAAGCCTGCATAGTCGGTCCCATAGAGCAGGCAGGAGGACCGGGAGACGGACAGACTGACAGCTGCTTGGAGTCAAAAAATAAAAAGCAGTATCTAGTGTCCCAAACGGCACCCTATTCCCTATGTAGTGCACTACTTTAGACTAGAGCCCTATGGGACACTGGTCTAAAGTAGTGCCCTACATAGGGAATAGTGTGTCATTTTGGTTCTTGTTCTAAAGCCTAAGTGATTCATCTGTAGTAGTACATGCAGTCCAATGTGGTTGTTCCTCGTCTCTCTCTACAGTAAACGTAGACGTCCACCGGTCTTAAATCTTCATGCCCAGCTTGGCTTTCTGTGGAAAAACGATGCGTTAAATGTTCAGATATGCTTTAAACGGTGATAAAGACTCAATCAAGTAAACGTCCATGTGTATATAGTGGCCAATTATATCACTTACGATTCCCGAAGCATGCTTGGGTTTGACACTGTAGGTAGCCTTCTCCTTGGCTTGTCTGAAGCACTCCTCTGCCTTCTTCAGTCTGTATCGCAGAAACACAACATCACACAGCAGTCACATAACACACTGCAGTCAGCTACCATATACATCTGGGTCATAGTGAAAACCCACAATCCTGTCCTGATACCAGCCCCATCATCTAGCCAACATTCCACCACCTTCATACAACGATTGGGGCACCATGGACAGAACATCCAAATAAACAGTATAATCCCACTTAAAAAGATCCTGCAGGCCTTCAGCCATGGCGGGCCGACAAACTGATCCTTCAGCCATGGCAGGCCGACACACTGATCCTTCTACACATGTATTCAAGGTCTTGAGCCGCGGGCCCTGTGTGCTCCTGGATGCTGATTGGTTGTAAAGGGATCCGGAAAGGAACTCCATTCCCATCAGGAACAGTGGCTCCCCATTACAGAGGTGGAGCGGTCGGGACAAACCGTTCCCATCAGGAACAGGGGCTCCCCATTACAGAGGTGGAGCGGTCGGGACAAACCATTCCCATCAGGAACAGGGGCTCCACATTATGGAGGTGGAGCGGTCGGGACAAACCATTCCCATCAGGAACAGGGGCTCCACATTATGGAGGTGGAGCGGTCGGGACAAACTGTTCCCATCAGGAACAGGGGCTCCACATTATGGAGGTGGAGCAGTCGGGACAAACCGTTCCCTTCAGGAACAGGGGCTCCCCATTACGGAGGTGGAGCGGTCGGGACAAACCGTTCCCTTCAGGAACAGGGGCTCCCCATTACGGAGGTGGAGCGGTCGGGACAAACCGTTCCCATCAGGAACAGGGAATCCCCATTATGGAGGTGGAGCGGTCGGGACAAAACGTTCCCATCAGGAACAGGGGCTCCCCATCACGGAGGTGGAGTGGTCGGGACGAACCATTCCCATCAGGAACAGGGGCTCCCCATTATGGAGGTGGAGCGGTCGGGACAAACCGTTCCCATCAGGAACAGGGGCTCCCCATTACGGAGGTGGAGCGGTCGGGACAAACCGTTCCCATCAGGAACAGGGGCTCCCCATTATGGAGGTGGAGCGGTCGGGACAAACCGTTCCCATCAGGAACAGGGGCTCCCCATTATGGAGGTGGAGCGGTCGGGACAAACCGTTCCCATCAGGAACAGGGGCTCCCCATTATGGAGGTGGAGCGGTCGGGACAAACCGTTCCCATCAGGAACAGGGGCTCCCCATTACGGAGGTGGAGCGGTCGGGACAAACCGTTCCCATCAGGAACAGGGGCTCCCCATTACGGAGGTGGAGCGGTCGGGACAAACTGTTCCCATCAGGAACAGGGGCTCCCCATTAGAGGTGGAGCGGTCGGGACAAACCGTTCCCATCAGGAACAGGGGCTCCCCATTACAGAGCGGGACAAACTGGTCCCATCAGGAACAGGGGCTCCCCATTACAGAGTGGGACAAAGGCAGACAGGGACGATGACAGGAGTTCAATTAACCAGCCCTGTGAAATGAATAGCACATAGAAGAAAAAAAAAGTTTTTTTACCAGATATTGTTCATCCTGATCAGACAGATTACAATTACTTCAAACAATTGAAGATTATCAATCTGATTAAGTATGAATAGAATGTATATTTAAATGCCTGGATGACTTTAATTTAGGTGAATCTCTTATACAGGAGAGAGGGGTGAGGGGGTTAAATTTATGTACAGCAACCCCAGATGTAAAATAGTAAATAAATGGTAACTTCTTAGAAAGTATTGAGCTTTTAAGAGGAGTAAAACAAGGATGTCCATTGTCTCCATATTTATTTATTATGACCATTGAAATACTAGCTATTAAAATTAGATCCAACAACTACATCAAGGGGTTGGAAATCCAAGGTTAAGAAACAAAAATGTTAAGGTTTTACTTAAGTCAGGAATCTGGATGCCTGCACAGTCTCGTTGAACATCTTGGTCACTTTTCTAGCCTCTCTGTACTAAAACCTAACAAGTGCACCATATTACGTATTGGGATCGTTAAAAAAAAATAGTGTTTACACTACTTTGTAGTTTCCCAATAAAATAGGCGGATGGTGAAGCAGACATACTTGGTATTCACATCTCAAAAAACAATCAATTTCAATAGAAAGTGACCAACATTTTTTTTTAAATATTCTGCAACCATGGAGAGGTAAGTACTTGTCTATTTATGGAAAAATCACCTTGATTAAATCTTTGGTCCGATCAGTTACTAACTAATGGCACTGCCTACTCCAGATTACTCGTATTTAAATCATATGAGCAAGAAAATCTCATTTCATTTGAAATGATATGCCAGACAAAATGAAATTAATATAATGAATATGAGTTTGGGCCTAAAATGATTAAATATTAAAGCTTTAAACTAAAATCTTCACTCATAAATTAAACTGAAACCCCAAATGGTTCTCCAGTAGATTATTAAAAACAGACTCCTTTGTTAAAATGGCCGTTTTGCCTTCATACAGATTACAACTTCTCATTTCCCACTAATTGAAAATAAAGTTCTTTCCTTTCTTAAACAAGCCATAAATATAAATATATATATAATATAATATATATAAATATATAAAAATATAAAATATATATAAAAATATATAAATATATAAAATATATATAAAATATATATAAAAATATATAAATATATAAAATATATATATATATATATATATATATATGGCGTACAACAATCTCAGTTCTGTAGATTTTGCTGCGAAAGAGAGAATCAATTGATAATTTCTTCTGGTATTGCCTCTGTAGCTTGTTTCTGGTCACAGGTTCAGGAATGGTACAAATGATAAAACATAAAAAGGTAAAAATATACAAATCACAACATGCACTTAAAATTAACCTCACAAACAGCAGTGTTGGGAGATCTGGAAAACCCCACTCAGTCAATAACTAATATAATACTCGTAGGAAAGGTTTTCATCTTTAGCTCACAATCTGTGGATAATATACGATTAGAAAGGTTAAAAACGATAGGTGGGATTAAAGAGCTGAGGTCTATGGTGATAGGTGGGATGGGCTGAGAGGGGAGATTAAAGAGCTGAGGTCTATGGTGATAGGTGGGATGGGCTGAGAGGGGAGATTAAAGAGCTGAGGTCTATGGTGATAGGTGGGATAGGCTGAGAGATTAAAGAGCTGAGGTCTATGGTGATAGGTGGGATGGGCTGAGGGGGAGGGATTAACGAGCTGAGGTCTATGGTGATAGGTGGGAAGGGCTGAGAGAGAATGAGGGGCGGGTTTAAAGAGCTGATGTTTGGTAATGTACTATTGTTATGCGACTGCTTTCTATAAAAGTACCATGTATGTAAAATGTATAAGTAGCAGAAAAGCTGTAATAAAAACAGATTTGTCCTCCAGAGAGAGAGGGGGTGGAAGGGTTAGTAATGGAAAACAAGCCCTGGCTGCAGGGTTTCCACTGTGGAGGGCTTACGGAGTCAACCCTGACTGACGGAGTCAACCCTGACTGACGGAGTCAACCCTGACTGACGGAGTCAACCCTGACTGACGGAGTCAACCCTGACTGACGGAGTCAACCCTGACTGACGGAGTCAACCCTGACTGACGGAGTCAACCCTGACTGACGGAGTCAACCCTGACTGACGGAGTCAACCCTGACTGACGGAGTCAACCCTGACTGACGGAGTCATATTCTCAGTCTTCAGTCAAACTGACAACAGGATATCATGAAACTGAACTACTCTTCCAGTGTGCAGGAGAGAAAGAGAGAAAGAAAGAGTAAGAGAGCGAGAGAAAGAGAGCGAGAGAAAGAGAGAGAGAGGCAGTAAGAGAGAGGCAGTATGAACAGAGAGAGAGGAGAGAGAGCGCGAGCAGCAGCAGCAGTAAGGAGAGAGTGAGAGAAAGAGTATCCTCTTCATGACAGATTTTAATTGTAGCCAGATGTTAAATCTCTGTGGTCGGAAGTTCTTAACTGACAGCCTGACACCCTCTCTACCCAGCACCTGTCCACAGAGAGGAGAGAGGAGGGGAGGGGAAGGAGAGAGGAGGGGAAGGAGAGAGGAGGGGAAGGAGAGAGGAGGGGAAGGGGTGAGGAGGGAAGGAGAGAGGAGGCGAGGGGAAGGGGTGAGGAGGGAAGGAGAGAGGAGGCGAGGGGAAGGGGAGAGGAGGATGACTATCCTGCCACCAAAAAATGCTTATTTACCAGCCAACACTCCACTCTGACACTTTCTCCCACTAGAGGAGAGGAAGGGGAGGGGAAAGGAGGGGGGCAGAGGGGGAGAGGAAAGGAGGAATGCAGTGCATTTCATGTCTAATTTTCTTGACCTCCAAACCATCAACAGAACCAGTGATTGTCTCCAGGACCATAAATAGAAATGTTCTGTTGTAATGAGACTCTTCTTGACACACTGTCTGCTTTATGAGAGCTGGCTGCCACACCAGAGGACAGTAGTGATCAGGGATGAGAGTGTGTGTTGGTGTTTAAGTATTCAGGGTGATAAATGATAACTGATCTGATATATCCAAAACAAATATTAATATAAACCCTGAAATAGAGTGTGGAACACGGATGATTAAGTAGGGCGAATATTCATATACTGAGACATGTCATTCTGTTCCCTGGGAGAAACCTTCCTAACCGAGACATGTCCTTCTGTCCCCTGGGAGAAACCTTCCTAACCTAGACATGTCATTCTGTCCCCTGGGAGAAACCTTCCTAACCTAGACATGTCATTCTGTCCCCGAAGGAGAGAAACCTTCCTAACCGAGACATGTCATTCTGTTCCCGAAGGAGAGAAACCTTCCTAACCGAGACATGTCATTCTGTCCCCGAAGGAGAGAAACCTTCCTAACCGAGACATGTCATTCTGTTCCCTGGGAGAAACCTTCCTAACCTAGACATGTCATTCTGTCCCTGAAGGAGAGAAACCTTCCTAACCTAGACATGTCAGTCTGTCCCCTGGGAGAAACCTTCCTAACCTAGACATGTCATTCTGTTCCCTGGGAGAAACCTTCCTAACCTAGACATGTCATTCTGTCCCCTGGGAGAAACCTTCCTAACCTAGACATGTCATTCTGTCCCCGAAGGAGAGAAACCTTCCTAACCGAGACATGTCATTCTGTTCCCTGGGAGAAACCTTCCTAACCTAGACATGTCATTCTGTTCCCTGGGAGAAACCTTCCTAACCTAGACATGTCATTCTGTTCCCTGGGAGAAACCTTCCTAACCTAGACATGTCATTCTGTTCCCTGGGAGAAACCTTCCTAACCTAGACATGTCATTCTGTTCCCTGGGAGAAACCTTCCTAACCTAGACATGTCATTCTGTCCCCGAAGGAGAGAAACCTTCCTAACCGAGACATGTCATTCTGTTCCCTGGGAGAAACCTTCCTAACCTAGACATGTGATTCTGTCCCCGAAGGAGAGAAACCTTCCTAACCTAGACATGTCAGTCTGTCCCCTGGGAGAAACCTTCCTAACCTAGACATGTCATTCTGTTCCCTGGGAGAAACCTTCCTAACCTAGACATGTCATTCTGTCCCCGAAGGAGAGAAACCTTCCTAACCGAGACATGTCCTTCTGTCCCCTGGGAGAAACCTTCCTAACCTAGACATGTCATTCTGTCCCCGAAGGAGAGAAACCTTCCTAACCGAGACATGTCCTTCTGTCCCCTGGGAGAAATCTTCCTAACCTAGACATGTCATTCTGTCCCCGAAGGAGAGAAACCTTCCTAACCGAGACATGTCCTTCTGTCCCCTGGGAGAAACCTTCCTAACCTAGACATGTCATTCTGTCCCCGAAGGAGAGAAACCTTCCTAACCGAGACATGTCCTTCTGTCCCCTGGGAGAAACCTTCCTAACCTAGACATGTCATTCTGTCCCCTGGGAGAAACCTTCCTAACCTAGACATGTCATTCTGTCCCCTGGGAGAAACCTTCCTAACCTAGACATGTCATTCTGTCCCCGAAGGAGAGAAACCTTCCTAACCGAGACATGTCCTTCTGTCCCCTGGGAGAAACCTTCCTAACCTAGACATGTCATTCTGTCCCCTGGGAGAAACCTTCCTAACCTAGACATGTCATTCTGTCCCCTGGGAGAAACCTTCCTAACCTAGACATGTCATTCTGTCCCCTGGGAGAAACCTTCCTAACCTAGACATGTCATTCTGGATCCGGTCTAGTTAGACGTCGGCAAAGATCTCTGTCTGGATCCGGTCTAGTTAGACGTCGGCAAAGATCTGTCTGGATCCGGTCTAGTTAGACGTCGGCAAAGATCTGTCTGGATCCGGTCTAGTTAGACGTCGGCAAAGATCTCTGTCTGGATCCGGTCTAGTTAGACGTCGGCAAAGTAGTGTGGAAAATAACATTCATGCTGAAACCCTCTTAAAAAACACCAATGGGATTCACCAACTTGATGGTTTATATTTAGGATCATTTCGTACAGCTTTGGTAACATTCTTTTTGGTTGTTGTTGAAAATCTTATTTAATGATTTCATATATTGGACATGTGATAAGGCCACACAGAGAGGGGGCCAGAGATACACTATTTAGTATTTTATTTCACCTTTATTTAACCAGGTAGGCCAGTTGAGAACAAGTTCTCATTTACAACTGCGACCTGGCCAAGATAAAGCAACGCAGTGTGACACAAACAACACAGAGTTACACATAAACAAACGTACAGTCAAGTTTACTACATGACTGGAATGATGGTGTTGAGGACATGCAGAGGACAGCCTCTGGTTAATGCAGTACAGGGGTCAGAAGTGTTACCTATTAGAATGCAGTACAGGGGTCAGAAGTGTTACCTATTAGAATACAGTACAGGGGTCAGAAGTGTTACTATTAGAATGCAGTACAGGGGTCAGAAGTGTTACCTATTAGAATGCAGAATAGGGGTCAGAAGTGTTACCTATTAGAATGCAGAATAGGGGTCAGAAGTGTTACCTATTAGAATGCAGTACAGGGGTCAGAAGTGTTACTATTAGAATGCAGTACAGGGGTCAGAAGTGTTACCTATTAGAATGCAGAATAGGGGTCAGAAGTGTTACCTATTAGAATGCAGTACAGGGGTCAGAAGTGTTACCTATTAGAATGCAGTACAGGGGTCAGAAGTGTTACCTACTAGAATGCAGTACAGGGCTCATAAGTGTTACCTATTAGAATGCAGTACAGGGGTCAGAAGTGTTACCTATTAGAATGCAGAATAGGGGTCGAAAGTGCCCTCTGTAATTGTGGGAAAACAAACTGTTAATTTGTCTGAACAAACCTTGCAACCCAACGGGAACAAGATGATGATGTGACTCCTGATGTTTTCTTTACAAACCACTTCCCTCCTCTCCTCCAGGTTAATGCCCTGAAACCATGACCAACATCTGTACGTCTCTCACAGGGCACGACGGTGTCACACACACACACTCTTGTACTGCGGAGCAGTGCAGGGACATTCTCTATGCATTCCGAGTAACCTGAAACTAGACATTATCGTACCAGATCCTGACAGAGAGAAACTAGACATTATCGTACCAGATCCAGACAGAGAAACTAGACATTATCGTACCAGATCCAGACAGAGAGACTAGACATTATCATACCAGATCCAGACAGAGAGACTAGACATTATCATACCAGATCCAGACAGAGAACCCTAGACATTATCGTACCAGATCCAGAAAGAGAAACGAGACATTATCGTACCAGATCCAGACAGAGAAACTAGACATTATCATACCAGATCCAGACAGAGAAACTAGACCAGATCAAGACATTATCATACCAGATCCAGACAGAGGGAACCTAGACATTATCGTACCAGCTCCAGAGAGAGAAACTAGACATTATCATACCAGATCCAGACAGAGAGAAATCAGACATCGTACCAGATCCAGACAGAGAGAAACTAGACATTATCGTACCAGACCCAGACAGAGAACCTAGACATTATCGTACCAGATCCAGAAAGAGAAACGAGACATTATCGTACCAGATCCAGACAGAGAACCTAGACCAGATCCAGACAGAGAAACTAGACATTATCGTACCAGATCCAGACAGAGAAACTAGACATTATCGTACCAGCTCCAGAGAGAGAAACTAGACATTATCGTACCAGATCCAGACAGAGAAACTAGACATTATCGTACCAGCTCCAGACAGAGAGAGAAACTAGACATTATCGTACCAGATCCAGACAGAGAGAAGCAAGATGTGTGTGATCCCTGGTCCTTTAGTGGTTGGGGGTTTGTAATGTATAACAAACAGTACCCCTCATCTCTTCCCCGGGGTCAGGGGCTCATTTCTACTTTGTTGACTCTGTATTATCAGGCAACCTCATCGAACAACTGGAAGCTAACCGGACCGGTCTAGGCTGTGGTCCCAAACGGCACCCTACTCCCTAAGGACACTTGGTCAAAAGTAGTGCACAATATAGGGAATATGGTGCCATTTGGGACAAAGCCTTAGCAGTCTTTTTAATATTGGGGATGAATACATATTCCCTGATGTGGTTCAGTGACAGGTTTGCCTGCTTTTTGAATGGGCTTTAATGGAGACAGATATGATCTGATATTAAACATATGGGGAACGTTATGGGAGATCACGATTCAACCATGGGGGTAACAACAGTGATGGAATACTAATGGAACAGAATATGACACACGCACACACACACACACACACACACACACCAAGACCACCGCAAAAGTAATACTGTCTGTTAGACTCCTGACTAATATAAAACAATTCCTCCTAATACTATCTGTTAGACCACTGACTAATATAAAACAATTCCTCCTAATACTATCTGTTAGACCACTGACTAATATAAAACAATTCCTCCTAATACTATCTGTTAGACCCCTGACTAATATAAAACAATTCCTCCTGTCTGTTAGACCACTGACTAATATAAAACAATACCTCCTGTCTGTTAGACCACTGACTAATATAAAACAATACCTCCTGTCTGTTAGACCACTGACTAATATAAAACAATACCTCCTGTCTGTTAGACCACTGACTAATATAAAACAATAGCTCCTAATACTATCTGTTAGACCACTGACTAATATAAAACAATTCCTCCTAATACTGTCTGTTAGACCCCTGACTAATATAAAACAATTCCTCCTGTCTGTTAGACCACTGACTAATATAAAACAATACCTCCTGTCTGCTAGACCACTGACTAATATAAAACAATTCCTCCGGTCTGTTAGACCACTGACTAATATAAAACAATTCCTCCTGTCTGTTAGACCACTGACTAATATAAAACAATTCCTCCTGTCTGTTAGACCACTGACTAATATAAAACAATACCTCCTAATACTATCTGTTAGACCACTGACTAATATAAAACAATTCCTCCTGTCTGTTAGACCACTGACTAATATAAAACAATACCTCCTGTCTGCTAGACCACTGACTAATATAAAACAATTCCTCCGGTCTGTTAGACCACTGACTAATATAAAACAATTCCTCCTGTCTGTTAGACCACTGACTAATATAAAACAATTCCTCCTGTCTGTTAGACCACTGACTAATATAAAACAATTCCTCCTAATACTATCTGTTAGACCACTGACTAATATAAAACAATACCTCCTGTCTGTTAGACCACTGACTAATATAAAACAATACCTCCTAATACTGTCTGTTAGACCACTGACTAATATAAAACAATACCTCCTAATACTATCTGTTAGACCACTGACTAATATAAAACAATAGCTCCTGTCTGTTAGATCACTGACTAATATAAAACAATTCCTCCTAATACTATCTGTTAGACCACTGACTAATATAAAACAATTCCTCCTAATACTGTCTGTTAGACCACTGACTAATATAAAACAATTCCTCCTAATACTATCTGTTAGACCACTGACTAATATAAAACAATTCCTCCTAATACTGTCTGTTAGACCACTGACTAATATAAAACAATTCCTCCTAATACTATCTGTTAGACCACTGACTAATATAAAACAATTCCTCCTAATACTATCTGTTAGACCACTGACTAATATAAAACAATACCTCCTGTCTGTTAGACCACTGACTAATATAAAACAATTCCTCCTAATACTGTCTGTTAGACCACTGACTAATATAAAACAATTCCTCCTAATACTATCTGTTAGACCACTGACTAATATAAAACAATTCCTCCTAATACTGTCTGTTAGACCACTGACTAATATAAAACAATTCCTCCTAATACTATCTGTTAGACCACTGACTAATATAAAACAATTCCTCCTGTCTGTTAGACCACTGACTAATATAAAACAATTCCTCCTGTCTGTTAGACCACTGACTAATATAAAACAATTCCTCCTGTCTGTTAGACCACTGACTAATATAAAACAATACCTCCTGTCTGTTAGACCACTGACTAATATAAAACAATTCCTCCTGTCTGTTAGACCACTGACTAATATAAAACAATTCCTCCTGTCTGTTAGACCACTGACTAATATAAAACAATACCTCCTGTCTGTTAGACCACTGACTAATATAAAACAATTCCTCCTAATACTATCTGTTAGACCACTGACTAATATAAAACAATTCCTCCTAATACTATCTGTTAGACCACTGACTAATATAAAACAATTCCTCCTGTCTGTTAGACCACTGACTAATATAAAACAATACCTCCTGTCTGTTAGACCACTGACTAATATAAAACAATACCTCCTGTCTGTTAGACCACTGACTAATATAAAACAATTCCTCCTGTCTGTTAGACCACTGACTAATATAAAACAATTCCTCCTGTCTGTTAGACCACTGACTAATATAAAACAATTCCTCCTGTCTGTTAGACCACTGACTAATATAAAACAATTCCTCCTGTCTGTTAGACCACTGACTAATATAAAACAATACCTCATAATACTATCTGTTAGACCACTGACTAATATAAAACAATTCCTCCTAATACTATCTGTTAGATCACTGACTAATATAAAACAATTCCTCCTGTCCCTAAGATCGCTGGAAAAGCATGTGTGGTAACATAAAGCTGCAATGTGTTACTTTTTGGGCGACCCAAACAAATTCACAAAGATGTGTATGTTATAGATCTGTCGTTCTCATTGAAAACAAGTCTAAGAAGGTAGATCTGCTCTATTTCTATTTCTATATTTGTAACACCAGCTTCAAACAGCTGAAGATACAATATTTTTGTTATGAAAAATATATTTAATTGACAGCGGTTTAGATGGTACAATGATTCTCTACACTGAAGACCTAGCGGAGTCAAGCTGGTAGAAAGGTCAGCAGTGATGACAGAGTAGAGTAGAGTAGGCGCCCTGTAAAGCCCTACAACGCCCTACAATGCCCTACAACGCCCTACAAAGCCCTACAACGCCCTACAACGCCCTACAACGCCCTACAACGCCCTACAAAGCCCAGGGGAAAACACATGTATCTGTAACATTCCTTCTTTAAAAACAGTGAAGAACATCATGTATCCAACAAGTCAATCCTGATGCATTTCTGATTCCTGGAAAGTAACCAACCGGTCTCAATGAGACAAAGCACAGTCTTCAATTCTAACATAGTAACCTGTACATAATAAACTCATGATCTAATTTAAAACATCTGGTTGTTTAAAAAAAAACACAGGACTGGTTGGTACCTTTCCTGTAGGATCATCTTGTTCTCCTTCTTCCACAGGTCTTTAAAGTCGGAGGAGAAGTCGTGCCACACGGAGAAGAAGGTGTGGGGGGAAACCTCCTTCTCTCCCATCTTAGCCTTCACCTGGTAGAACACCGTCAACTCCAGGAACCTACAACAACAACACTGTTATAGACCAAC
This sequence comes from Oncorhynchus kisutch, assembly GCF_002021735.2. Taxonomy (NCBI): domain Eukaryota; kingdom Metazoa; phylum Chordata; class Actinopteri; order Salmoniformes; family Salmonidae; genus Oncorhynchus; species Oncorhynchus kisutch. The sequence goes on along the minus strand of NW_022261981.1, from coordinate 10,480,785 downwards.
GGAGACGGAGGGTAACGAAACATAAAGATAGAATGTGTTTTACAACTGTAGGAATGTGGAAATAAATACTTAACACTGTTTCATATGAGGTATTCATTAAATAGGGTTTCCCAAAATATAGAGCTTTACTAGCTAAAAACTCAACTTTATTCCAAACTGTCAAACTATGCTGCTATATTGGATGACAACACAGAAGAAAACACACCAAAAAAAACGTAATTTCTACCCAGTGAGACATCAACTCAACGTCTATTCCACGTTGGTTCCACGTCATTTCAATGATTCAACCATTGCCCAGTGGGTATAGAACTCATAAAGGTATCTTAAAGTGATAGGTACAGATGTTATGACTGCATTGAAACGGTTCCTTACAACTTGTGAGTGTCACTGAGCTGCGTCTCCTGGACCTCCAGGTCAGATTTAGCTGCAAGACAGAAAACATGAAAGACAACAGTAGTTATTGTAAGTAGGATCGCTCGTTTCTCAGTAGTTGACAGGTCTCAGAACAGCCTAGTCTCTCAGTCAGGGCAGTAGTAGGTTAGTAGTTGACAGGTCTCAGAACAGCCTCGTCTCTCAATGAGGGTAGTAGTTGACAGAATGCCAAGAGTGTGCAAAGTTGTCAAGGCAAATGGTGGCTACTTTAAAGAATCTAAAATATATTTTGATTTGTTTAACACTTTTTTGGTTACTACATGATTCCATGTATGTTATTTCATAGTTATTCAGTATTATTATACAATTAAGAAAATCAAAAATAAACTAAAATCCTTGAATGACTTGGTCTGTCCAAACTTTTGACTGGTACTGTACAGTGAACAATAAGATCTCTGTGGTCCCTCACTAAACCATCCTATTGGTTTTCAGGTGGAACCTATTGACATAGTGAACAATAAGATCTGTGGCCCCTCACTACACAATCCTATTGGTCTACAGGTGGAACCTATTGACATAGTGAACAATAAGATCTGTGGCCCCTCACTACACAATCCTATTGGTCTACAGGTGGAACCTATTGACATAGTGAACAATAAGATCTCTGTGGTCCCTCACTAAACCATCCTATTGGTCTACAGGTCAGACAGACCACCTTGGCCTCCCAGTCAGACCGACCACCTTGGCCTCCCAGTCAGACCGACCACCTTGGCCTCCCAGTCAGACAGACCACCTTGGCCTCCCAGTCAGACAGACCACCTTGGCCTCCCAGTCAGACAGACCACCTTGGCCTCCCAGTCAGACAGACCACCTTGGCCTCCCAGTCAGACAGACCACCTTGGCCTCCCAGTCAGACAGACCACCTTGGCCTCCCAGTCAGACAGACCACCTTGGCCTCCCAGTCAGACAGACCACCTTGGCCTCCCAGTCAGACAGACCACCTTGGCCTCCCAGTCAGACAGACCACCTTGGCCTCCCAGTCAGACAGACCACCTTGGCCTCCCAGTCAGACAGACCACCTTGGCAGAAACGTTGACATCTCCAGGCAGACAAGCTCAGGGGTTAATGCCCGACACCCCAGACCCTGAGGTCCTCACGGGTCACAGGCAAAGATGAATGGCCATGGAAGGTTACCGAAATCTCTCATGGTGGACGGAACGTCAATGGTCACGAGGCATTATCCACCGTGATAAAGGAAAACGCCATCCAAAAACTTTTTGTGAATTTGTTCATCAAATTATGCAACAAAATGATGATTTCTGTATTTTGAAAGTTAAATATTTTGAAAACTTGGGTGCTGACAAGCAAAACATTTTGGGACCATGTCAACAATGGACTAATGAATCAAATACCAAAATATTGTTTTCGGGGTGAAGCTTTCCCTTTAAGTGGGTTCTTACTGGTCCGGGCTAATCACATCCAGATAACCCAGACCACGACAGCTCTGAGCCCGGAATAGTCTGCCACGACAATCAAGCAGGATACCAGAGTCACTTTGATTTATAATGCCTCTCAATAGGTGAAATTACTGCTCAATGAAATTGCTGCTCAGTGATTTGCTTTCAACTGGGGTCCATATAATTGTCTTAAGAAAACAGGCGGGGTAATGAATGTGAGGAATTTGGAATTAGTACATTTCAGGGGAAGATCATCAAGAAGTCAATAATGTGAAGTCCACTGGGTGAGATTAAACAACCAGTTCAGATCAATCTCTCCACTGAACCATAAAAACAATAGAAATCCAATGTTTCCATAATCTGCAGTTTGTCCAAGTGACCTCACAGCAGCAGACCACGTGTAGCTCGCCAACCCCGGTACCTCCACATCCGACTTCCTCATCAGCGGGATCGTCTGAGGTAGGGGGGGGGGGGGGGGGGGGCTGAGGACTATTTATGTCGGTAGTAAACCCTTTTGTGGGGGAAACTAATTTCTGATTGGCTGGGCCTAGCTCCCCTGTGGGTGGGCCTGGCTCCCAAGTGGGTGGGCCTGTGCCCTCCCAGGCCCACCCCATGGCTGCACCCCTGTGGCTGGGCCTAGCTCCCCTGTGGCTGGGCCTAGCTCCCCTGTGGCTGGGCCTAGCTCCCCTGTGGCTGGGCCTAGCTCCCCTGTGGGTGGGCCTGGCTGCCAAAGTGGGTGGGCCTGTGCCCTCCCAGGCCCACCCCATGGCTGCACCCCTGTGGCTGGGCCTAGCTCCCCTGTGGGTGGGCCTGGCTGCCAAAGTGGGTGGGCCTGTGCTCTCCCAGGCCCACCCCATGGCTGCACCCCTGTGGCTGGGCCTAGCTCCCCTGTGGCTGGGCCTAGCTCCCCTGTGGCTGGGCCTGTGCCCTCCCAGGCCCACCCCATGGCTGCACCCCTGTGGCTGGGCCTAGCTCCCCTGTGGGTGGGCCTGTGCCCTCCCAGGCCCACCCCATGGCTGCACCCCTGTGGCTGGGCCTAGCTCCCCTGTGGGTGGGCCTGTGCCCTCCCAGGCCCACCCCATGGCTGCACCCCTGTGGCTGGGCCTGTGCCCTCCCAGGCCCACCCCATGGCTGCACCCCTGTGGGTGGGCCTGTGCCCTCCCAGGCCCACCCCATGGCTGCACCCCTGTGGCTGGGCCTGTGCCCTCCCAGGCCCACCCCATGGCTGCACCCCTGTGGCTGGGCACCCCTCTGGGCACCCCTCTGGGCACCCCTCTGACAAGGTTGGATAACAAAACTCTAGGACTTTTTTTGTTTCCTGAATATGTTAAAATTATATTTTAGGCTTTAGGGTTCCCTTTAGGGTTTCCGGTTCCCTTTAGGGTTTCCGGTTCCCTTTAGGGTTTCCGGTTCCCTTTAGGGTTTCCGGTTCCCTTTAGGGTTTCCGGTTCCCTTTAGGGTTTCCGGTTCCCTTTAGGGTTTCCGGTTCCCTTTAGGGTTTCCGGTTCCCTTTAGGGTTCGGGGGAAAATAGGACTTTGACTTTGAATGGGAATACAATTTTACTCCTCAAAAAGTCCAGAAAATTCCTGAAAACAAAGATGTGTCCGTCCGTGTGTGTCCATAGTAGTGTGTGTGTGTGTCCATAGTAGTGCATGTGGGTGTGTCCATAGTAGTGTGTGTGTGTGTGTGTCCATAGTAGTGTTCTCTCCTACCTTGGCTGAGGAATTCCTCCATCTTGTCCTTGAAGGGCTGTAGGTGATCTTCAGACGACACTTTACACACCTTCTCCACCTCTGTGTTGCACGCTGGAATGAGAGGACAACACTAAACTGTTTACAAAATGGTCACAGAAAGGCAATACAATGGCTGATTTCAAGAGAAAAATCACCATTTAAGATATGTAAATATTTAACCTTTAACTAGGCAAGTCAGTTAAGAACAAATTCGTATTTACAATGACGGCCTACCGGGGAACAGTGGGTTAACTGCCTTGTTCAGGAGCAGAACGACAGATTTGTACCTTCAAACCAGCAACCATTCGGTTACGTGCCCAACGCTCTAACCACTAGGCTACATACAATGTCGACCATAACAGATTAGTGCCCGACCAGTGGTCATCTTCAGTGTAGTTAAACCATGTTACTATGACCTAGCTATAGTTTCACATGAACCCAGCCCGCTTCTCTAACATCCCTGAAATGGGCCCTGTACTTAGAGAAAACTAACCTATCCTGATCAACTATTACTCGTTGATAAATATGACTCAGCCGAGAGCTGCCCTGTGACACGAGCCTACCAGAGGAGCTAAATAACTTCTATGCTAACTTCGAGGCAAGTAACACTGAAACATGCATGAGAGCACTAGCTGTTCCAGAAGACTGTGTGATCACGGTCTCCGCAGCCGATGAGAGGAAGACCTTTAAACAAGTCAACACTCACAAGGCCGCAGGGCCAGACATATTACCAGGATGTGTACTCAAAGCGTGCGCTGACCAACTGGCAAGTGTCTTCACTGACATTTTCAACCTCTCCCTGTCTGAGTCCGTAATACCAACATGTTTCAAGCAGACCACCATAGTCCCTGTGCCCAAGAACAATAAGATAACCTGCCTAAATGACTACCGACCCGTAGCACTCACACCAAGCTTCCTGCCATCCAGGACCTCTATACCAGGTGGTGTCAGAGCCCTAGTCATAGACTGTTCTCTCTGCTATCACCCGGCAAGTGGTACCGGAGCAAATCTAGGTCCAAGAGGCAGCTAATCAAATGACTTCCCAGACTATTTGCATAGGCAGATTACTACTACTACTGCTGCTACTACTACTACTGTTTATTACCCTCTGTTATTATCTATGCATAGCCACTTTAATAACTACCTACATGTACATATTATCTCAATTACTTCGACACCAGTGCCCCCTGTAAATAGCCTCCACATTGACTCTGTACCGGTACCCCCTGTAAATAGCCTCCACATTGACTCTGTACCGGTACCCCTTGTATATAGCCTCCACATTGACTCTGTACATAGCCTCCACCGTGACTCTGTACCGGTACCCCCTGTATATAGCCTCCACATTGACTCTGTACCGGTACCCCCTGTATATAGCCTCCACATTGACTCTGTACCGGTACCCCCTGTATATAGCCTCCACATTGACTCTGTACCGGTACCCCCTGTAAATAGCCTCCACATTGACTCTGTACCGGTACCCCCTGTATATAGCCTCCACATTGACTCTGTACCGGTACCCCCTGTATATAGCCTCCACATTGACTCTGTACCGGTACCCCCTGTATATAGCCTCCACATTGACTCTGTACCGGTACCCCCTGTATATAGCCTCCACATTGACTCTGTACCGGTACCCCCTGTATATAGCCTCCACATTGACTCTGTACCGGTACCCCCTGTAAATAGCCTCCACATTGACTCTGTACCGGTACCCCCTGTATATAGCCTCCACATTGACTCTGTACCGGTACCCCCTGTATATAGCCTCCACATTGACTCTGTACCGGTACCCCCTGTATATAGCCTCCACATTGACTCTGTACCGGTACCCCCTGTATATAGCCTCCACATTGACTCTGTACCGGTACCCCCTGTATATAGCCTCCACATTGACTCTGTACCGTAACACCCTGTATATAGCCTCCACATTGACTCTGTACCGGTACCCCCTGTATATAGCCTCCACATTGACTCTGTACCGGTACCCCCTGTATATAGCCTCCACATTGACTCTGTACCGGTACCCCCTGTATATAGCCTCCACACACCCTGTATATAGCCTCCACACACCCTGTATATAGCCTCCACATTGACTCTGTACCGTAACACCCTGTATATAGCCTCCACATTGACTCTGTACCGTAACACCCTGTATATAGCCTCCACATTGACTCTGTACCGTAACACCCTGTATATAGCCTCCACATTGACTCTGTACCGTAACACCCTGTATATAGCCTCCACATTGACTCTGTACCGTAACACCCTGTATATAGCCTCCACATTGACTCTGTACCGGTACCCCCTGTATATAGCCTCCACACACCCTGTATATAGCCTCCACACACCCTGTATATAGCCTCCACACACCCTGTATATAGCCTCCACACACCCTGTATATAGCCTCCACACACCCTGTATATAGCCTCCACACACCCTGTATATAGCCTCCACACACCCTGTATATAGCACAGATTTTTTTTCTTCTCCAAACTACATTGTTGGTTAAGGGCTCATAAGCAAGCTTTTCACTGGAAGGTATTTCACTGGAAGGTATTTCACTGGAAGGTATTTCACTGGAAGGTATTTCACTGGAAGGTATTTCACTGGAAGGTATTTCACTGGAAGGTATTTCACTGGAAGGTATTTCACTGGAAGGTATTTCACTGGAAGGTATTTCACTGGAAGGTATTTCACTGGAAGGTATTTCACTGGAAGGTATTTCACTGGAAGGTATTTCACTGTAAGGTATTTCACTGGAAGGTATTTCACTGTAAGGAATAGGTGGTAGAAAAGTATGTTTATTGTCCATTTGTAAGAATGGTAATGTTTGTACCTGTGTACAATGTACCTGTTGTTTTCAGCACAGGTGACAAATACAATTTGATTTTGTGAAGTTCTGTCAAGGCACTGCATGTGGCTGCGAAGGCAAATCATTCAACTGCATTCTGACCCCATCACCTGTCGCCCCTGGTAACCCCTGCTCCCCTCCCCCTGAACGAAGACTGATGCCTGCTGTGGAATTCTGGAATCTATTCTAGAACTTCCGTGAAGCTCTGAGAGTCACGCACCAATCAGTGGCCATAATGAATTAGAGTCAGAGTGTCAGCGTCCAATCTAAATCCCAGCTGGACAATTACCGCCCTCTACCTGACCTTTAGCCTGTGTCAGGGAGGGCCATGTTGTTCTTCCTGGAGCACACTGGTTGAGCACACCTTCTGTCTGTAATACAGACCCAGCCTACAGTCACCTCTGAAGACCACCAATATAACAGACATCTCAGTAGACTAGACACCATCTGTCTGTAATACAGACCCAGCCTACAGTCACCTCTGAAGACCACCAATATAACAGACATCTCAGTAGACTAGACACCACCTGTCTGTAATACAGACCCAGCCTACAGTCACCTCTGAAGACCACCAATATAACAGAGAGGGATGGATGGAGAGACCCGGTTATTCTGGTACTGTAAATATCCTCCTCCGCTGTAGCACAACCCCACAGTTAAACCCCAACAGAACATGGTTCTGTCTGAATGCGAGCAGCACCGCAAGGTCGCCCGCCCGACACGCGGGAGAGAGAGGGGGAAAGTGCAGAAAGATTTAGAGACGCCAGGCCCTTAACTAGCATTTATCTAAGCCTATATATATATATATTACCTTTATTTAACCAGGCAAGTCAGTTAAGAACAAATTCTTATTTTCAATGACGGCCTGGGAACAGTGGGTTAACTGCCTGTTCAGGGCAGAACGACAGATTTGTACCTTGTCAGCTCGGGGGTTTGAAATCGCAACCTTCCGGTTACTAGTCCAACGCTCTAACCACTAGGCTACCCTGCCGCCCCTCTTGACTTACTGTAAAGAGAGAGGACCATGTAGCTACAGAACAGAGAGGGCTTACTGTAAAGAGAGAGGGCCATCTAGCTACAGAACAGAGAGGGCTTACTGTAAAGAGAGAGGGCCATCTAGCTACAGAACAGAGAGGGCTTACTGTAAAGAGAGAGGGCCATCTAGCTACAGAACAGAGAGGGCTTACTGTAAAGAGAGAGGGCCATCTAGCTACAGAACAGAGAGGGCTTACTGTAAAGAGAGGACAATCTAGCTACAGAACAGAGAGGGCTTACTGTAAAGAGAGAGGACCATCTGGCTACAGAACAGAGAGGGCTTACTGTAAAGAGAGGACCATCTGGCTACAGAACAGAGAGGGCTTACTGTAAAGAGAGGACCATCTGGCTACAGAACAGAGAGGGCTTACTGTAAAGAGAGGACCATCTGGCTACAGAACAGAGGGCTTAGTGTAAAGAGAGGACCGTCTAGCTACAGAACAGAGCGGGCTTACTGTAAAGAGAGAGGACCATCTAGCTACAGAACAGAGGGCTTACTGTAAAGAGAGAAGACCATATAGCTACAGAACAGAGGGGGCTTAATGAGGATGAAAAATGTGTGGTGTGTGTGGACCATGGTAAATCATTGGTGATGTGGACGAGAAGGAACTTAAAGCTCTCGACCCGCTACACAACATCATCGATGTGGGCGTGCTCTCCCCTCTTTCTCCTGTAGTCCTCAAATAGCTCCTTGGCCTTACTGACGTTGAGGGAGAGGTTGTTGTCCTGGCAACACATTGCTAAGTCTCTGACCTCCCTTCCCTATAGGCTGACTCGTCGCCACCGGTGATCAGGCCTACCACCGTTGTGTTGTCAGTAAAACTTGGTGTTGGAGTCATGTATGGCTACGCAGTTGTGGGTGAACAGGAAGTACATGAGGGAACTAAGCACACACCCGATGGGCCCCCTTGTTGCGGGCCAGCGCGACGGAGGTGTTGTTGCCTAGCCTCACCACCTGGGGGCGGCCTGTCAGGAAGTCAGTCGCAGAGGAAGGTGTTTAGTCCCAGGGTCCTTAGCTTAGTGATGAGCTTGGAGGGGACTATGATGTTGAACGCTGAGCTGTCGTCAATGAACAGTATTCTCACATAGTTATGACCCTTCTTGTCCAGGTGGGAGAGGGCAGTGAGAAGTGCAATCGAGATTGTTTTATCTGTGGATCTGTTAGGGCGGTATACGAATTGGAATGGGTCTGGGGTGTCTGGGATGATGGTGCTTCATGACCAGCCTTTCAAACCACTTCCTTATTATACATGAGTGCTACAGGGCAATCGTCATTTAGGTAGGTTACCTTGGAGCTCTTGGGAACAGGGACAATGGCGGTCAGGTTGACACATGTTGGGATTACAGACTTGGACAACGAGAGAGTGAAAATGTCTGTCGACACCTGCCAGAAGGTCGGCGGATGCTTTGAAAACCCGCCCTGGTATTCCATCTGGCACGGCGGCCTTTCTAGGGATGTTTTCCTAGCCTGGTTCCTCTCTAGGTTTCTTCCTAGGTTCTGGCCTTTCTAGGGAGTTTTTTCCTAGCCACTGTGCTTCTACACCTGCACTGCTTCCTGTTTGGGGTTTTAGGCTGGGTTTCTGTACAGCACTTTGTGACATCAGCTGATGTAAGAGGGGATTTCAATACATTTGATTGATTGATTGTTAACCTGTTGAAATGTTTTGCTCACATCGGCCACGAAGAGCGAGATCACACAGTCGTCAGGAAAAGCAGGGGCAGTGTTATATTCCTCAGAGCATAAAAAGACATGTAGCTCGTTTGGGAGTTTTGTGTCTCTGGGAAGTTCATGACTTGGTTTCCCTTTGTAATCCGTTACCGTCTGACAGACCCAGTCACATATACGACAAGCTTCATAGTCGGTGTAATAGGAAGCCTTTTTCCTCCTCTATTGCCTTTCTACAGGTTTGAAGACTCGGAGGTCGTAGACTTCTTGTATGTGTCACGTTCATTGTAAGCGGGTCGGCTTTGTCCGACCACTTCTGTATTGGAGTGCGTCACTGGAACATCCTGTTTAAGCTTTTGTTTGTAAACAGGAAGCAGGAGAATAGAGTCACGGTAAGATTTGCCCAAAGGGAGGACGAGGGAGTGCCTTGAATGCGTTTCTGTGGGTAGAATACAGGTGGTCTGGAGTTTTAACAGGAGATGTGTTGGTAGGATACAGGTGGTCTGGGGTTTAAACAGGAGATGTGTTGGTAGGATACAGGGGGTCTGGAGTTACCACCCCATAGGGGCACAGGAGATGTGTTGGTAGAATACAGGTGGTCTGGGGTTACCAGGAGATGGGTTGGTAGGATACAGGTGGTTTGGGGTTAACAGGAGATGTGTTGGTAGGATACAGGGGGTATGGAGTTACCACCCCATAGGGAACAGGAGATGTGTTGGTAGGATACAAGTGGTCTGGGGTTTTAACAGGAGATGTGTTGGTAGGATACAGGTGGTCTGGAGTTACCACCCCATAGGGGCACAGGAGATGTGTTGGTAGGATACAGGGGGTCTGGAGTTACCGCCCCATAGGGGGAACAGGAGATGTGTTGGTAGGATACAGGGGTTCTGGAGTTACCACCCCATAGGGGCACAGGAGATGTGTTGGTAGGATACAGGGGGTCTGGAGTTACCGCCCCATAGGGGGAACAGGAGATGTGTTGGTAGGATACAGGGGGTCTGGAGTTACCACCCCATAGGGGCACAGGAGATGTGTTGGTAGGATACAGGTGGTCTGGAGTTACCACCCCATAGGGGCACAGGAGATGTGTTGGTAGGATACAGGTGGTCTGGAGTTACCACCCCATAGGGAACAGGAGATGTGTTGGTAGGATACAAGTGGTCTGGGGTTTTAACAGGAGATGTGTTGGTAGGATACAGGTGGTCTGGAGTTACCACCCCATAGGGGCACAGGAGATGTGTTGGTAGGATACAGGGGGTCTGGAGTTACCGCCCCATAGGGGGAACAGGAGATGTGTTGGTAGGATACAGGGGTTCTGGAGTTACCACCCCATAGGGGCACAGGAGATGTGTTGGTAGGATACAGGGGGTCTGGAGTTACCGCCCCATAGGGGGAACAGGAGATGTGTTGGTAGGATACAGGGGGTCTGGAGTTACCACCCCATAGGGGCACAGGAGATGTGTTGGTAGGATACAGGTGGTCTGGAGTTACCACCCCATAGGGGCACAGGAGATGTGTTGGTAGGATACAGGTGGTCTGGAGTTACCACCCCATAGGGGCACAGGAGATGTGTTGGTAGGATACAGGTGGTCTGGAGTTACCGCCCCATAGGGGCACAGGAGATGTGTTGGTAGACGTGAGGTGGGACGGTTTGAAGTCACCCAGCATTTAAAACCAGGTGATCAAAAGCACAAGAATTCCTTCAAACTTGAAGCAGCAAACCAGTTATTTATGGAGAAAAAAAGCAGTTTTTCCTGCCACTCATGGAGAATCTACAGAGTACGATATTATAGTGTAACAGTATAGCTTCCGTCCCTCTCCTCGCCCCTATGGTCCGGTATGAACAGTGGAACAGCTGAGTCAGAGATGAAGTCTAAATCGAGGTCAGTGATAATAGTATAACTATTTAAACAATACACGTCACTCAAATGGACAAGTTGGGTTGGAACTCCTAAGGCCGCCCTCCTCCGTCCGTCGGGACGCGCCGCCCTCCTCCGTCCGTCGGGACATGTGGACCCCCGGTAATTAAAGTGCACATGGTGTCTCCGGTTGAGGCCCGAGGAGAGAGAGAGAAACATTGTCTCAGTCCTGACAGAGCGATAGCTGCCTGCGATCAACTGCTCCTCGCCAGCAGAACGTGGCAGTAGAATGAAGAACTCTTTAAAAAGGTTCAGCAGGCTCCTGAAACTCATTAGGTGAATGAAGGCAACGAGGACTAGCCACTCAAAACGTCTAGACAGCCTGATAGTCTAACAACAGCTACACGAATCGAGATAAGCATGGTCCCATTCTGTCATCTAGCATGGGCCCCATTCTGTCATCTAGCATGGTTCCCATTCCCATTCTGTCATCTAGCATGGTTCCCATTCCCATTCTGTCATCTAGCATGGTTCCCATTCTATCATCTAGCATGGTTCCCATTCTGGCATCTAGCATGGTTCCCATTCTGGCATCTAGCATGGTGGCCATTCTGGCATCTAGCATGGTGGCCATTCTGGCATCTAGCATGGTGGCCATTCTGGCATCTAGCATGGTGGCCATTCTGGCATCTAGCATGGTGGCCATTCTGGCATCTAGCATGGTGGCCATTCTGGCATCTAGCATGGTGGCCATTCTGGCATCTAGCATGGTGGCCATTCTGGCATCTAGCATGGTGGCCATTCTGGCATCTAGCATGGTGGCCATTCTGTCATCTAGCATGGTGGCCATTCTGGCATCTAGCATGGTGGCCATTCTGTCATCTAGCATGGTGGCCATTCTGTCATCTAGCATGGTGGCCATTCTGTCATCTAGCATGGTGGCCATTCTGTCATCTAGCATGGTGGCCATTCTGTCATCTAGCATGGTGGCCATTCTGTCATCTAGCATGGCTCTCCCACTGTCCCAAATGGAACCCTATTCCCTATATAGTGCACGACTCTATACTACAGCCCTATATAGTGCACTACTTTATACTACAGCCCTATGCCCTATATAGTGCACTACTTTATACTACTGCCCTATTCCCGATATAGTGCACTACTTTATACTACAGCCCTATTCCCTATATAGTGCACTACTTTATACTACAGCCCTATTCCCTATATAGTACACTACAGCCCTATTCCCTGTATAGTGCACTAGGCATTTGGGATGCAGGCAAGCTGTCAGAGTTCAGGGTAGAAACTAGGATGTGTTTACACAACTCTCTCCTGCTTCCTCATCTCATCATTTAATGAGCTGCTTGGAACCACATAAAAATAAAAAATAAATAAGAATCAGAGAGAAATTGGCCCAAGCCAATTACGCCAAATGACCCTGATCTGGTTCTGTCCTGAAATAGCCTGCTGCCCTGACCTCTCCCTGGCCTGCGCGAGGGGCTGTGACAGCAGTGACCTCAGCGTAGACGGGTCAGGTTTCATCTGGTTGGTTGATAAGACAGACGTGGGGACGAGAACAGTCCAGGAATGAAAAAAATTATAGCGGGAACAGGGTGAGAAGTCTTTTCTTTCAAAAATTGTATTGAGAGACAGAGAGACAGAGAAAGAGCGAGAGAGAGAGAAAGGGAGCGAGAGAGAGAGAAAGGGAGCGAGAGAGAGAGAAAGGGAGCGAGAGAGAGAGAAAGGGAGCGAGAGAGAGAGAAAGGGAGCGAGAGAGAGAGAAAGGGAGCGAGAGAGAGAGAAAAGAAAGGGAGCGAGAGAGAGAGAAAGGGAGCGAGAGAGAGAGAAAGGGAGCGAGAGAGAGAGAAAGGGAGCGAGAGAGAGAGAAAGGGAGCGAGAGAGAGAGAAAGGGAGCGAGAGAGAGAGAAAGGGAGCGAGAGAGAGAGAGAAAGGGAGCGAGAGAGAGAGAAAGGGAGCGAGAGAGAGAGAAAGGGAGCGAGAGAGAGAGAAAGGGAGCGAGAGAGAGAGAAAGGGAGCGAGAGAGAGAGAAAGGGAGCGAGAGAGAGAGAAAGGGAGCGAGAGAGAGAGAAAGGGAGCGAGAGAGAGAGAAAGGGAGCGAGAGAGAGAGAAAGGGAGCGAGTTAGAGAAACAGAGAGAGAGAGAGAGAAACAGAGAGCGGGTGACAGAGTGACTTTGAAAAAGAGAGAGACAGAGAGAGAGATGTGTTTACCATTTCCAATGTGTTAACAACTTCCAGCCTTCTAAATGACCTTCAGGAAATAACTTGTAGTTTACACACTGTGTTCAAAGCCCTGTTCTCTGCCAGCGCTGTACACTACATTTACATCAATATTTACACATGGAAGTGGAGTCCTTATGTCTGAAGCGCCCTGGATAATTAGCATAATAATTCAAGCCACCCCTGTATGATGAGCAATCATGAGGACAAGGTAACGGTCAAACAAGCAGAGGGCCTACGGAGAAACATACAGGCATGGTGTAGGAGTGGGCTTTTCAGAGAGCTGTACACTACACAAACAAGCAGAGGGCCTAGGAGAAACACACAGGCGTGGTGTAGGATTGGGCTTTTCAGAGAGCTGTGCACTACACAAACAAGCAGAGGGCCTACGGCAAAACATACAGGCGTGGTGTAGGAGTGGGCTTTTCAGAGAGCTGAACACTACACAAGCAAGCCTGGTGCAACTCTCTCCCTGGCCTGGCTGGCATTAGAAGCAGTGTTCTGGAACACCAGGGAGGTAGGGGAGGGAGGGCCTAGGAGAGGTGGGGGGGCTATGAGAGGCAGCAGCCACACACAAGCCTAAGATCACCATTTACAATGCCAAGCGTCGGCTGGAAGGGTGTAAAGCTCATCGCCATTGGATTCTGGAGCAGAGGAAACGCGTTCTCTGGAGTGATGAATCACGCTTCACCATCTGGCAGTCCGACAGCCAAATCTGGGTTTGGTGGATGCTAGGAGAACGTTACCTTCCCCAATGCATGGTACCAACTGTAAAGTTTGGTGGATGCTAGGAGAACGTTACCTTCCCCAATGCATGGTACCAACTGTAAAGTTTGGTGGAGGAGGAATAATGGAATAATGGTCCGGGGCTGTTAGTTCCAGTGAAGGGAAATGTTAACGCTACAGCATACAATGACATCCAACACCTTTGGGATGAATTGGAACGCCGACTGCGAGCCAGGCCTAATCGCCCAACATCAGTGCCTGACTTCACAAATGCTTTAGGCTGAATGGAAGCAAGTCCCCTCCCAGCAATGTTTCAACATCTATTGGAAAGCCTTCCCAGAAGAGTGGAGGCTGTTATAGCAGCAAAGGGGGGGCACCAACTCCATATTAATTAATGCAGATGATTTTGGAATGAAATGTTCGACGAGCAGGTGTTCACATACTTGGTCATGAATTGTATCTGTGACCAACAAACTGTATTCCCAGTCATGTGGTGTATCTGTGACCAACAGACACATATCTGTATTCCCAGTCATGCGAAATCCATAGATGAGGGCCTAATTTATTTATTTCAATTGACTGATTTCCTTATATGAACTGTGAACTCAGTCAAATCTTTGAAATTGGTGTGTTTATATTTTGGTTCAGTACAGTTACCTCGAAGGTCCTTCTTCAGCCTGGTCAGATCCTTCTGAAAGTCCTCAAACTTCATCTGTGAAGCCTGGAACAGATCCTGGGGCTCAGGGAGAGGGTAGAGGCACGTCTCCCTGCCAGCATCCTGACAATACATGACATGACCTTAGTCCTTAGAGCATTAGATAAAGCAGCGGGCTAGTGGAGTTAGATCACGTAGAGTGGGTTAGGGTAGTAGAGCTAGAGCATGTAGAGTGGGTTAGGGTAGGAGAGTTAGATCACGTAGAGTGGGTTAGGGTAGTAGAGTCAGATCAAGTAGAGTGGGTTAGGATAGTAGAGTCAGATCACGTAGAGTGGGTTAGGGTAGTAGAGTCAGATCACGTAGAGTGGGTTAGGGTAGTAGAGTCAGATCACGTAGAGTGGGTTAGGGTAGTAGAGTAGGATCACGTAGAGTGGGTTAGGGTAGTAGAGTCAGATCACGTAGAGTGGGTTAGGGTAGTAGAGTTAGATCACGTAGAGTGGGTTAGGGTAGTAGAGTCAGATCACGTAGAGTGGGTTAGGGTAGTAGAGTTAGATCACGTAGAGTGGTTTAGGGTAGTAGAGCTAGATCATGTAGAATGGGTTAGGGTAGTAGAGTAGGATCACGTAGAGTGGGTTAGGGTAGTAGAGTTAGATCACGTAGAGTGGTTTAGGGTAGTAGAGCTAGATCATGTAGAATGGGTTAGGGTAGTAATTTACTATTTTCAACAGTAGAATAATACTGAAGACATCAAAACTATTAAACATATGGAATCATGTAGTAATCAAAAAAGTGTTAAATCAAAATATATTTTAGATTCTTCAAAGTAGCCTCCCTTTGCCTCGATGACAGCTTTGCAAAATCTTGGCACTCTCAACCAGCTTCATGAGGAATGCTTTTCCAACAGTCTTGAGAGTTCCCACATGTGCGGAGCACTTGTTGGCTGATTTTTCTTCACTCTGCGGTCCAACTCATCTCAATTGGGTTGAGGTCAGGTGATTGTGGAGGCCAAGTCATCAGATGCAGTAGTCCATCACTCTCCTTCTTGGTCAAATAGCCCTTAAACAGCCTGGAGGTGTGTTGCATCATTGTCCTGTTGAAGAACAAATGATAATCCCACTAAGCGCAAACCAGATGAGATGATGTATTGCTGCAGAATGCTGTGGTAGCCATGCTGGTTAAGTGTGCCTTGAAATCTAAATAAGTCACAGTGTCACCAGCAAAGCACCCCACACCACCTCCTCCATGCTTCACGGTGGGGACCACACATGCAGAGATCATCCGTTCACCTACTCTGAGTCTCACTCAGACGGTGATTGGAACCAAAAATCTCAAATTTGGACTCAGACCAAAATAACAGATTTCCACCGGTCTAATGTCTATTGCTCGTGTTTCTTGGCCCAAGCAAGTCTCTTCTTATTATTGGTGTCCTTTAGTAGTGGTTTCTTTGCAGCAATTCGGCCATGAAGGCCTGATTCACGCAGTCTCCTCTGAACAGTTGATGTTGAGATGTGTCTTACTTGAACTCTGAGAAGCATTTATTTGGGTTGCAATCTGAGGTGCAGTTAACTCTAATGAACTTATCCTCTGCAGCAGAGGTAACTCTGGGTCTTCCATTCCTGTGGCAGTCCTCATGAGAGCCAGATTCATCATAGCGCTTGATGGTTTTTGCGACTGCACTTGAAGAACGTTTCAAAGTTCTTAATTTTCCAGATTGACTGACCTTCATGACCTAAAGTAATGATGGACCTTTGCTTCTTTGAGTTGTTCTTGCCATAATATGGACTTGGTCTTTTACCAAATAAGGCTATCTTCTGTATACCACCCAATCTCTACCTTGTCACAACACAACTGATTGGCTCAAACGCATTAAAGAAAGAAATGCCACAAATTAACTTTAAACAAAGCACACCTGTTAATTGAAATGCATTCCAGGTGACGACCTCATGAAGCTGGTTGAGAGAATGCCAAGAGTAAGCAAAGCTGTCATCAAGGCAAAGGCTGGCTACTTTGAAGAATCTCAAATATAAAGTATATGTTGATTTGTGTAACACTTTCTTGGTTACTACATGATTCCATATGTGTTATTTCATAGTTTGATGTCTTCACTGTTATTCTACAAAGTAGAAAATAGTAAAAAATAATAATAATAACTTGAATAAGTAGGTGTCCAAACTTTTGACTGGTACTGTGTGGATTTATATATATTTTTAATATATATATTTAAATCAATATCTAAACGCCTGACTGGGCTTCATCCAGCTAAACGCCCTACTGGGCTTCATCTAGCTAAACACCTGACTGGGCTTCATCTAGATAAACGCCCTACTGGGCTTCATCTAGCTAAACGCCTGACTGGGCTTCATCTAGATAAACGCCTGACTGGGCTTCATCCAGCTAAACACCCTACTGGGCTTCATCTAGATAAACACCTTACTGGGCTTCATCCAGCTAAACACCCTACTGGGCTTCATCTAGATAAACACCTTACTGGGCTTCATCCAGCTAAACACCCTACTGGGCTTCATCTAGCTAAACACCCTACTGGGCTTCATCCAGCTAAACGCCCTACTGGGCTTCATCCAGCTAAACGCCCTACTGGGCTTCATCCAGCTAAACGCCCTACTGGGCTTCATCCAGCTAAACGCCCGACTGGGCTTCATCCAGCTAAACGCCTGACTGGGCTTCATCCAGCTAAACCCCCTACTGGGCTTCATCTATCTAAACGCCCTACTGGGCTTCATCCAGCTAAACGCCCTACTGGGCTTCATCCAGCTAAACGCCTGACTGGGCTTCATCTATCTAAACGCCTGACTGGGCTTCATCTATCTAAACGCCTGACTGGGCTTCATCCAGCTAAACACCCTACTGGGCTTCATCCAGCTAAACACCCTATTGGGCTTCATCCAGCTAAACGCCCTACTGGGCTTCATCCAGCTAAACGCCCTACTGGGCTTCATCCAGCTAAACACCCTACTGGGCTTCATCCAGCTAAACACCCTACTGGGCTTCATCCAGCTAAACACCCTACTGGGCTTCATCCAGCTAAACGCCCTACTGGGCTTCATCCAGCTAAACACCCTATTGGGCTTCATCCAGCTAAACGCCCTATTGGGCTTCATCCAGCTAAACGCCCTATTTGGCTTCATCCAGCTAAACGCCCTATTGGGCTTCATCCAGCTAAACACCTTACTGGGCTTCATCTAGATAAACGCCTGACTGGGCTTCATCTAGCTAAACGCCCTACTGGGCTTCATTTAGCTAAACGCCCTACTGGGCTTCATCCAGCTAAACGCCCTACTGGGCTTCATCTAGATAAACGCCTGACTGGGCTTCATCCAGCTAAACGCCCTACTGGGCTTCATCCAGCTAAACGCCCTACTGGGCTTCATCCAGCTAAACGCCCTACTGGGCTTCATCCAGCTAAACACCCTATTGGGCTTCATCCAGCTAAACACCCTACTGGGCTTCATCCAGCTAAACGCCCTACTGGGCTTCATCCAGCTAAACACCTGACTGGGCTTCATCCAGCTAAACGCCCTACTGGGCTTCATCCAGCTAAACGCCCTACTGGGCTTCATCCAGCTAAATACCCTATTGGGCTTCATCCAGATAAACACCCTACTGGGCTTCATCCAGATAAACGCCCTACTGGGCTTCATCTATCTAAACGCCCTACTGGGCTTCATCCAGCTAAACACCCTACTGGGCTTCATCCAGCTAAACGCCTTACTGGGCTTCATCTAGATAAACGCCCTATTGGGCTTCATCCAGCTAAACGCCCTACTGGGCTTCATCTACCTAAACGCCTGACTGGGCTTCATCTACCTAAACGCCCGACTGGGCTTCATCCAGCTAAACACCCTATTGGGCTTCATCCAGCTAAACACCCTACTGGGCTTCATCCAGCTAAACGCCCTACTGGGCTTCATCTAGCTAAACACCTTACTGGGCTTCATCCAGCTAAACCCCCTACTG
This sequence comes from Oncorhynchus kisutch, assembly GCF_002021735.2. Classification (NCBI taxonomy): domain Eukaryota; kingdom Metazoa; phylum Chordata; class Actinopteri; order Salmoniformes; family Salmonidae; genus Oncorhynchus; species Oncorhynchus kisutch. The sequence goes on along the minus strand of NW_022261981.1, from coordinate 10,462,213 downwards.
GGCTTCATCTAGCTAAACACCTTACTGGGCTTCATCCAGCTAAACGCCCTACTGGGCTTCATCCAGCTAAACACCCTACTGGGCTTCATCCAGCTAAACGCCCTACTGGGATTCATCCAGCTAAACACCCTACTGGGCTTCATCTAGATAAACACCTTACTGGGCTTCATCCAGCTAAACACCCTACTGGGCTTCATCTAGATAAACGCCCTACTGGGCTTCATCCAGCTAAACACCCTACTGGGCTTCATCCAGCTAAACACCCTATTGGGCTTCATCTAGATAAACACCCTATTGGGCTTCATCCAGCTAAACACCCTACTGGGCTTCATCCAGCTAAACGCCCTACTGGGCTTCATCCAGCTAAACGCCCTACTGGGCTTCATCTAGATAAACGCCTTACTGGGCTTCATCCAGCTAAACACCCTACTGGGCTTCATCTAGCTAAACACCCTACTGGGCTTCATCTAGCTAAACACCTTACAGGGCTTCATCCAGCTAAACACCCTACTGGGCTTCATTTAGCTAAACACCTTACTGGGCTTCATCTAGATAAACGCCTTACTGGGCTTCATCCAGCTAAACACCCTACTGGGCTTCATCCAGCTAAACTCCTTACTGGGCTTCATCCAGCTAAACGCCTTACTGGGCTTCATCCAGCTAAACGCCCTACTGGGCTTCATCCAGCTAAACGCCCTACTGGGCTTCATCTAGCTAAACACCCTACTGGGCTTCATCTAGCTAAACACCCTACTGGGCTTCATCTAGCTAAACACCTTACTGGGCTTCATCTAGCTAAACAGCCTACTGGGCTTCATCTAGATAAACACCTTACTGGGCTTCATCCAGCTAAACACCCTACTGGGCTTCATCTAGATAAACACCCTACTGGGCTTCATCCAGCTAAACGCCCTACTGGGATTCATCCAGCTAAACACCCTACTGGGCTTCATCCAGCTAAACGCCCTACTGGGCTTCATCTAGCTAAACACCTTACTGGGCTTCATCCAGCTAAACCCCCTACTGGGCTTCATCTAGCTAAACACCTTACTGGGCTTCATCCAGCTAAACGCCCTACTGGGCTTCATCCAGCTAAACACCCTACTGGGCTTCATCCAGCTAAACGCCCTACTGGGATTCATCCAGCTAAACACCCTACTGGGCTTCATCTAGATAAACACCTTACTGGGCTTCATCCAGCTAAACACCCTACTGGGCTTCATCTAGATAAACGCCCTACTGGGCTTCATCCAGCTAAACACCCTACTGGGCTTCATCCAGCTAAACACCCTATTGGGCTTCATCTAGATAAACACCCTATTGGGCTTCATCCAGCTAAACACCCTACTGGGCTTCATCCAGCTAAACGCCCTACTGGGCTTCATCCAGCTAAACGCCCTACTGGGCTTCATCTAGATAAACGCCTTACTGAACTTCATCTAGCTAAACGCCCTACTGGGCTTCATCCAGCTAAACGCCTTACTGGGCTTCATCTAGCTAAACACCCTACTGGGCTTCATCTAGCTAAACACCTTACTTGGCTTCATCCAGCTAAACACCCTACTGGGCTTCATCTAGCTAAACACCTTACTGGGCTTCATCTAGATAAACGCCTTACTGGGCTTCATCCAGCTAAACACCCTACTGGGCTTCATCCAGCTAAACTCCTTACTGGGCTTCATCCAGCTAAACACCTTACTGGGCTTCATCCAGCTAAACGCCCTACTGGGCTTCATCCAGCTAAACGCCCTACTGGGCTTCATCTAGCTAAACACCCTACTGGGCTTCATCTAGCTAAACACCCTACTGGGCTTCATCTAGCTAAACACCTTACTGGGCTTCATCTAGCTAAACAGCCTACTGGGCTTCATCTAGATAAACACCTTACTGGGCTTCATCCAGCTAAACACCCTACTGGGCTTCATCTAGATAAACACCCTACTGGGCTTCATCCAGCTAAACGCCCTACTGGGATTCATCCAGCTAAACACCCTACTGGGCTTCATCTAGATAAACACCTTACTGGGCTTCATCCAGCTAAACACCCTACTGGGCTTCATCTAGATAAACGCCCTACTGGGCTTCATCCAGCTAAACACCCTACTGGGCTTCATCCAGCTAAACACCTTACTGGGCTTCATCCAGCTAAACGCCTTACTGGGCTTCATCTAGATAAACGCCCTACTGGGCTTCATCCAGCTAAACGCCCTACTGGGCTTCATCTACCTAAACGCCTGACTGGGCTTCATCTACCTAAACGCCCGACTGGGCTTCATCCAGCTAAACACCCTATTGGGCTTCATCTAGATAAACACCCTATTGGGCTTCATCCAGCTAAACACCCTACTGGGCTTCATCCAGCTAAACGCCCTACTGGGCTTCATCTAGCTAAACACCTTACTGGGCTTCATCCAGCTAAACCCCCTACTGGGCTTCATCTAGCTAAACACCTTACTGGGCTTCATCTAGATAAACGCCTTACTGGGCTTCATCCAGCTAAACACCCTACTGGGCTTCATCCAGCTAAACCCCCTACTGGGCTTCATCTAGATAAACGCCTTACTGAACTTCATCTAGCTAAACGCCCTACTGGGCTTCATCCAGCTAAATGCCTTACTGGGCTTCATCTAGCTAAACACCCTACTGGGCTTCATCTAGCTAAACACCTTACTGGGCTTCATCCAGCTAAACACCCTACTGGGCTTCATCTAGCTAAACACCTTACTGGGCTTCATCTAGATAAATGCCTTACTGGGCTTCATCCAGCTAAACACCCTACTGGGCTTCATCCAGCTAAACTCCTTACTGGGCTTCATCCAGCTAAACGCCTTACTGGGCTTCATCCAGCTAAACGCCCTACTGGGCTTCATCCAGCTAAACGCCCTACTGGGCTTCATCTAGCTAAACACCCTACTGGGCTTCATCTAGCTAAACACCCTACTGGGCTTCATCTAGCTAAACACCTTACTGGGCTTCATCTAGCTAAACAGCCTACTGGGCTTCATCCAGCTAAACGCCTTACTGGGCTTCATCTAGCTAAACACCCTACTGGGCTTCATCTAGCTAAACACCTTACTGGGCTTCATCCAGCTAAACGCCCTACTGGGCTTCATCCAGCTAAACACCCTACTGGGCTTCATCCAGCTAAACACCTTACTGGGCTTCATCCAGCTAAACACCCTACTGGGCTTCATCCAGCTAAACGCCTTACTGGGCTTCATCCAGCTAAACGCCTTACTGGGCTTCATCCAGCTAAACACCCTACTGGGCTTCATCCAGCTAAACACCCTACTGGGCTTCATCCAGCTAAACTCCTTACTGGGCTTCATCCAGCTGAACGCCCTACTGGGTTTCATCCAGCTAAACGCCCTACTGGGCTTCATCCAGCTAAACGCCCTACTGGGCTTCGTCCAGCTAAACGCCCTACTGGGCTTCATCCAGCTAAACGCCCTACTGGGCTTCATCCAGCTAAACGCCCTACTGGGCTTCATCCAGCTAAACGCCCTACTGGGCTTCATCCAGCTAAACGCCCTACTGGGCTTCATCCAGCTAAACGCCCTACTGGGCTTCATCCAGCTAAACGCCCTACTGGGCTTCATCCAGCTAAACGCCCTACTGGGCTTCATCCAGCTAAACGCCCTACTGGGCTTCGTCCAGCTAAACACCCTACTGGGCTTCGTCCAGCTAAACACCCTACTGGGCTTCGTCCAGCTAAACACCCTACTGGGCTTCATCTAGCTAAACACCCTACTGGGCTTCGTCCAGCTAAACACCCTACTGGGCTTCGTCCAGCTAAACACCCTACTGGGCTTCATCTAGCTAAACACCCTACTGGGCTTCATCCAGCTAAACACCCTACTGGGCTTCATCTAGCTAAACACCCTACTGGGCTTCATCCAGCTAAACACCTTACTACGCATTAGTTATCACTGAGGGAAAATAAATACAATTTAAAAGTCCCGGTCTGCCCGGTGCCAAGACGAGTGATTAGAACAGGACTCGGAAAAACAGGATCCAACGTACCTCGTCAAAGTGCCTCAGATAGTAAGCCACTATGTAGGACAACAGGCTCCGTGTGTTATCCTGCCAAAAGGAGGAAGACACAAGAAATTAGCTTCAGTTCAGGGAATTCATGTTTAGTTTACTTTCTCACAAAGTGTTCAGCAAAGCTTTTACAAAATGAATATACATTTGAATCCACATCAAATAGACATGGTAGGAACAGTAACTACAGTCTCCCAGCACAATAGTAACCCTGACAAATAGACATGGTAGGAACAGTAACTACAGTCTCCCAGCACAATAGTAACCCTGACAAAAAGACATGGTAGGAACAGTAACTACAGTCTCCCAGCACAATAGTAACCCTGACAAAATAGACATGGTAGGAACAGTAACTACAGTCTCCCAGCACAATAGTAACCCTGACAAAATAGACAGTCATGTCTAACAGTGTAACTAGAGGTGTAACTAAGCTTGGTCCCAATGGCTCCATTACTGCCTATACATCGGTCTACTGTTGACCTGATGGACTCTACATAGGGAACAGGGAACCATTATGGTGCAGGTCCTAGTGCCCTAGTAGTGCAAGTCCTAGAGCCCTAGTAGTACCTCTTCCAACCATAGGGAATAGGGTGCAGGTCCTAGAGCCCTAGTAGTACCTCTTCCAACCATAGGGAATAGGGTGCAGGTCCTAGAGCCCTAGTAGTACCTCTTCCAACCATAGGGAATAGGGTGCAGGTCCTAGAGCCCTAGTAGTACCTCTTCCAACCATAGGGAATAGGGTGCAGGTCCTAGTGTCCTAGTAGTGCCTCTACCAACCATAGGGAATAGGGTGCAGGTCCTAGAGCCCTAGTAGTGCCTCTTCCAACCATAGGGAATAGGGTACAGGTCCTAGAGCCCTAGTAGTGCCTATTCCACCATAGGGAATAGGGTGCAGGTCCTAGTGCCCTAGTAGTGCCTCTGCCAACCATAGGGAATAGGGTGCAGGTCCTAGTGCCCTAGTAGTGCCTCTGCCAAACATAGAGAATAGGGTGCAGGTCCTAGTGCCCTAGTAGTGCCTCTGCCAAACAGAGAATAGGGTGCATGTCCTAGTGCCCTAGTAGTGCTACTGCCAACCATAGAGAATAGGGTGCATGTCCTAGTGCCCTAGTAGTGCCTCTTCCATCCATAGAGAATAGGGTACAGGTCCTAGTGCCCTAGTAGTGCCTCTTCCATCCATAGAGAATAGGGTACAGGTCCTAGTGCCCTAGTAGTGCCTCTTCCATCCATAGGGAATAGGGTGCAGGTCCTAGTGCCCTAGTAGTGCAGGTCCTAGTGCCCTAGTAGTGCCTCTGCCAACCATAGGGAATAGGGTGCAGGTCCTAGTGTCCTAGTAGTGCCTCTTCCAACCATAGAGAATAGGGTGCAGGTCCTAGTGCCCTAGTAGTGTCACTCACACTGCTCTTCACATCCTTCAGCTTGGGCAGGATATCCAGGTTAAAGCCGTCAGCCTGTCCTCTGGTTCGGTTGCCACCATTCATGAAGTTACCAAAGGCCAGGACCAGACCCAGCACCTGCATCACACACTGGCCACTCTGCAAGGTCTGGAGGAGGAGATGGGCAGGCACACACACAGGGAGACAGACAGAGAGAAGAGGGGGACAGACAGGAGAAATTGGAGACAGAGAGAAGAGGGGGACAGACAGGAGAAATTGGAGACAGAGAGAAGAGGGGGACAGACAGGAGAGATTGGAACCAGAGAGAAGAGGGGGTCAGACAGGAGAGATGGAGACAGAGAGAAGAGGGGGACAGACAGGAGAGATGGAGACAGACAGGAGAGATTGGAGACAGAGAGAAGATGGGGCAGACAGGAGAGATTGGAGACAGAGAGAAGAGGGGGGCAGACAGGAGAGATGGAGACAGAGAGAAGAGGGGGGCAGACAGGAGAGATCGAGACAGAGAAGAGGGGGGCAGACAGGAGAGATCGAGACAGAGAGAAGAGGGGGGCAGACAGGAGAGATCGAGGCAGAGCGAAGAGGGGGGCAGACAGGAGAGATCGAGGCAGAGCGAAGAGGGGGGCAGACAGGAGAGATCGAGACAGAGCGGGGGGGGGGGGGGGGGGGACGACAGTCAGTGTATATGAGGCTGAGCAGATTAATAGTATCAAGAATTCACAGTCACCTGGCTTCAATATGAAAACTGTTTTCTGAACACACTTCGACCAGAAGGGCTGTTAATATCAACCTATGATGATGTTCCTGTTTAAAACAACGTCCACAGTGGAAGGATTGAGACGGTATTTCCTCAGTAATATGAGTGTCTGGTAGAACTGTCCAGAGGACAAAACCTTAGCAGACCTCCTCTGATTTCTACTGTGGTGAGGCACACGAAACAGGTCTATACGCACACACACACCAAACACGTCACACACACACACACACCAAACACGTCACACACACACACACACCAAACACGTCACACACACACACACACCAAACACGTCACACACACACCAAACACGTCACACACACACCAAACACGTCACGCCACACACGTCACGCCACACACGTCACGTCACACGTCACGCCACACACACACGTCACACACACACGTCACACACACACGCCACACACACGTCACGCCACACACACACACGTCACGCCACACACACACACGTCACGCCACACACACACACGTCACGCCACACACACACACGTCACGCCACACACACACACGTCACGCCACACACACACACGTCACACCACACACGTCACACCACACACGTCACACCACACACGTCACACCACACACGTCACACCACACACGTCACACCACACACGTCACACCACACACGTCACACCACACACGTCACACGTCACACGTCACACGTCACACGTCACACCACACACGTCACACCACACACGTCACACCACACACGTCACACCACACACGTCACACCACACACGTCACACCACACACGTCACACCACACACGTCACACCACACACGTCACACCACACACGTCACACCACACACGTCACACCACACACGTCACACCACACACGTCACACCACACACGTCACACACACACACCACACGTCACACACACACACCACACGTCACACACCACACGTCACACACCACACGTCACACACGTCACACACGTCACACACGTCACACACGTCACACACGTCACACACGTCACACACGTCACACACGTCACACACGTCACACACGTCACACACGTCACACACACACACACACACGTCACACCACACACCACACACACACGTCACACCACACACACACGTCACACCACACACACGTCACACCACACACACGTCACACCACACACACGTCACACCACACCACACACACGTCACACCACACCACACCCACGTCACACCACACCACACACACGTCACACCACACCACACACACGTCACACCACACACACGTCACACCACACACACGTCACACCACACACACACGTCACACCACACACACACGTCACACCACACACACGTCACACCACACACACGTCACACCACACACACGTCACACCACACACACGTCACACCACACACACACACGTCACACCACACACACGTCACACCACACACGTCACACCACACACGTCACACCACACACGTCACACCACACACACGTCACACCACACACACGTCACACCACACACACACACACACACCAAACACGTCACACACACACACACCAAACACGTCACACACACACACCAAACACGTCACACACACACACACCAAACACGTCACACACACCAAACACACACACCCACCAAACACACACACCCACCAAACACGTCACACACACCCACCAAACACGTCACACACACCCACCAAACACGTCACACACACCCACCAAACACGTCACACACACCCACCAAACACGTCACACACACCCACCAAACACGTCACACACACACACACACCAAACACGTCACACACACACACACACCAAACACGTCACACACACACACACACCAAACACGTCACACACACACACCAAACACGTCACACACACACACCAAACACGTCACACACACACACCAAACACGTCACACACACACCAAACACGTCACACACACACACACACCAAACACGTCACACACACACCAAACACGTCACACACACACACACACCAAACACGTCACACACACACACACACCAAACACGTCACACACACACACACACACCAAACACGTCACACACACACCAAACACGTCACACACACACCAAACACGTCACACACACACCAAACACGTCACACACACACCAAACACGTCACACACACACACCAAACACGTCACACACACACACACACACCAAACACGTCACACACACACACCAAACACGTCACACACACACACATCAAACACGTCACACACACACCAAACACGTCACACACCAAACACGTCACACACACACCAAACACGTCACACACACACCAAACACGTCACACACCAAACACGTCACACACACACACCAAACACGTCACACACACCAAACACATCACACGTCACACACACCAAAAACGTCACACACACACACACCAAACACGTCACACACACACACCAAACACGTCACACACACCAAACTTGACACACACCAAACACGTCACACTCAATCAATCAAATGTATTTATAAAGCCCTTCGTACATCAGCTGATATCTCAAAGTGCTGTACAGAAACCCAGCCTAAAACCCCAAACAGCAAGCAATGCAGGTGTAGAAGCACGGTGGCTAGGAAAAACTCCCTAGAAAGGCCAAAACCTAGGAAGAAACCTAGAGAGGAACCAGGCTATGAGGGGTGGCCAGTCCTCTACTGACTGTGCCGGGTGGAGATTATAAACCTAGAGAGGAACCAGGCTATGAGGGGTGGCCAGTCCTCTTCTGGCTGTGCCGAGTGGAGATTATAACAGAACATGGCCAAGATGTTCAAATGTTCATAAATGATCAGCAGGGTCAGATAATAATAGTCACACACACACGACTCACCGTGCACACTCTCTGCAGTCACACAGACTCACCGTGAACACTCTCTGCAGTCACACAGACTCACCGTGCACACTCTCTGCAGTCACACAGACTCACCGTGCACACTCTCTGCAGTCACACAGACTCACCGTGCACACTCTCTGCAGTCACACAGACTCACCGTGAACACTCTCTGCAGTCCCACAGACTCACCGTGCACACTCTCTGCAGTCACACAGACTCACCGTGCACACTCTCTGCAGTCACACAGACTCACCGTGCACACTCTCTGCAGTCACACAGACTCACCGTGCACACTCTCTGCAGTCACACAGACTCACTGTGCACACTCTCTGCAGTCACACAGACTCACTGTGCACACTCTCTGCAGTCACACAGACTCACCGTGCACACTCTCTGCAGGATGTCCAGTTTGCGCAGGATAGAGGAGAGCCATTCAGAGAAGGTGGACTGAAACAGGATACAGAACACCCGTCCTGAGAAGTTGGGGATCTGATGTAACTGGAACAGGAACCTGGAATAGAGACAAGAAATCGGAGGACGGGTTTGAGGCTACCACTTCATGATGTAACTGGAACAGGAACCTGGAATAGAGGAGACAAGAGATCGGAGGACGGGTTTGAGGCTACCACTTCATGATGTAACTGGAACAGGAACCTGGAATAGAGACAAGAGATCGGAGGACGGGTTTGAGGCTACCACTTCATGATGTAACTGGAACAGGAACCTGGAATAGAGACAAGAGATCGGAGGATGGGTTTGAGGCTACCACTTCATGATGTAACTGGAATAGAGACAAGAGATCGAAGGATGGGTTTGAGGCTAAAACTTCATAATGTAACAGGAACCTGGAATAGAGGAGAAAAGAGATTGGAGGACGGGTTTTAAGTCTCTACTTTTTGAACATGATTGGTTGTTTGAATAATTGAACCGATTCTCCAGAACACCTACTGCTCAGGTTTGTCCAGTGGTTTGGCGTTGTCCTTGTCTTTAGATGACTTGATGTGCTTATCGATTTTCTCCATCTCATCCTGTTGTGCTCTCTGAAAAGACAACATCAGGACAACATGATCAAAGTACTGTACTACATCACAACTGCAGAAGTACTACAGGCAGTAGTACAGTAGTAGTTTAATAGTGTACTGTAGGCAGTAGTACTTCTGCAGTAGTAGTGTAGTACAGTAGTAGTATTTCAGTAGTATTTCACCACTACTACTACACTACAGTATTTTAATAGTGGTATGTTATTCTGGCACATGGAATCAGACCCTTGTTTAACAAACCAAACCAAGGAAAGACAAAAGCCACACAGTAAAACATTTCCTCCACTGACATTGGAGTCATTTAACATATTCTGATTCAGAGTCACTTACAGTCAGTGAGTCATTTAGCAGACTGATTCAGAGTCACTTACAGTCAATGAGTCATTTAGCAGACTGTCTGATCCAGAGTCACTTACAGTCAGTGAGTCATTTAACAGACACTGATTCAGAGTCACTTACAGTCAGTGAGTCATTTAACAGACACTGATCCAGAGTCACTTACAGTCAGTGAGTCATTTAACAGACACGAATTCAGAGTCACTTACAGTCAGTGAGTCATTTAACAGACACGAATTCAGAGTCACTTACAGTCAGTGAGTCATTTAACAGACACTGATTCAGAGTCACTTACAGTCAGTGAGTCATTTAACAGACTGATTCAGAGTCACTTACACAAGCAATTAGGGTTAAGCGCCTTGCTCAAGGACAGACAGATTGTTCACCTGGTCGGCTCCGGGATTCAATCCAGCGACCTTTCGGTTACTGGCCCACTGATCTTAACCGCTGTACCTGCCAAACACATACTGTTCTACTGTGACAGAACTGATGATGTGATTACCCAACATTTTGGAGTTGTGAAAATGTCAAAAAGGGCCAATTTTACCGAAGCTCCTGGGACTGCAATGTCCCTCTGACTGACAGTCAAGTTACCCATACGAAATTGCACAGTGTGTGTTTAATATGATCAGTAATACTTGCGATGGGAACTTAATCTAAAGATCAACTCACTGTATTTGCATCAAAACAGAGCCTATTCAAGCAGCAGGATGCCATTTATTGTCATGAGGCTTGCCTTGGAGGCAGCTCTGCAGAGTGCTCACTAGCTGGCACAGCCACAAAGTCATACAATCAGATTTTAAAACTTAAACACACTGCTAACCCTAATGCCTAAGCCAAACAATATTATTTAAAGGTTATTGTTTTTTTACAATGTACTGTAGCCAATTTTGACATTGCAGCTGCCCCATCGCTCAGTTCTGCCTCCAGGGAAAGATTCATGCCAATAAATGTCAACCTGCATACAAGCATCAGCACAGAAGCCTGTACAACATCCATCGACAAATCAACTCATGGTTGGTTATCATTGTCCATCGTGCCAGATTACATTTATAAAGGTAAAGTTCATTGAATAACGACACAAAGCTGGTGAGTGAGTCTCTCCAAAAGTTCCTGGATATGAAGATAAACATGGCAGCTGTCCTGAACCGTCCACAGAGTTAACACCTTGGTAAACAAGCCCCTTCACAGAGTTAACACCTTGGTAAACAAGCCCCTTCACAGAGCTAACACCTTGGTAAACAAGCCCCTTCACAGAGCTAACACCTTGGTAAACAAGCCCCTTCACAGAGCTAACACCTTGGTAAACAAGCCCCTTCACAGAGCTAACACCTTGGTAAACAAGCCCCTTCACAGAGCTAACACCTTGGTAAACAAGCCCCTTCACAGAGCTAACACCTTGGTAAACAAGCCCCTTCACAGAGCTAACACCTTGGTAAACAAGCCCCTTCACAGAGCTAACACCTTGGTAAACAAGCCCCTTCACAGAGCTAACACCTTGGTAAACAAGCCCCTTCACAGAGCTAACACCTTGGTAAACAAGCCCCTTCACAGAGCTAACACCTTGGTAAACAAGCCCCTTCACAGAGCTAACACCTTGGTAAACAAGCCCCTTCAGAGTTAACACCTTGGTAAACAAGCCCCTTCAGAGTTAACACCTTGGTAAACAAGCCCCTTCGATAAGAGACAATACCGTGCAGCTGTATTCATCTTCCTGGTCAAGGCTTTTGACTCTGTCAATCAAACCACATTCTTATTGGCAGACTCGACAGCCTTGGTTTCTCAAATGACTGCCTCGCCTGGTTTACCAACAACTTCTCTGATAGAGTTCAGTGTGTCAAATCGGAGGGCCTGTTGTCTGGACCTCTGGCAGTCTCTATGGGGGTACCACAGGGTTCAATTCTCAGGCCGATTCTTTTCTCTATATACATCAATGATGTCGCTCTTGCTGCTGGTGAGTCTCTGATCCACCTCTACGCAGATGACAACATTCTGTATACTTCTGGCCCATCTTTGGACACTGTTAATTAACAGCCCTCCAGGCAAGCTTCAATGCCATACAACTCTACTTCCGTGGCCTCCAACTGCTCTTAAATGCAAGTAAAACTAAATTCCTGCTCTTCAACCGATCGCTGCCCGCACCTGCCTGCCCGTCCAGCATTACTACTCTGGACGGTTCTGACTTATGTGGACAACTACAAATACCTAGGTGTCTGGTTAGACTGTAAACTCTCCTTCCAGACTCACATTAAGCATCTCCAATCCAAAATTAAATCTAGAATCGGCTTCCTATATCGCAACAAAGCATCCTTCACTGATGCTGCCAAACATACCCTTGTAAAACTGACCATCCTACCGATCCCCGACTTCGGCGATGTCATTCACAAAATAGCATCCAACACTCTACTCAGCAAATTGGACGCAGGCTATCACAGTGCCATCCGTTTTGTCACCAAAGCCCCATATACTACCCCCCACTGCGACCTGTACTCTCTCGTTGGCTGGCCCTCGCTTCATACTCGTCGCCAAACACACTGGCTACAGGTTATCTACAAGTCTTTGCTAAGTAAAGCCCCGCCTTATCTCAGCTCACTGGTCACCATAGCAGCACCCACCTGTAGCACACGCTCCAGCAGGTATATCTCTCTAGTCACCCCCAAAACCAATTCTTTCTTTGGCCACCTTTCCTTCCAGTTCTCTGAAGCCAATGACTGGAACAAACTGCAAAAATCAGTGAAGCTGGAGACTCATATCTCCCTCACTATCTTTAAGCACCGGCTGTCAGAGCAGCTCAGATCACAGCACCTGCACATAGCCCATCTGTAAACAGCCCATCTACCTACCTACCTCATCCCCATACTGGTATTTATTTATTTATCTTGCTCCTTCGCACCCCAGTATCTCTAATTGCACATTCATCTTCTGCACATCTACCACTCCAGTGTTTAATTGCTATATTGTATTTATTTTGCCACTACGGCCTATTTATTTCCTTACCTCATTTGCACACACTGTATATAGATTTTTCTATCGTGTTATTGACTGTACGTTTGTTTATGTGTAACTCTGTTGTTTGTGTCTCACTGCTTTGCTTTATCTTGGCCAGGTCGCAGTTATAAATGAGAACTTGTTCTCAACTAGCCTACCTGGTTAAATAAAGGTGTTCTCAACTAGCCTACCTGGTTAAATAAAGGTGTTCTCAACTAGCCTACCTGGTTAAATAAAGGTGTTCTCAACTAGCCTACCTGGTTAAATAAAGGTGTTCTCAACTAGCCTACCTGGTTAAATAAAGGTGTTCTCAACTAGCCTACCTGGTTAAATAAAGGTGTTCTCAACTGGCCTACCTGGTTAAATAAAGGTGTTCTCAACTGGCCTACCCGGTTAAATAAAGGTGTTCTCAACTAGCCTACCCGGTTAAATAAAGGTGTTCTCAACTAGCCTACCCGGTTAAATAAAGGTGTTCTCAACTGGCCTACCCGGTTAAATAAAGGTGTTCTCAACTGGCCTACCCGGTTAAATAAAGGTGTTCTCAACTAGCCTACCCGGTTAAATAAAGGTGTTCTCAACTAGCCTACCTGGTTAAATAAAGGTGTTCTCAACTAGCCTACCTGGTTAAATAAAGGTGTTCTCAACTAGCCTACCTGGTTAAATAAAGGTGTTCTCAACTGGCCTACCTGGTTAAATAAAGGTGTTCTCAACTAGCCTACCTGGTTAAATAAAGGTGTTCTCAACTAGCCTACCTGGTTAAATAAAGGTGTTCTCAACTAGCCTACCTGGTTAAATAAAGGTGTTCTCAACTAGCCTACCTGGTTAAATAAAGGTGTTCTCAACTAGCCTACCTGGTTAAATAAAGGTGTTCTCAACTAGCCTACCTGGTTAAATAAAGGTGTTCTCAACTAGCCTACCTGGTTAAATAAAGGTGTTCTCAACTAGCCTACCTGGTTAAATAAAGGTGTTCTCAACTAGCCTACCTGGTTAAATAAAGGTGTTCTCAACTAGCCTACCTGGTTAAATAAAGGTGTTCTCAACTAGCCTACCTGGTTAAATAAAGGTGTTCTCAACTAGCCTACCTGGTTAAATAAAGGTGTTCTCAACTAGCCTACCTGGTTAAATAAAGGTGTTCTCAACTAGCCTACCTGGTTAAATAAAGGTGTTCTCAACTAGCCTACCTGGTTAAATAAAGGTGTTCTCAACTAGCCTACCTGGTTAAATAAAGGTGTTCTCAACTAGCCTACCTGGTTAAATAAAGGTGTTCTCAACTAGCCTCCCTGGTTAAATAAAGGTGTTCTCAACTAGCCTCCCTGGTTAAATAAAGGTGTTCTCAACTAGCCTCCCTGGTTAAATAAAGGTGTTCTCAACTAGCCTACCTGGTTAATTAAAGGTGTTCTCAACTGGCCTACCTGGTTAAATAAAGGTGTTCTCAACTGGCCTACCTGGTTAAATAAAGGTGTTCTCAACTAGCCTACCTGGTTAAATAAAGGTGTTCTCAACTAGCCTACCTGGTTAAATAAAGGTGTTCTCAACTTGCCTACCTGGTTAAATAAAGGTGTTCTCAACTAGCCTACCTGGTTAAATAAAGGTGTTCTCAATTAGCCTACCTGGTTAAATAAAGAATATAAATAACAAGGCCTGAACAAAGTGATACTGTAAATAAAAGATTTCTTACAAGGCCTCTTCTGTTCCTTACTGAACAACCGTTGGTGATTGAAGTCTATAGTGACATGCAGTGGCCAGAACTAAGGGGAGTCAATCATAGCCTGGATACATAGTGACATGCCAGGTACAGTGGCCAGAACTAAGGGGAGTCAATCATAGCCTGGATACATAGTGACATGCCAGGTACAGTGGCCAGAACTAAGGGGAGTCAATCATAGCCTGGATACATAGTGACATGCCAGGTACAGTGGCCAGAACTAAGGGGAGTCAATCATAGCCTGGATACATAGTGACATGCCAGGTACAGTGGCCAGAACTAAGGGGAGTCAATCATAGCCTGGATACATAGTGACATGCCAGGTACAGTGGCCAGAACTAAAGGGAGTCAATCATAGCCTGGATACATAGTGACATGCCAGGTACAGTGGCCAGAACTAAGGGGAGTCCATCATAGCCTGGATACATAGTGACATGCCAGGTACAGTGGCCAGAACTAAGGGGAGTCCATCATAGCCTGGATACATAGTGACATGCCAGGTACAGTGGCCAGAACTAAGGGGAGTCAATCATAGCCTGGATACATAGTGACATGCCAGGTACAGTGGCCAGAACTAAAGGGAGTAAATCATAGCCTGGATACATAGTGACATGCCAGGTACAGTGGCCAGAACTAAAGGGAGTCAATCATAGCCTGGATACATTGACAGCCAACATTAAGACTAAGGCCAGGATTCAAACCAACACAGTGTGATTTATTTGCATGTGTTTGAATCCTGGCCAAAGACACACCTTCCTTTGGACTCAGGGATGAGAGATCAGAGCCTTACGTTTTCATAGAGGGCTTGTAGAGTCTCCAGATCCACCACAGTATTGTCCAGGTTCAGGATGGCTGGAAGGGACAGAACACAGTTAGTGGTTATCGAGGGTGGCTGGAAGGGACAGAACACAGTTAGTGGTTATCGAGGGTGGCTGGAAGGGACAGAACACAGTTAGTGGTTATCGAGGGTGGCTGGAAGGGACAGAACACAGTTAGTGGTTATCGAGGGTGGCTGGAAGGGACAGAACACAGTTAGTGGTTATCGAGGGTGGCTGGAAGGGACAGAACACAGTTAGTGGTTATCGAGGGTGGCTGGAAGGGACAGAACACAGTTAGTGGTTATCGAGGGTGGCTGGAAGGGACAGAACACAGTTAGTGGTTATCGAGGGTGGCTGGAAGGGACAGAACACAGTTAGTGGTTATCGAGGGTGGCTGGAAGGGACAGAACACAGTTAGTGGTTATCGAGGGTGGCTGGAAGGGACAGAACACAGTTAGTGGTTATCGAGGGTGGCTGGAAGGGACAGAACACAGTTAGTGGTTATCGAGGGTGGCTGGAAGGGACAGAACACAGTTAGTGGTTATCGAGGGTGGCTGGAAGGGACAGAACACAGTTAGTGGTTATCGAGGGTGGCTGGAAGGGACAGAACACAGTTAGTGGTTATCGAGGGTGGCTGGAAGGGACAGAACACAGTTAGTGGTTATCGAGGGTGGCTGGAAGGGACAGAACACAGTTAGTGGTTATCGAGGGTGGCTGGAAGGGACAGAACACAGTTAGTGGTTATCGAGGGTGGCTGGAAGGGACAGAACACAGTTAGTGGTTATCGAGGGTGGCTGGAAGGGACAGAACACAGTGATTTGTTTATATATATATATATATATATATATATATATATATATACACATACAACTCTACTTATATTTATAAGTACAGTTGTATGTGTATATATATATACATACACAGTTGAAGTGGGAAGTTTACATACACTTAGGTTGGAGTGATTAAAACTTATTTTTCAACCACTCCACAAATTTCTAGTTAACAAACAATCGATTAGGACATCTACTTGACATGACACAAGTCGTTTTCCAACAATTGTTTACAGACAGATTATTTAACTGTAAAAAAGCTCGGAAAATTCCAGAAAATGATGTCATGGCTTTAAAAGCTTCTAATAGGCTTATTGGCATCATTTGAGTCAATTGGTGATGTACCTGTGGATGTATTTTAAGGCCTACCTTCAAACTCAGTGCCTCTGCTTGACAACATGGGAAAATCTAAAGAAATTAGTCAAGACCTCAGAAAATAGATTTTAGACCTCCACAAGTCTGGTTCATCCTTGGGAGCAATTTACAAATGCCTGAAGGTACCACGTTCATCTGTACAAACAATATTGTTTGGCCATAATGACCATTATGTTAGGAGGAAAAATAGGGAGGTTTGCAAACCGAAGAACACCATCCCAACCGTGAAGCACGGAGGTGGCAGCATCATGTTGTGGGGGTGCTTTGCTGCAGGAGGGACTGGTGCACTTGACAAAATAGATGGCATCATGAGGTCGGAAAATTATGTGGATATATTGAAGCAACATCTCAAGACATCAGTCAGGAAGTTTAAGCTTGGTCCCAAATGGATAATGACCCCAAGCATACTTCCAAAGTTGTGGCAAAATGGCTTAAGGACAACAAAGTCAAGGTATTGGAGTGGCCATCACAAAGCCCTGAACTCAATCCTATAGAACATTTGTGGGCAGAACTGGAAAAGCATGTGCGAGCAAGGAGGCCCACAAACCTGACTCAGTTACACCTGCTACATCAGGGGGAATGGGCCAAAATTCACCCAACTTATTGTGGGAAGCTTGTGGAAGGCTACTTGAAACATTTGACCCAAGTTAAACAATTTAAAAAAGGCAATGCTACCAAATACTAATTGAGTGTATGTAAACTTCTGAACCTCTGGGAATGTGATGAAAGAAATCACTCTACTATTATTCTGACATTTCACATTCTTAAAATAACTGACCTAAGACAGGGGATCTTTACTTTGATTACATGCCAATGTGAAAAACGGAGTTTAAATATATTTGGCTAAACTTCCAACTGTGTGTGTGTGTGTGTGTGTGTACACATACATACGTGTTTATAGACATACGCTGAGGGTACAAAACCTTAGGAACACTTTCCTAATATTGAGTTGCACCCCCTCAGAACAGCCTCGATTCGTCGGGTCATGGACTCTACAAGGTGTCTGAAAGAGTGACACAGGGAGGCTGGGCCATGTGGACTCTACAAGGTGTCTGAAAGAGTGACACAGGGAGGCTGGGCCATGTGGACTCTACAAGGTGTCTGAAAGAGTGACACAGGGAGGCTGGGCCATGTGGACTCTACAAGGTGTCTGAAAGAGTGACACAGGGAGGCTGGGCCATGTGGACTCTACAAGGTGTCTGAAAGAGTGACACAGGGAGGCTGGGCCACGTTGACTCCAATGCTTCCCCAACAGTTGTGTCAAGTTGACTGGATTTCCTTTGGGTGGTGGACCATTCTTGATACACACAGGAAACTGTTGAGATTGAAAAACCCAGCAACGTTGCAGTTCTTGACTCAAACCGAAACCACCAACCATACCCCGTTCAAAGGCACTTCAATCTTTGTCCCATTTACCCTCTGACCACTGGTCATAAGGTTAAAGACTGAAGGCTGGTGGGGGTTGGTAATGGGGGGGGGGGGGGGACTGACCTTACTACAGCCCTCGTCTGACGGGAGAGATGGGGTCAAAACAAGTGTTGGAGCCAACAGGACTTAAACCCTCCTGCATATCTCTGCAAGGCCGAGACGCAGTGACGCAAGACGCCAACAAGACACCAGATCATCGAGATCAGGTGCAGGCTGGGAGCTGACACCCTGAGAGCTGTGAGAACTTGGACAGAGGAGGAGGGAGGGAGGAAAGTGCAGGCTGGGAGCTGACACCCTGAGAGCTGTGAGAACTTGGAGAGAGGGGGTAGGGAGGGAGGAAAGTGCAGGCTGGGAGCTGACACCCTGAGAGCTGTGAGAACTTGGAGAGAGGGGGTAGGGAGGGAGGAAAGTGCAGGCTGGGAGCTGACACCCTGAGAGCTGTGAGAACTTGGAGAGAGGGGGTAGGGAGGGAGGAAAGTGCAGGCTGGGAGCTGACACCCTGAGAGCTGTGAGAACTTGGAGAGAGGGGGTAGGGAGGGAGGAAAGTGCAGGCTGGGAGCTGACACCCTGAGAGCTGTGAGAACTTGGAGAGAGGGGGTAGGGAGGGAGGAAAGTGCAGGCTGGGAGCTGACACCCTGAGAGCTGTGAGAACTTGGAGGGGGGAGGAAAGAAGTCGGTACCACAGACACCCAATAAGCTCATTCCTGACACGGCCTGGACACAGGGGAGCACGGCTCTGCTCATAATGCAGCAGCTGGATTAATCCTCCACGACCTTGAAGCAGGGGTCAAATCCACCGGGTGCAAAGCGCACAGCTTTAGAGCCGAGCATTTCTCTTCCTATTCCCACAGAGTTCAGTACCACCCACAGGCGTATAAACAGGTCCCCAGCCCCCCATTTCTCTTCCTATTCCCACAGAGTTCAGTACCACCCACAGGCGTATAAACAGGTCCCCAGCCCCCCATTTCTCTTCCTATTCCCACAGAGTTCAGTACCACCCACAGGCGTATAAACAGGTCCCCAGCCCCCCATTTCTCTTCCTATTCCCACAGAGTTCAGTACCACCCACAGGCGTCTAAACAGGTCCCCAGCCCCCCATTTCTCTTCCTATTCCCACAGAGTTCAGTACCACCCACAGGCGTATAAACAGGTCCACAGCCCCCCATTTCTCTTCCTATTCCCACAGAGTTCAGTACCACCCACAGGCGTATAAACAGGTCCCCAGCCCCCCATTTCTCTTCCTATTCCCACAGAGTTCAGTACCACCCACAGGCGTCTAAACAGGTCCCCAGCCCCCCATTTCTCTTCCTATTCCCACAGAGTTCAGTACCACCCACAGGCGTATAAACAGGTCCCCAGCCCCCCATTTCTCTTCCTATTCCCACAGAGTTCAGTACCACCCACAGGCGTATAAACAGGTCCCCAGCCCCCCATTTCTCTTCCTATTCCCACAGAGTTCAGTACCACCCACAGGCGTATAAACAGGTCCCCAGCCCCCCATTTCTCTTCCTATTCCCACAGAGTTCAGTACCACCCACAGGCGTATAAACAGGTCCCCAGCCCCCCATTTCTCTTCCTATTCCCACAGAGTTCAGTACCACCCACAGGCGTATAAACAGGTCCCCAGCCCCCCATTTCTCTTCCTATTCCCACAGAGTTCAGTACCACCCACAGGCGTATAAACAGGTCCCCAGCCCCCCATTTCTCTTCCTATTCCCACAGAGTTCAGTACCACCCACAGGCGTATAAACAGGTCCACAGCCCCCCATTTCTCTTCCTATTCCCACAGAGTTCAGTACCACCCACAGGCGTATAAACAGGTCCCCAGCCCCCCATTTCTCTTCCTATTCCCACAGAGTTCAGTACCACCCACAGGCGTATAAACAGGTCCCCAGCCCCCCATTTCTCTTCCTATTCCCACAGAGTTCAGTACCACCCACAGGCATCTAAACAGGTCCCCAGCCCCCCATTTCTCTTCCTATTCCCACAGAGTTCAGTACCACCCACAGGCGTCTAAACAGGTCCCCAGCCCCCCATTTCTCTTCCTATTTCCACAGAGTTCAGTACCACCCACAGGCGTATAAACAGGTCCCCAGCCCCCCATTTCTCTTCCTATTCCCACAGAGTTCAGTACCACCCACAGGCGTCTAAACAGGTCCCCAGCCCCCCCGACACCACTAAGACGCTTAATGGGGGTGTGATGAGGCTGGGGGGGGAGAGTATTAACTACATTTGGCTGCATGGTTAAAAAAAAAATCACTCCTCCACATCGGGAATCGCTGTCAAGGAGAGACTGGCTGTCTGCTCGGCTAACTAGAACCTCTGACATCAATTCAGCTCAACCGCCTTTTTACGGAGGGGAAATTATCAGGCCAAATTACCAGACAACCTTTTGAAGGAAAAGCTATTATCTTAATATATACTGTAAGAGTCTCCGACCACCAACAATAATAAAACACCAGCGAGGTACATAATATCCTCTTCATTAGATCGATGTAAACATGTTTTCAACTGGCATACCTGGTTAAATAAAGGTGTTTTCAACTGGCATACCTGGTTAAATAAAAGGTGTTTTCAACTGGCATACCTGGTTAAATAAAGGTGTTTTCAACTGGCATACCTGGTAAAATAAAGGTGTTTTCAACTGGCATACCTGGTTAAATAAAAGGTGTTTTCAACTGGCATACCTGGTTAAATAAAGGTGTTTTCAACTGGCATACCTGGTTAAATAAAGGTGTTTTCAACTGGCCTACCTGGTTAAATAAAGGTGTTTTCAACTGGCCTACCTGGTTAAATAAAGGTGTTTACAACTGGCTTACCTGGTTAAATAAAGGTGTTTTCAACTGGCATACCTGGTTAAATAAAGGTGTTTTCAACTGGCATACCTGGTTAAATAAAGGTGTTCTCAACTGGCCTACCTGGTTAAATAAAGGTGTTCTCAACTAGCCTACCTGGTTAAATAAAGGTGTTCTCAACTAGCCTACCTGGTTAAATAAAGGTGAAATAAAACATTTAAAATGTAGACGAAATATAGTTGTATTAATAAAATGCTGTTAACTGTCCAGTCAGTCTCCAGTCAGTGTCTACTTGACCTATCCTCAGCCCTCTCTGAACAGCAGTAGTGTCTACTTGACCTATCCTCAGCCCTCTCTGAACAGCAGTAGTGTCTACTTGACCTATCCTCAGCCCTCTCTGAACAGCAGTAGTGTCTACTTGACCTATCCTCAGCCCTCTCTGAACAGCAGTAGTGTCTACTTGACCTATCCTCAGCCCTCTCTGAACAGCAGTAGTCTCCAGTCAGTGTCTACTTGACCTATCCTCAGCCCTCTCTGAACAGCAGTAGTGTCTACTTGACCTATCCTCAGCCCTCTCTGAACAGCAGTAGTGTCTACTTGACCTATCCTCAGCCCTCTCTGAACAGCAGTAGTCTCTAGTCAGTGTCTACTTGACCTATCCTCAGCCCTCTCTGAACAGCAGTAGTGTCTACTTGACCTATCCTCAGCCCTCTCTGAACAGCAGTAGTCTCTAGTCAGTGTCTACTTGACCTATCCTCAGCCCTCTCTGAACAGCAGTAGTCTCTAGTCAGTGTCTACTTGACCTATCCTCAGCTCTCTCTGAACAGCAGTAGTGTCTAGTCAGTGTCTACTTGACCTATCCTCAGCTCTCTCTGAACAGCAGTAGTCTCTAGTCAGTGTCTACTTGACCTATCCTCAGCCCTCTCTGAACAGCAGTAGTCTCCAGTCAGTGTCTACTTGACCTATCCTCAGCCCTCTCTGAACAGCAGTAGTGTCTACTTGACCTATCCTCAGCCCTCTCTGAACAGCAGTAGTCTCTAGTCAGTGTCTACTTGACCTATCCTCAGCCCTCTCTGAACAGCAGTAGTCTCTAGTCAGTGTCTACTTGACCTATCCTCAGCCCTCTCTGAACAGCAGTAGTCTCTAGTCAGTGTCTACTTGACCTATCCTCAGCCCTCTCTGAACAGCAGTAGTGTCTACTTGACCTATCCTCAGCCCTCTCTGAACAGCAGTAGTCTCTAGTCAGTGTCTACTTGACCTATCCTCAGCCCTCTCTGAACAGCAGTAGTGTCTACTTGACCTATCCTCAGCCCTCTCTGAACAGCAGTAGTCTCTAGTCAGTGTCTACTTGACCTATCCTCAGCCCTCTCTGAACAGCAGTAGTGTCTACTTGACCTATCCTCAGCCCTCTCTGAACAGCAGTAGTCTCTAGTCAGTGTCTACTTGACCTATCCTCAGCCCTCTCTGAACAGCAGTAGTGTCTACTTGACCTATCCTCAGCCCTCTCTGAACAGCAGTAGTCTCCAGTCAGTGTCTACTTGACCTATCCTCAGCCCTCTCTGAACAGCAGTAGTGTCTACTTGACCTATCCTCAGCCCTCTCTGAACAGCAGTAGTGTCTACTTGACCTATCCTCAGCCCTCTCTGAACAGCAGTAGTCTCTAGTCAGTGTCTACTTGACCTATCCTCAGCCCTCTCTGAACAGCAGTAGTGTCTAGTCAGTGTCTACTTGACCTATCCTCAGCCCTCTCTGAACAGCAGTAGTGTCTAGTCAGTGTCTACTTGACCTATCCTCAGCCCTCTCTGAACAGCAGTAGTGTCTACTTGACCTATCCTCAGCCCTCTCTGAACAGCAGTAGTCTCTAGTCAGTGTCTACTTGACCTATCCTCAGCCCTCTCTGAACAGCAGTAGTCTCTAGTCAGTGTCTACTTGACCTATCCTCAGCCCTCTCTGAACAGCAGTAGTGTCTACTTGACCTATCCTCAGCCCTCTCTGAACAGCAGTAGTCTCTAGTCAGTGTCTACTTGACCTATCCTCAGCCCTCTCTGAACAGCAGTAGTCTCTAGTCAGTGTCTACTTGACCTATCCTCAGCCCTCTCTGAACAGCAGTAGTCTCCAGTCTGAACAGTCCTGTGATTCAACACTATTCCAAACGGCAGTTTAAGTCACTGTGACTTGTTGCAACCTCTCAGCCATTCCTTTGATGTTAGCTTTATCAGAGCGCCTGTGGAATGACAGATCCTTTGGTAACACTAAGCCATGGAGAGAGTGAGAGAGAGAGAGGACACTACCCTTGCTAGTTCACCTCGTGTTCGTGTTTCTCACTCCATGCTCTCCTGTCTAGCTGAACTTGTGTCGGTCTAGTCTAGAGGGGGAATATTTGTCTACCAACATATAATCAGCGGCGCAACTCCACAAGAAACGGCCTGATGAAAGAAACAAAAACCTAAAATCTGTCAGATAAAAGACCGTGTGTTTAAATTCCTCACGTCGACTTTTAGTCTGGGCTAGAAAGGAGCTGGCGCCTCAAACTGTAATCCTTTAGAAAAGTTAATGTTTGAACACAAACAGAGGTGAAGTGGTTGAATGTTTAATCCTCAGATATAGTGTTACATTGAAGCGTTTAGTACAGTGAGTGTATTCAGTAGTAAAACGATAGAGAACGTCTCGCCTGCTTGCTACGACACGGTGCCTGTTTGAACTAACGGCCAGACATTAAGGGACAGGGGAAGTCAACACAGGACAAATCTGGCTACTTCACAAAATGGCACCATATTCCCCATTTGGTGCACTACTCTCAACCAGAGCCCTGGTCAAAAGTAGTGAACAATTTAGGGAATATTCTCTTAAATGATGGGGGGGGGGGGGTAGAGAGACGGAGGAGGGGTAGAGAGACGGAGGAGGGGTAGAGAGGAGGAGGAGGGGTGGAGAGGAGGAGGAGGGGTAGAGAGGAGGAGGAGGGGTAGAGAGACGGAGGAGGGGTAGAGAGGAGGAGGAGGGGTGGAGAGGAGGAGGAGGGGTGGAGAGGAGGAGGAGGGGTGGAGAGGAGGAGGAGGGGTGGAGAGGAGCATGGAGGGGTGGAGAGGAGGAGGAGGGGTGGAGAGGAGGAGGAGGGGTAGAGAGACGGAGGAGGGGTGGAGAGGAGGAGGAGGGGTAGAGAGACGGAGGAGGGGTAGAGAGGAGGAGGAGGGGTGGAGAGGAGCATGGAGGGGTGGAGAGGAGGAGGAGGGGTGGAGAGGAGGAGGAGGGGTGGAGAGGAGGAGGAGGGGTGGAGAGGAGGAGGAGGGGTGGAGAGGAGGAGGAGGGGTGGAGAGGAGGAGGAGGGGTGGAGAGGAGGAGGAGGGGTGGAGAGGAGGAGGAGGGGTGGAGAGGAGGAGGAGGGGTGGAGAGGAGGAGGAGGGGTAGAGAGACGGAGGAGGGGTAGAGAGGAGGAGGAGGGGTGGAGAGGAGCATGGAGGGGTGGAGAGGAGCATGGAGGGGTGGAGAGGAGCATGGAGGGGTGGAGAGGAGCATGGAGGGGTGGAGAGGAGCATGGAGGGGTGGAGAGGAGCATGGAGGGGTGGAGAGGAGCATGGAGGGGTGGAGAGGAGCATGGAGGGGTGGAGAGGAGCATGGAGGGGTAGAGAGGAGCATGGAGGGGTGGAGAGGAGCATGGAGGGGTGGAGAGGAGCATGGAGGGGTGGAGAGGAGGAGGAGGGGTGGAGAGGAGCATGGAGGGGTGGAGAGGAGCATGGAGGGGTGGAGAGGAGCATGGAGGGGTGGAGAGGAGCATGGAGGGGTGGAGAGGAGCATGGAGGGGTGGAGAGGAGCATGGAGGGGTGGAGAGGAGCATGGAGGGGTGGAGAGGAGCATGGAGGGGTGGAGAGGAGCATGGAGGGGTGGAGAGGAGCATGGAGGGGTGGAGAGGAGCATGGAGGGGTGGAGAGGAGCATGGAGGGGTGGAGAGGAGCATGGAGGGGTGGAGAGGAGCATGGAGGGGTGGAGAGGAGCATGGAGGGGAGATTCCTGCTGTTTATTTAGCTCTGCTTAACAATCAGGGCTTATTGGGAGGAATGTTGCTGTATATTTCATGCTGGTGCCAAAATAATTTGTAGCACATTTCGATCTAATCAATGTGTTTATACGTTCTGTAAGTCTCAGACACACTGAGTTCCTGGAGATGAGGCTCAGGCAGAGGGATTACTCTGATTAGGCTTCCTTTCTAAACAAAAGGTTCAATAAATACATTTCAATTCCTCTCGAACCCTGAAACACTGACAGCCTGTTGGCCGTTCATCTGTCCGTTCGTTTTGGTACGGTGCTGAAGACTAGATTATAATAGGACAGCCTGTTGGCCGATCATCTGTCCGTTCGTTTTGGTACGGTGCTGAAGACTAGATTATAATAGGACAGCCTGTTGGCCGATCATCTGTCCATTCGTTTTGGTACGGTGCTGAAGACTAGATTATAATAGGACAGCCTGTTGGCCGTTCATCTGTCCGTTCGTTTTGGTACGGTGCTGAAGACTAGATTATAATAGGACAGCCTGTTGGCCGATCATCTGTCCGTTCGTTTTGGTACGGTGCTGAAGACTAGATTATAATAGGACAGCCTGTTGGCCGATCATCTGTCCGTTCGTTTTGGTACGGTGCTGAAGACTAGATTATAATAGGACAGCCTGTTGGCCGGTCATCTGTCCGTTCGTTTTGGTACGGTGCTGAAGACTAGATTATAATAGGACAGCCTGTTGGCCGGTCATCTGTCCATTCGTTTTGGTACGGTGCTGAAGACTAGATTATAATAGGACAGCCTGTTGGCCGATCATCTGTCCGTTCGTTTTGGTACGGTGCTGAAGACTAGATTATAATAGGACAGCCTGTTGGCCGATCATCTGTCCGTTCGTTTTGGTACGGTGCTGAAGACTAGATTATAATAGGACAGCCTGTTGGCCGATCATCTGTCCGTTCGTTTTGGTACGGTGCTGAAGACTAGATTATAATAGGACAGCCTGTTGGCCGATCATCTGTCCGTTCGTTTTGGTACGGTGCTGAAGACTAGATTATAATAGGACAGCCTGTTGGCCGATCATCTGTCCGTTCGTTTTGGTACGGTGCTGAAGACTAGATTATAATAGGACAGCCTGTTGGCCGGTCATCTGTCCATTCGTTTTGGTACGGTGCTGAAGACTAGATTATAATAGGACAGCCTGTTGGCCGATCATCTGTCCGTTCGTTTTGGTACGGTGCTGAAGACTAGATTATAATAGGACAGCCTGTTGGCCGATCATCTGTCCGTTCGTTTTGGTACGGTGCTGAAGACTAGATTATAATAGGACAGCCTGTTGGCCGATCTGTCCGTTCGTTTTGGTACGGTGCTGAAGACTAGATTATAATAGGACAGCCTGTTGGCCGATCATCTGTCCGTTCGTTTTGGTACGGTGCTGAAGACTAGATTATAATAGGACAGCCTGTTGGCCGATCATCTGTCCTTTCGTTTTGGTATGGTGCTGAAGACACTAGATTATAATAGGACAGCCTGTTGGCCGATCTGTCAGCTCAGGGATTTGATAATAGGCCAAATAAAACTAATGATTTGACCAATGGGAAGACGGTGCGGTTTCAGAGAAAATAATTTCAACAATAGACAGGAATTCGATCTTGTACCTATGCGGTCTGATCACAAATCCCCGTCCCTAACCTGCTGAGCTGACGTTCAGGCGCTATAAACTGGAAGAAATCAAACTAAATGAGTCAGTAAAGTGTATAGTAGAGGTCGATGTTTGAAAGCAGCTTCGCGTCAAAGAAAGAACCGGCACCACGGAGAAATCACTCAGATCTCGCATTACGCGACTGTCTGAAAAACCACATCAGAAACAAAGCTCAGGACGTCATTGATCACGTGATTATGTTACTATCCGTCTAATTTCAAACAAACAACCTGGAATTGTTTAACAAAAAAAACATGTACAAATGGGGAGGCAGGTAGCCTAGTGGTTAGAGTGGAGGGGCGGCAGGTAGCCTAGTGGTTAGAGTGTAGGGGTGGCAGGGTAGCCTAGTGGTTAGAGTGGAGGGGCGGCAGGTAGCCTAGTGGTTAGAGTGGAGGGGCGGCAGGAAGCCTAGTGGTTAGAGTGGAGGGGCGGCAGGAAGCCTAGTGGTTAGAGTGGAGGGGCGGCAGGTAGCCTAGTGGTTAGAGTGGAGGGGCGGCAGGAAGCCTAGTGGTTAGAGTGGAGGGGCGGCAGGAAGCCTAGTGGTTAGAGTGGAGGGGCGGCAGGAAGCCTAGTGGTTAGAGTGGAGGGGCGGCAGGTAGCCTAGTGGTTAGAGTGGAGGGGCGGCAGGAAGCCTAGTGGTTAGAGTGGAGGGGCGGCAGGAAGCCTAGTGGTTAGAGTGGAGGGGCGGCAGGAAGCCTAGTGGTTAGAGTGGAGGGGCGGCAGGAAGCCTAGTGGTTAGAGTGGAGGGGCGGCAGGTAGCCTAGTGGTTAGAGTGGAGGGGCGGCAGGAAGCCTAGTGGTTAGAGTGGAGGGGCGGCAGGTAGCCTAGTGGTTAGAGTGGAGGGGCGGCAGGAAGCCTAGTGGTTAGAGTGGAGGGGCGGCAGGTAGCCTAGTGGTTAGAGTGGAGGGGCGGCAGGAAGCCTAGTGGTTAGAGTGGAGGGGCGGCAGGTAGCCTAGTGGTTAGAGTGGAGGGGCGGCAGGAAGCCTAGTGGTTAGAGTGGAGTGGCGGCAGGAAGCCTAGTGGTTAGAGTGGAGGGGCGGCAGGGTAGCCTAGTGGTTAGAGTGGAGGGGCGGCAGGTAGCCTAGTGGTTAGAGTGGAGGGGCGGCAGGGTAGCCTAGTGGTTAGAGTGGAGGGGCGGCAGGGTAGCCTAGTGGTTAGAGTGGAGGGGCGGCAGGGTAGCCTAGTGGTTAGAGTGGAGGGACGGCAGGTAGCCTAGTGGTTAGAGTGGAGGGGCGGCAGGGTAGCCTAGTGGTTAGAGTGTAGGGGCGGCAGGGTAGCCTAGTGGTTAGAGTGGAGGGGCGGCAGGAAGCCTAGTGGTTAGAGTGGAGGGGCGGCAGGAAGCCTAGTGGTTAGAGTGGAGGGGCGGCAGGTAGCCTAGTGGTTAGAGTGGAGGGGCGGCAGGTAGCCTAGTGGTTAGAGTGGAGGGGCGGCAGGTAGCCTAGTGGTTAGAGTGGAGGGGCGGCGGGTAGCCTAGTGGTTAGAGTGGAGGGGCGGCAGGGTAGCCTAGTGGTTAGAGTGGAGGGGCGGCAGGGTAGCCTAGTGGTTAGAGTGGAGGGGCGGCAGGGTAGCCTAGTGGTTAGAGTGGAGGGGCGGCAGGGTAGCCTAGTGGTTAGAGTGGAGGGGCGGCAGGGTAGCCTAGTGGTTAGAGTGGAGGGACGGCAGGTAGCCTAGTGGTTAGAGAGTTGGACCAGTAACCGAAACAGGCAGTTCCCCGGTAGGCCGTCATAGTAAATAATTTGTTCTTGACTGACTTGTTAAATTAAAGGTCAAATGAAAATGCAAAAAGACAGTGGCTCCATTGAATGATTTAAGATGTGAAACTGAACAGCCGATGCCTAACGAAACTCCTCATTCAAAAGTTAGAAATACAATGTAGCCAGTGTTTCAAAGAAAATACAGAGCCATCTTCCCAACTGCTCTGTTATAAACTCGGCCTGTTTCTAAAATGTTTCTTAAAGTCTAATTTCTATCCTTAACCTTAAATGAAGATAAAAAAGCACTTTCATGGCTTGTTTTGATATAGCCAGCTAACTCGCTCTCAGTTGAGTTCAGACACCTGTGAGAGCAGGATCTTCTATACCTGGGCCCTGTTGTAATGGGTTCTCATTATTAACCCCTGGTAGATTTCTGACAGAGGGAAAGGACCATATCATTGTTTTCAGAGTGACTTCCCAGAGATCCATCTATATTAAAGTGCCAGACCTGGTGCCTCGCTGTTCTGAGACTGACTCAATGTGCAGTAAGATGTCTAACCACCACTAGAATATCTCTGTTCTGAGACTGACTCAACGTGCAGTAAGATGTCTAACCACCACTAGAATATCTCTGTTCTGCAGTAAGATGTCTAACCACCACTAGAATATCTCTGTTCTGCAGTAAGATGTCTAACCACCACTAGAATATCTCTGTTCTGAGAATGACTCAATGTGCAGTAAGATGTCTAACCACCACTAGAATATCTCTGTTCTGAGAATGACTCAATGTGCAGTGAGATGTCTAACCACCACTAGAATATCTCTGTTCTGCAGTAAGATGTCTAACCACCACTAGAATATCTCTGTTCTGCAGTAAGATGTCTAACCACCACTAGAATATCTCT
The DNA here is from genome assembly GCF_002021735.2 of Oncorhynchus kisutch. Lineage (NCBI taxonomy): Eukaryota > Metazoa > Chordata > Actinopteri > Salmoniformes > Salmonidae > Oncorhynchus > Oncorhynchus kisutch. The sequence continues at coordinate 10,432,598 of NW_022261981.1, read as the reverse complement.
GTTCTGCAGTAAGATGTCTAACCACCACTAGAATATCTCTGTACTGCAGTAAGATGTCTAACCACCACTAGAATATCTCTGTTCTGCAGTAAGATGTCTAACCACCACTAGAATATCTGTTCTGCAGTAAGATGTCTAACCACCACTAGAATATCTCTGTTCTGCAGTAAGATGTCTAACCACCACTAGAATATCTCTGTTTTTAAAATGCTGTATTTCACTTCGCATCAACTCAGAGAAAATTGAACGTTGAAGTAAACGTAGCTCTTTAAGGTAAAAACACTTTTCTGAGACACGGTTGGGTAGGGAGGGAATTGTTCTTGCTGGTTTAATTCCATCAAAACATTGAAATATTGGACTCATTAGGGACTTCTGTTGATTTGACGTTTACATTCCACCTCAAAACACACAGAACAAAAGAGACATTCATATTTCCATCTCTACAGAGTACAGAGAACGGAGACATTGAGACGCAGGCAGGACTCTCATTTTCATTGGTCAGTTTTCCTGAGAAAAGTACCCTTCTCAAAGGGAAAACAAAGATAATTCATGTAAATGACAGATCTTGTGTCTGGTTTCTTCTTTGGCTATATATAATTCATAATGTGGGAAGAGAGGCATTGATCAGCAGTTGATGTTGTTCATGGCAGACGAGAGAAGTTGGAAAAACTTTGGAGACGTTGTTCTTTTTAGGAATGTGGTGGAAACCAACAGCAACACTGTTCTGGAATCAGATCATGGACAGAGAATAGAAAGGGTCTCATTGATCTCACTTCCTGGTGGCCAACGTGATGATCACAGGAAGTGTGTGTGACAAGATGACACCATCAGACAGTTCGCCCTGTTTCTAACTCAAGGAAAAGGTAGATGTGTGTGTGTGTGTAGGGGGGGTGGGGGGTTATTTCCTGCAGTTTATAACGCTGTAGCATGTAGGAGCCATCACCACATCAGTTTATAATGCTGTAGGAGCCATCACCACATCAGTTTATAATGCTGTCGGAGCCATCACATCAGTTTATAATGCTGTAGGAGCCATCACCACATCAGTTTATAATGCTGTAGTAGCCATCACCACATCAGTTTATAACGCTGTAGGAGCCATCACCACATCAGATTATAATGCTGTAGCATGTAGGAGCCATCACCACATCAGTTTATAAAGCTGTAGGAGCCATCACCACATCAGTTTATAATGCTGTAGGAGCCATCACCACATCAGATAATGCTGTAGCATGAAGGAGCCATCACCACATTAGTTTATAACGCTGTAGCATGTAGGAGCCATCACCACATCAGTTTATAATGCTGTAGGAGCCATCACCACATCAGTTTATAATGCTGTAGGAGCCATCACCACATTAGTTTATAACGCTGTAGCATGTAGGAGCCATCACCACATCAGTTTATAATGCTGTAGGAGCCATCACCACATCAGTTTATAATGCTGTAGGAGCCATCACCACATCAGTTTATAATGCTGAAGCATGTAGGAGCCATCACCACATCAGTTTATAATGCTGTAGGAGCCATCACCACATCAGTTTATAACGCTGTAGGAGCCATCACCACATCAGTTTATAACGCTGTAGCATGTAGGAGCCATCACCACATCAGTTTATAATGCTGTAGCATGTAGGAGCCATCACCACATCAGATTATAACGCTGTAGGAGCCATCACCACATCAGTTTATAATGCTGTAGGAGCCATCACCACATCAGTTTATAATGCTGTAGGAGCCATCACCACATCAGATTATAATGCTGTAGCATGTAGGAGCCATCACCACATCAGTTTATAATGCTGTAGGAGCCATCACATCAGTTTATAACGCTGTAGCATGTAGGAGCCATCACCACATCAGTTTATAACGCTGTAGCATGTAGGAGCCATCAACACATCAGATTATAATGCTATAGGAGCCATCACCACATCAGATTATAATGCTGTCGGAGCCATCACCGCATCAGTTTATAATGCTGTAGGAGCCATCACCACATCAGTTTATAATGCTGTAGGAGCCATCACCACATCAGATTATAATGCTGTAGGAGCCATCACCACATCAGATTATAATGCTGTAGCATGTAGGAGCCATCACCACATCAGTTTATAATGCTGTAGGAGCCATCACCACATCAGTTTATAACGCTGTAGGAGCCATCACCACATCAGTTTATAATGCTGTAGGAGCCATCACCACATCAGTTTATAATGCTGTAGGAGCCATCACCACATCAGTTTATAATGCTGTAGCATGTAGGAGCCATCACCACATCAGTTTATAAAGCTGTAGGAGCCATCACCACATCAGTTTATAATGCTGTCGGAGCCATCACCGCATCAGTTTATAATGCTGTAGGAGCCATCACCACATCAGTTTATAATGCTGTAGGAGCCATCACCACATCAGATTATAATGCTGTAGGAGCCATCACCACATCAGATTATAATGCTGTAGCATGTAGGAGCCATCACCACATCAGTTTATAAAGCTGTAGGAGCCATCACCACATCAGTTTATAATGCTGTAGGAGCCATCACCACATCAGTTTATAATGCTGTAGCATGTAGGAGCCATCACCGGGGGTGTGTCCGGGGTGTGTCAGGAGCCATGTCCGGGGGTGTCCTCGGATGGGGCCACAGTGTCTCCTGACCCCTCCTGTCTCAGCCTCCAGTATTTATGCTGCAGTAGTTTATGTGTCGGGGGGCTGGGGTCAGTTTGTTATATCTGGAGTACTTCTCCTGTCCTATTCGGTGTCCTGTGTGAATCTAAGTGTGCGTTCTCTAATTCTCTCCTTCTCTCTTTCTCTCTTTCTTTCTCTCTCTCGGAGGACCTGAGCCCTAGGACCATGCCCCAGGACTACCTGACATGATGACTCCTTGCTGTCCCCAGTCCACCTGGCCATGCTGCTGTTCCAGTTTCAACTGACCTGAGCCCTAGGACCATGCCCCAGGACTACCTGACATGATGACTCCTTGCTGTCCCCAGTCTACCTGGCCATGCTGCTGCTCCAGTTTCGACTTCCACCTGACTGTGCTGCTGCTCTAGTTTCAACTGTTCTGCCTTATTATTATTCGACCATGCTGGTCATTTATGAACATTGAACATCTTGACCATGTTCTGTTATAATCTCCACCCGGCACAGCCAGAAGAGGACTGGCCACCCCACATAGCCTGGTTCCTCTCTAGGTTTCTTCCTAGGTATTGGCCTTTCTAGGGAGTTTTTCCTAGCCACCGTGCTTCTACACCTGCATTGCTTGCTGTTTGGGGTTTTAGGCTGGGTTTCTGTACAGCACTTTGAGATATCAGCTGATGTACGAAGGGCTATATAAATAAATTTGATTTGATTTGATTTGATCACCACATCAGTTTATAATGCTGTAGGAGCCATCACCACATCAGTTTATAATGCTGTAGGAGCCATCACCACATTATTTTATAATGCTGTAGCATGAAGGAGCCATCACCACATTAGTTTATAATGCTGTAGCATGTAGGAGCCATCACCACATTAGTTTATAACGCTGTAGCATGAAGGAGCCATCACCACATTAGTTTATAACGCTGTAGCATGAAGGAGCCATCACCACATTAGTTTATAACGCTGTAGCATGAAGGAGCCATCACCACATTAGTTTATAACGCTGTAGCATGAAGGAGCCATCACCACATTAGTTTATAACGCTGTAGCATGAAGGAGCCATCACCAAATTAGTTTATAACGCTGTAGCATGAAGGAGCCATCACCACATTAGTTTATAACGCTGTAGCATGTAGGAGCCATCACCACATTAGTTTATAACGCTGTAGCATGAAGGAGCCATCACCACATCAGTTTATAATGCTGTAGGAGCCATCACCACATCAGTTTATAACGCTGTAGGAGCCATCACCACATCAGTTTATAATGCTGTAGGAGCCATCACCACATCAGTTTATAACGCTGTAGCATGTAGGAGCCATCACCACATCAGTTTATAAAGCTGTAGGAGCCATCACCACATCAGTTTATAACGCTGTAGGAGCCATCACCACATCAGTTTATAATGCTGTAGGAGCCATCACCACATCAGTTTATAACGCTGTAGCATGTAGGAGCCATCACCACATCAGTTTATAAAGCTGTAGGAGCCATCACCACATCAGTTTATAACGCTGTAGGAGCCATCACCACATCAGTTTATAAAGCTGTAGGAGCCATCACCACATCAGTTTATAATGCTGTAGGAGCCATCACCACATCAGTTTATAATGCTGTAGCATGTAGGAGCCATCACCACATCAGTTTATAACGCTGTAGCATGTAGGAGCCATCACCACATCAGTTTATAATGCTGTAGGAGCCATCACCACATCAGTTTATAATGCTGTAGCATGTAGGAGCCATCACCACATCAGTTTATAACGCTGTAGCATGAAGGAGCCATCACCACATCAGTTTATAACGCTGTAGGAGCCATCACCACATCAGTTTATAATGCTGTAGCATGTAGGAGCCATCACCACATCAGTTTATAACGCTGTAGCATGAAGGAGCCATCACCACATCAGTTTATAACGCTGTAGGAGCCATCACCACATCAGTTTATAATGCTGTAGCATGTAGGAGCCATCACCACATCAGTTTATAACGCTGTAGGAGCCATCACCACATCAGTTTATAATGCTGTAGGAGCCATCACCACATCAGTTTATAAAGCTGTAGGAGCCATCACCACATCAGTTTATAATGCTGTAGGAGCCATCACCACATCAGTTTATAACGCTGTAGCATGTAGGAGCCATCACCACATCAGTTTATAACGCTGTAGCATGTAGGAGCCATCACCACATCACGAGACAACAGAGCACGAGGACAGAAAGGAAATGAGGTCACTGCTTCCAGAAAGCAAAACACGTCCTCTTCTAAACAATGACAGCAACAGAAACAACCAACAACTCAACGGTCAGTAAACAACCAACAACTCAACGGTCAGTAAACAACCAACAACTCAACGGTCAGTAAACAACCAGCAACTCAACGGTCAGGAAACAAGACAACTCTCTCGTTGACGCAAGAAAAGAGCATTATGAAAACTGAAGGAAATGCCTTTTTATTGTACAAAAATATCAGTAGATCGATTCACTCACTGTCCTCTCCCTCTAAATATTACAGTGTGCCTAGGGGGTCGTATTCCACCCAAGGTCAGTGTGTAGAACAAGGTGACAGTACATGGCCCAAACTGCTACTGGTCAGCAGGGGGTCTGACAGTCAGGTCTACAGACTGCTACTGGTCAGTAGAGGGTCTGACAGTCAGGTCTACAGACTGCTACTGGTCAGTAGAGGGTCTGACAGTCAGGTCTACAGTACAGATTGCTACTGGTCAGCAGGGGGTCTGACAGTCAGGTCTACAGTACAGACTGCTACTGGTCAGTAGATGGTGAGGCTGAAATAGCTGAAACCACCAACTTGAAGGCCCGTCCACATACTTTCAACCTTGTTGTGTATCTCCATGTCATATACAGTAGAGTGTAGTAATGATATAGTTATGGGGGTCAGTATAGTGTTGTAATGATATAGTTATGGGGGTCAGTATAGTGTTGTAATGATATAGTTATGGGGGTCAGTATAGTGTTGTAATGATATAGTTATGGGGGTCAGTATAGTGTTGTAATGATATAGTTATGGGGGTCAGTATAGTGTTGTAATGATATAGTTATGGGGGTCAGTATAGTGTTGTAATGATATAGTTATGGGGGTCAGTATAGTGTTGTAATGATATAGTTATGGAGGTCAGTATAGTGTTGTAATGATATAGTTATGGGGGTCAGTATAGTGTTGTAATGATATAGTTATGGGGGTCAGTATAGTGTTGTAATGATATAGTTATGGGGGTCAGTATAGTGTTGTAATGATATAGTTATGGGGGTCAGTATAGTGTTGTAATGATATAGTTATGGGGTCAGTATAGTGTTGTAATGATATAGTTGTGGGGGTCAGTATAGTGTTGTAATGATATAGTTATGGGGGTCAGTATAGTGTTGTAATGATATAGTTATGGGGGTCAGTATAGTGTAGTAATGATATAGTTATGGGGGTCAGTATAGTGTTGTAATGATATAGTTATGGGGGTCAGTATAGTGTTGTAATGATATAGTTATGGGGGTCAGTATAGTGTTGTAATGATATAGTCATGGGGGTCAGTATAGTGTTGTAATGATATAGTTATGGGGGTCAGTATAGTGTTGTAATGATATAGTTATGGGGGTCAGTATAGTGTTGTAATGATATAGTTATGGGGGTCAGTATAGTGTTGTAATGATATAGTTATGGGGGTCAGTATCTCACCATGCTGGATGTCCTTCATGTCCAGATGCAGACTGGACATCAGAATCCCCACCGCCTGAGAACGCTTGTTGTTCAGCAATTTGACCACCTGCAGAGAGAGAGAAACATCAACACATGATAAACTCGGAGAGGAGAGGAGAAACATCAACACATGATAACTCAGAGAGAGAAGGAGAGAGAGGAGAGAGAGAGAGAAGGAGAGAGGAGAAACATCAACACATGATAAACTCAGAGAGAGAAGGAGAGAGAGGAGAGGAGAGAGAGGAGAGAGAGAAGGAGAGAGAAGAGAAGAGGAGAGTGAAGACGAGAGAGAAGAGGAGAGAGAAGAGGAGAGCGGAGAAACATCAACACATGATAAACTCAGAGAGAGAAGGAGAGAGAGGAGAGGAGAGAGAGGAGAGAGAGAGGAGAGAGAGAGGAGAGAGAGAGGAGAGAGAGAGGGGACAAAAGACCAGCTCAAGCTGCATAAATCATGAGAAAACAAAAAGATAATTACTTGACACATTGGAAAGAATTAACAAAAAAACAGAGCAAACTAGAATGCTACTTGGCCCTATACAGAGAGTACACAGGCAGAATACCTGACCACTGTGACTGACCCAAAATTAAGGAAAGCTTTGACTATGTACAGACTCAGTGAGCATAGCCTTGCTATTGAGAAAGGCCACCGTAGGCAGACATGGCTCTCAAGAGAAGACAGGCTACGTGGACACTGCCCACAAAATGAGGTGGAAACTGAGCTGCACTTCCTAACCTCCTGCCCAATGTATGACCATATTAGAGACGCATATTTCCCTCAGAAATAATTCGAAAACAAATCCAATTTTGATAAACTCTCATATCTATTGGGTGAAATACCAGTGTGAAATCACAGCAGCAAGATGTGTGACCTGTTGCCACGAGAAAAGGGCAACCAGTGAAGAACAAACACCATTGTAAATACAACCCATATTTATGCTTATTTATTTTCCCTTTTGCACGTCAACTATTTGCACATCATTTCAACACCATATATACACACACACACACGACATTTGAAATGTATATTTTGGAACTTTGTGAGTATTGTTTATGATCTATTTCACAATATTAACATACGTTTCCCATGACAATAAAGCCTGTACAGACTCTCATCCAAGGCCACGGTTTTCCTATTGACCTTTACCGGCCAGAACAGTTTCCTGACGGGAACAAAGTGACACCCCCAGCTAACATTCAGGATAGGATGAACTTCCTGTGTACTTCATTGTCAGAGTAGGTGTTGCTCATTCCATCCCTTCTGCTTCAACCTGGCATCATATCAAACGTCTGCTCTGTGACGTACCATATTCTTTCTATAATCAGAAACATGACATTTCCTCTGTTTCCTCCTCAACAGCGCCCCGGGACAGTGTTGGCAGGCAATTAAGGAATGGAGAAAATAGTAAAGAAAAACAGTCTGTATATGATTATAAACGACTGGCGTCCATTTCCACATCAGCAGCTGTAGCACAATGACCGACTCCGTTCTCTGATTAAATAATTACCCTGTAGGAGGCTGAGAGACAGACCAGACGTTCTGCTGGGAGAGGGGACCTGACCTCACAGGCCAGGTCTACTAGGAGAGAGAGAGGGAGAGGAACCCACAGTGACCTGTAGGAGGTTGAGAGACAGACCAGACGTTCTGCTGGGAGAGGGGACCTGACCTCACAGGCCAGGTCTACTAGGAGAGAGAGAGAGAGGAACCCACGGTGACCTCACACAGGCCAGGTCTACTAGGAGAGAGAGAGGGAGAGGGGAACCCACGGTGACCTCACACAGGCCAGGTCTACTCGGAGAGAGAGAGAGGAACCCACGGTGACCTCACACAGGCCAGGTCTACTCGGAGAGAGAGAGAGGAACCCACGGTGACCTCACACAGGCCAGGTCTACTAGGAGAGAGAGAGGGAGAGGGGAACCCACGGTGACCTCACACAGGCCAGGTCTACTCGGAGAGAGAGAGAGGAACCCACGGTGACCTCACACAGGCCAGGTCTACTCGGAGAGAGAGAGAGAGGGGAACCCACGGTGACCTCACACAGGCCAGGTCTACTAGGAGAGAGAGAGGGGAACCCACGGTGACCTCACACAGGCCAGGTCTACTAGGAGAGAGAGAGGGGAACCCACGGTGACCTCACACAGGCCAGGTCTACTAGGAGAGAGAGAGAGGGGAACCCACGGTGACCTCACACAGGCCAGGTCTACTAGGAGAGAGAGAAGGGAACCCACGGTGACCTCACTACAAGACTGCAGCAGTGTGTCTTAAAGCCAATTTATGCTTGATCCGAAAATGTGCAGAGCCCAGAGACTGGAACAATGTGTGTTTACTGTGTAGAGCCCAGAACAGTGTGTGTTTACTGTGCAGAGCCCAGAACAGTGTGTGTTTACTGTGCAGAGCCCAGAGACTGGAACAGTGTGTGTTTACTGTGCAGAGCCCAGAGACTGGAACAGTGTGTGTTTACTGTGCAGAGCCCAGAGACTGGAACAGTGTGTGTTTACTGTGCAGAGCCCAGAGACTGGAACAGTGTGTGTTTACTGTGCAGAGCCCAGAGACTGGAACAGTGTGTGTTTACTGCGCAGAGCCCAGAGACTGGAACAGTGTGTGTTTACTGCCCAGAGCCCAGAGACTGGAACAGTGTGTGTTTACTGCCCAGAGCCCAGAGACTGGAACAGTGTGTGTTTACTGCCCAGAGCCCAGAGACTGGAACAGTGTGTGTTTACTGCCCAGAGCCCAGAGACTGGAACAGTGTGACTTTACTGTGTAGAGCCCAGAGACTGGAACAGTGTGTGTTTACTGTGCAGAGCCCAGAGACTGGAACAGTGTGTGTTTACTGTGTAGAGCCCAGAGACTGGAACAGTGTGTGTTTACTGTGTAGAGTCCAGAGACTGGAACAGTGTGTGTTTACTGTGTAGAGCCCAGAGACTGGAACAGTGTGTGTTTACTGTGTCGAGCCCAGAAACTGGAACAGTGTGTGTTTCCCCCGAAGACGAAGAATGTTTAAAACATTGTTTTTAGTTTGTGTTGTCTGATTTAGATCAGAAACTCAAGACAATGGACAGTGTTCCACTGTGATTCAGCACCACATCGGTCTGCCTGGTATCCTGCGTCAGCGGCTGGAAACATTCTCCATCTAACAGAAGTCGATTACGTACAGACATAAACGTTCCCCTTCAGAGAGTCAACAGATGACCCGTGACTACGTCACCTTCTCTCGCTCTACCCCCCTCCCCTCAGGTTGATCGGTGTGTCGGCGTTTCACCAGGACCAAAACAACCAAGATCTATCCAAATAAACCGACTCCGTAACAACGGCAGTTCTGCTCTACAAGGTTATGGAGGAAATGGAAATGAGCCTCACCTGGATGGGAGGACGTGGGAGGAGATGGGAAATGAGCCTCACCTGGATGGGAGGACGTGGGAGGAAATGGGAAATGAGCCTCACCTGGATGGGAGGACGTGGGAGGAAATGGGAAATGAGCCTCACCTGGATGGGAGGACGTGGGAGGAAATGGGAAATGAGCCTGACCTGGATGGGAGGAAGTGGGAGGAAATGGGAAAGAAATTAGCCTCACCTGGATGGGAGGACGTGGGAGGAAATGGGAAAGAAATTCGCCTGACCTGGATGGGAGGACATGGGAGGAAATGGGAAAGAAATTCGCCTGACCTGGATGGGAGGACGTGGGTAATGTTAGAGCTCTGGGACCGGATCGATAAAACGTCTGAGTAAGAGAGCTGATGTAGGATCAGTGCCTTGTAGATCGCAGTGTGTACTTGGTCAGGGGAGAACCTGATCCTAGAACAACACTTACTCTGATGCTTCAAAGAAGAAAGAAAATGGCACCTGGTCTGACGTCTGTGACCATTATAGTCTGTCAAATGTGAATTGGGGGACACACAGTAAACAGAAGTGGACTGTCTCTTTAAATTCCACACAGCCAGTTAGGAGCTAGAGAGGTGCTGACATCATCAGTCATGACATCAGACTGGGGTTAAACCAATGGAAGGAGGAAACAAAGGGGCTTCATCTCAGATCATTGATGAGGTAGAACCATATTGTTACCACAGTGTATGGACCAATACCTACTCTGATGAGGGGGAGGGGCTTCATCTCAGATCATTGATGAGGTAGAACCATATTGTTACCACAGTGTATGAAACTATACCTACTCTGATAAGGAGGGGGAGGGGCTTCATCTCAGATCATTGATGAGGTAGAACCATATTGTTACCACAGTGTATGGACCTATACCTACTCTGATAAGGAGGGGGAGGGGCTTCATCTCAGATCATTGATGAGGTAGAACCATATTGTTACCACAGTGTATGGACCTATACCTACTCTGATAAGGAGGGGGAGGGGCTTCATCTCAGATCATTGATGAGGTAGAACCATATTGTTACCACAGTGTATGGACCTATACCTACTCTGATAAGGGGGGGGAGGGGGGTGATTTGGTGAATGAAACCGCTGGAAACAAAATGAATGGATTGATTAAATTATCTTAAAACCTTTACCATGATATGTCCCTAAAATAAATTACAGCATATTTAGTCAATTCATTTAAAGTCAATATTATCAGGCTTTTCAGTAAAACCAAATTGTAGTGGCATTACATATAAAACAGTCTGTGTACTGCTGTTTTCTCTCTGAGCCAACTGGCCTATGACATCAGCGCAGGCATTTCACATCTATTACATTAACATGTAGCCCCTCATTTAATCCTCATCAGCGCAGGTATTTCACACCTATTACATTAACATGTAGCCCCTCATTTAATCCTCATCAGCGCAGGTATTTCACACCTATTACATTAACATGTAGCCCCTCATTTAATCCTCATCAGCGCAGGTATTTCACACCTATTACATTAACATGTAGCCCCTCATTTAATCCTCATCAGCGCAGGTATTTCACACCTATTACATTAACATGTAGCCCCTCATTTAATCCTCATCAGCGCAGGTATTTCACACCTATTACATTAACATGTAGCCCTCATTTAATCCTCATCAGCGCAGGCATTTCACACCTATTACATTAACATGTAGCCCCTCATTTAATCCTCATCAGCGCAGGTATTTCACACCTATTACATTAACATGTAGCCCCTCATTAATCCTCAGCCTTTTTCCTCTTAATGTAAAATCAGGTTCCTTAAAACAGGTCTTCAAATCTGACTAAAACTGCAAAACAATGAGATAAATCCCAACGGAAACACTTCCTATAGCTGGCACGCCGACCGGCACGCCGACCGGCACGCCGACCGGCACGCCGACCGGGAGTACAAACTAAAGAAAACATGTTAATTAAAATGAAATGGTTTCCTCGGTAACCTCCGGCAGCTAGCAGGGGATAAAGGATAGCATTTACTCCAATCAGCATCTAAGGAAACGTTTGTAAACACGGACCGTGAACTGCAATCATTCTCTATGGGACTGGGACGACTTCAAAGTTAAAGATTCTTTACCAGAGTATTTGAGGTCAAATCGCTGAAACAACATAAAAATTCCCAAAACACTTTATTTGGTAATTCAAATAGCCTCCAGATTTAGGTCAAACCACAAGACAACTTTAGGAGAAAAGTGACGGGACTCCACGGGCCGGGACCGGGAACCCTCAGACTCCACGGGCCGGGACCGGGAACCCTCAGACTCCACGGGCCGGGACCGGGAACCTCAGAGCCACACTATACAGGCCAGGACTGCTCAGATCAGCTACAGACTGGTGTGTGTGTGTGTGTCTCCATGTGGGCTTCACTGTAGCTGTAGTGTTGTTCTTTATTGATGACAGAGCCTCGTTCTGCTACTCCAGTCAAAACAACAAGCTCTGCGGAGCTCAGATCAAATCACATCATCTGAACATGGTTTAGATGGTTAGACTGGGCTACATGGTCTGCCTCCACAATGGCACCCTGTCCCTTACATTGGGCCCTGATCAAAAGGACTGATCCTGAGACCGAGCCGCAGAGCCAGGACTGATCCTGAGACCGAGCCGCAGAGCCAGGACTGATCCTGAGACCGAGCCGCAGAGCCAGGACTGATCCTGAGACCGAGCCGCAGAGCCAGGACTGATCCTCAGACCGAGCCGCAGAGCCAGGACTGATCCTCAGACCGAGCCGCAGAGCCAGGACTGATCCTCAGACCGAGCCGCAGAGCCAGGACTGATCCTGAGACCGAGCCGCAGAGCCAGGACTGATCCTCAGACCGAGCCGCAGAGCCAGGACTGATCGTGATTTCCTCTTCAGGAGGACAGTCAGTAATTCTGCACAAATGTTTAATAGTGGAGAACTGAGCCTAAAGCGACAGGGACCTTTAATCACATCCATTCCCAGGTCAGTAGAACCCCCCCCCCAGACAGTTCCCAGTTCAGTAGAAACTTCCCCAGACAGTTCCCAGTTCAGTAGAAACTTCCCCAGACAGTTCCCAGGTCAGTAGAAACTTCCCCAGACAGTTCCCAGTTCAGTAGAAGCCCCCCCCCAGACAGTTCCCAGGTCAGTAGAAGCCCCCCCCCAGACAGTTCCCAGGTCAGTAGAAACTTCCCCAGACAGTTCCCAGTTCAGTAGAACCCCCCCCCCCAGACAGTTCCCAGGTCAGTAGAACCCCCCCCCAGACAGTTCCCAGGTCAGTAGAAACCCCCCCAGACAGTTCCCAGGTCAGTAGAAATCCCCCAGACAGTTCCAGGTCAGTAGAAACCCCCCAGACAGTTCCCAGGTCAGTAGAAACCCCCCCCAGACAGTTCCCAGGTCAGTAGAAACCCCCCCAGACAGTTCCCAGGTCAGTAGAAACCCCCCCCCAGACAGTTCCCAGGTCAGTAGAAACCCCCCCCAGACAGTTCCCAGGTCAGTAGAATCCCCCCAGACAGTTCCCAGGTCAGTAGAAACCCCCCCAGACAGTTCCCAGGTCAGTAGAAACCCCCCCAGAGACAGTTCCAGGTCAGTAGAAACCCCCCCAGACAGTTCCCAGGTCAGTAAACCCCCCCCAGACAGTTCTCAGGTCAGTAGAAACCCCCCCCCAGACAGTTCCCAGGTCAGTAGAAACCCCCCCAGACAGTTCCCAGTTCAGTAGAACCCCCCCCAGACAGTTCCCAGTTCAGTAGAACCCCCAAAAGACAGTTCCCAGGTCAGTAGAAACTTCCCCAGACAGTTCCCAGTTCAGTAGAACCCCCCCCCCCAGACAGTTCCCAGGTCAGTAGAAACTTCCCCAGACAGTTCCCAGTTCAGTAGAACCCCCCCCCCCAGACAGTTCCCAGGTCAGTAGAAACCCCCCCAGACAGATCCCAGGTCAGTAGAAACCCCCCAGACAGTTCCCAGGTCAGTAGAAACCCCCCCAGACAGTTCCCAGGTCAGTAGAACCCCCCCCCAGACAGTTCCCAGTTCAGTAGAACCCCCCCCCCCCCAGACAGTTCCCAGTTCAGTAGAAACTTCCCCAGACAGTTCCCAGGTCAGTAGAACCCCCCCAGACAGTTCCCAGTTCAGTAGAACCCCCCAAAGACAGTTCCCAGGTCAGTAGAAACTTCCCCAGACAGTTCCCAGTTCAGTAGAACCCCCCCCAGACAGTTCCCAGGTCAGTAGAAACTTCCCCAGACAGTTCCCAGTTCAGTAGAAACCCCCCAGACAGTTCCCAGGTCAGTAGAAACCCCCCCAGACAGTTCCCAGGTCAGTAGAACCCCCCCCCCAGACAGTTCCCAGGTCAGTAGAACCCCCCCCCCAGACAGTTCCCAGTTCAGTAGAACCCCCCCCCCCCCCAGACAGTTCCCAGTTCAGTAGTACCCCCCCCCCCAGACAGTTCCCAGTTCAGTAGAACCCCCCCCCCCAGACAGTTCCCAGTTCAGTAGTACCCCCCCCCCCCCCCAGACAGTTCCCAGTTCAGTAGTACCCCCCCCCCCCAGACAGTTCCCAGTTCAGTAGTACCCCCCCCCCCCAGACAGTTCCCAGTTCAGTAGTACCCCCCCCCCCAGACAGTTCCCAGTTCAGTAGAACCCCCCCCCCCCCCCCCCCCCCCCCCCAGACAGTTCCCAGGTCAGTAGAACCCCCCCCCAAGACAGTTCCCAGGTCAGTAGAAACCCCCCCAGACAGTTCCCAGGTCAGTAGAAACCCCCCCCAGACAGTTCCCAGGTCACTAGAACCCCCCCCCAGACAGTTCCCAGGTCAGTAGAACCCCCCCCCCCCAGACAGTTCCCAGTCAGTAGAAACCCCCCCAGACAGTTCCCAGGTCAGTAGAACCCCCCCCCCCCCCCCCCCCCCCCCCCCCAGTTCCCAGGTCAGTAGAACCCCCCCCCCCCCCCCAGACAGTTCCCAGGTCAGTAGAACCCCCCCCCCCCCCCCCAGACAGTTCCCAGGTCAGTAGAAACCCCCCCCCCAGACAGTTCCCAGGTCAGTAGAAACCCCCCCAGACAGTTCCCAGGTCAGTAGAAACCCCCCCAGACAGTTCCCAGGTCAGTAGAAAACCCCCCAGACAGTTCCCAGGTCAGTAGAAATCCCCCCAGACAGTTCCCAGGTCAGTAGAAACCCCCCCAGACAGTTCCCAGGTCAGTAGAAACCCCCCCAGACAGTTAACAGGTCAGTAGAAACCCCCCCAGACAATTCCCAGGTCAGTAGAAACCCCCCCCAGACAGTTCCCAGGTCAGTAGAATCCCCCCCAGACAGTTCCCAGGTCAGTAGAACCCCCCCCCAGACAGTTCCCAGGTCAGTAGAAACCCCCCCAGACAGTTCCCAGGTCAGTAGAAACCCCCCCAGACAGTTCCCAGGTCAGTAGAACCCCCCCCCAGACAGTTCTCAGGTCAGTAGAAACCCCCCCAGACAGTTCCCAGGTCAGTAGAACCCCCCCCAGACAGTTCCCAGTTCAGTAGAACCCCCCAAAGACAGTTCCCAGGTCAGTAGAAACTTCCCCAGACAGTTCCCAGTTCAGTAGAACCCCCCCCCCCCAGACAGTTCCCAGGTCAGTAGAAACTTCCCCAGACAGTTCCCAGTTCAGTAGAAACCCCCCCAGACAGTTCCCAGGTCAGTAGAACCCCCCCCCCCCAGACAGTTCCCAGTTCAGTAGAACCCCCCCCCCCCCCCCCCCAGACAGTTCCCAGTTCAGTAGTACCCCCCCCCCCCCCCAGACAGTTCCCAGTTCAGTAGAAACCCCCCCCCCCCCAGACAGTTCCCAGGTCAGTAGAACCCCCCCCAAGACAGTTCCCAGGTCAGTAGAAATCCCCCCAGACAGTTCCCAGGTCAGTAGAACCCCCCCCAAGACAGTTCCCAGGTCAGTAGAAATCCCCCCAGACAGTTCCCAGGTCAGAAGAAACCCCCCCCAGACAGTTCCCAGGTCAGAAGAAACCCCCCCCAGACAGTTCCCAGGTCAGTAGAAACCCCCCCAGACAGTTCCCAGGTCAGTAGAAACCCCCCCAGACAGTTCCCAGGTCAGTAGAACCCCCCCCAGACAGTTCCCAGGTCAGTAGAAACCCCCCCCAGACAGTTCCCAGGTCAGTAGAAACCCCCCCAGACAGTTCCCAGGTCAGTAGAAACCCCCCCAGACAGTTCCCAGGTCAGTAGAAACCCCCCCAGACAGTTCCCAGGTCAGTAGAAACCCCCCCAGACAGTTCCCAGGTCAGTAGAAACCCCCCCAGACAGTTCCCAGTTCAGTAGAAACCCCCCCCCCCCCAGACAGTTCCCAGGTCAGTAGAAACCCCCCCCAGACAGTTCCCAGGTCAGTAGAAACCCCCCCCAGACAGTTCCCAGGTCAGTAGAAACCCCCCCCAGACAGTTCCCAGGTCAGTAGAAACCCCCCCCAGACAGTTCCCAGGTCAGTAGAAACCCCCCCAGACAGTTTCCAGTTCAGTAGAAACCATTCAAGACAGTTCCCAGGTCAGTAGAAACCCCCCAGACAGTTCCCAGGTCAGTAGAAAACCCAGAACCCAGAATATTCCCAGTTCAGTAGAAACCCCCAGAACCCAGACAGTTCAACTGAAGGAGAACAACAGAACAGCTGGAAGGAAGGATGAAATGGAGGAGAACTACATAAACATGAGGGTGATAGGACAATTAGACAGGGGGCACTGGGACAGGACAGGAGGACAGGGGGCACTGGGACAGGACAGGAGGACAGGGGGCACTGGGACAGGATAGGAGGACAGGGAACACTGGGACAGGACAGGAGGATAGGACAGAGGGCACTGGGACCTGACAGGGGTAAAATAGGACAGGGGAGGTTATCTGAACTCACCTGTTTGGCTTTAGACTTGGTGATGGTATCTGACAGGGGTTTCTTCTTCTCCTTCACAGCAGTCTTGGAGAACAGCTCTACGAACTCCTCAAAGTTCACATCAGGCTCCTGTATCTTGTCCCAGACCAGCGACGTGCTCACCTCTCTAGGATGAGGGAAGAGTTAGTGAGGTTGTGACTGTTGGATCTTTACCTAAAGATCCCAGAAATGTTCCAGATGCACAAAAACCTTATTTCACTCAAATGATTTGCACATATTAGTTGACATCCCTGTTAAGTCAGAATTTGTCCTTTATCAAGGTAATCCATCCACCTGACAGGTGTGGCATATCAAGAAGCTGATTAAAACAGCATGATCATTACACAGGTGCACCTCGTGCTGGGGACAATGCAAAGGCCACTCTAAAATATGTGCAGTTTTGTCACAACACAATGCAACAAATGTCTCGCTTTGAAGATTTGTGCAATTGGTATGCTGACTGCAGCAATGTCCACCAGAGTCGTTGCCAGAGAATTTGTTCTCAACCAACTTGGGAGGCCTATGCCTTCCCAGGCCCCCGCCTGTGCCCCCAGCCAATCAGGTGAAATTCATATATTACGGCCTATTTTTTTTATTTAAATTGACCAATTTCCTTATATGAAACTAACTCAGTAAAATCTTTGAAATATTTATGCTTACATTGCTGTTCAGTAAACATATGAGCCCCAGTACTACACCTTGAGTGAGAAATATCACCTCTTATTTTTTTGTCCATCTCTCAATCGGTATTGTGAGAGCAAATCAATCAATTTCCGTTAAAACAATTGACTAAGTATCCATTCGACCATCAACCGATGTCAGTAATAAGTATCCATTCTACCATCAAACGATGTCAGTACTAAGTATCCATTCTACCATCAACCGATGTCAGTACTAAGTATCCATTCTACCATCAATCCATGTCAGTACTAAGTAATCAATCTACCATCAATCGATACCTCTAAAGCTCTTCTCTAGCCAATCAGAGAGGAAACAGACCTCCAAAGCTCTTCTCCAGCCAATCAGAGGATGTAGACCTCCAAAGCTCTCTCCAGCCAATCAGAGAGGATGCAGACCTCCAAAGCTCTTCTCCAGCCAATCAGAGAGGAAACATACCTCCAAAGCTCTTCTCCAGCCAATCAGAGAGGAAACAGACCTCCAAAGATCTTCTCCAGCCAATCAGAGAGGAAACAGACCTCCAAAGCTCTTCTCCAGCCAATCAGAGGATGCAGTCTAGCCTGCGCAACACCCGTTATTCATTCAAACATCGGCTTCACGCTTCCAACACGTCTTTCTTTCATTTCACTGTGTTAATGGTGATTCTCAATATGCATTCTACCGTGCTCCACACGCTGATGCTCCGAGTTCTCTTGAGTACGTTCATATGAGGACGAGAGTGTGGAGAACACATAAAACCTTCAATTAGAGCAGCACTCCCCCTACTGTATTACCTCACGCACTCCACTCCAGATGTAAATTATTTGTGGGTATCTGGCTAGCCCGTTAGCCCTATCAACAGGAGCCGCTAGCCCGTTAGCCCTATCAACAGGAGCCGCTAGCCCGTTAGCCCTATCAACAGGAGCCGCTAGCCCGTTAGCCCTATCAACAGGAGCCGCTAGCCCGTTAGCCCTATAAACAGGAGCCGCTAGCCCGTTAGCCCTATAAACAGGAGCCGCTAGCCCGTTAGCGCTATCAACAGGAGCCGCTAGCCCTATCAACAGGAGCCGCTAGCCCTATCAACAGGAGCCGTTAGCCCTATCAACAGGAGCCGCTAGCCCGTTAGCCCTATCAACAGGAGCCGCTAGCCCGTTAGCCCTATCAACAGGAGCCGCTAGCCCGTTAGCCCTATCAACAGGAGCCGCTAGCCCGTTAGCCCTATCAACAGGAGCCGCTAGCCCGTTAGCCCTATCAACAGGAGCCGCTAGCCCGTTAGCCCTATCAACAGGAGCCGCTAGCCCGTTAGCCCTATCAACAGGAGCCGCTAGCCCGTTAGCCCTATCAACAGGAGCCGCTAGCCCGTTAGCCCTATCAACAGGAGCCGCTAGCCCGTTAGCCCTATCAACAGGAGCCGCTAGCCCGTTAGCCCTATCAACAGGAGCCGCTAGCCCGTTAGCCCTATCAACAGGAGCCGCTAGCCCGTTAGCCCTATCAACAGGAGCCGCTAGCCCGTTAGCCCTATCAACAGGAGCCGCTAGCCCGTTAGCCCTATCAACAGGAGCCGCTAGCCCGTTAGCCCTATCAACAGGAGCCGCTAGCCCGTTAGCCCTATCAACAGGAGCCGCTAGCCCGTTAGCCCTATCAACAGGAGCCGCTAGCCCGTTAGCCCTATCAACAGGAGCCGCTAGCCCGTTAGCCCTATCAACAGGAGCCGCTAGCCCGTTAGCCCTATCAACAGGAGCCGCTAGCCCGTTAGCCCTATCAACAGGAGCCGCTAGCCCGTTAGCCCTATCAACAGGAGCCGCTAGCCCGTTAGCCCTATCAACAGGAGCCGCTAGCCCGTTAGCCCTATCAACAGGAGCCGCTAGCCCGTTAGCCCTATCAACAGGAGCCGCTAGCCCGTTAGCCCTATCAACAGGAGCCGCTAGCCCGTTAGCCCTATCAACAGGAGCCGCTAGCCCGTTAGCCCTATCAACAGGAGCCGCTAGCCCGTTAGCCCTATCAACAGGAGCCGCTAGCCCGTTAGCCCTATCAACAGGAGCCGCTAGCCCGTTAGCCCTATCAACAGGAGCCGCTAGCCCGTTAGCCCTATCAACAGGAGCCGCTAGCCCGTTAGCCCTATCAACAGGAGCCGCTAGCCCGTTAGCCCTATCAACAGGAGCCGCTAGCCCGTTAGCCCTATCAACAGGAGCCGCTAGCCCGTTAGCCCTATCAACAGGAGCAGCTAGCCCGTTAGCCCTATCAACAGGAGCAGCTAGCCAGTTAGCCCTATCAACAGGAGCAGCTAGCCAGTTAGCCCTATCAACAGGAGCAGCTAGCCAGTTAGCCCTATCAACAGGAGCAGCTAGCCAGTTAGCCCTATCAACAGGAGCAGCTAGCCAGTTAGCCCTATCAACAGGAGCAGCTAGCCAGTTAGCCCTATCAACAGGAGCAGCTAGCCAGTTAGCCCTATCAACAGTAGTAGCTAGCTACATTTAGCCCTTTTGACTAACTATGGGCTTGCTATCTATGCACATTTATGCATTGTAGGCAGGTAAATATGCCTGATTAAAAGATTAAAATATTGAGACATGTACGGGCAACATTTCATTCTGAAGTTGGCGATTACTTTCTCGCGCTTTAGCTCAAATAATGTCCGCCATTGATTTCAAGAAACGTTACATCAAATCAAATCTATTTATATAGCCCTTCGTACATCAGCTGATATCTCAAAGTGCTGTACAGAAACCCAGCCTAAAACCCCAAACAGCAAGCGATGCAGGTGTAGATCACCACTCCTACTGAGACTCTTTGTGACCTGATCCTAGATCACCACTCCTACTGAGACTATGACCTGATCCTAGATCACCACTCCTACTGAGACTATGACCTGATCCTAGATCACCACTCCTACTGAGACTATGACCTGATCCTAGATCACCACTCCTACTGAGACTATGACCTGATCCTAGATCACCACTCCTACTGAGACTCTTTATGACCTGATCCTAGATCACCACTCCTACTGAGACTCTTTATGACCTGATCCTAGATCACCACTCCTACTGAGACTCTTTATGACCTGATCCTAGATCACCACTCCTACTGAGACTCTTTATGACCTGATCCTAGATCACCACTCCTACTGAGACTCTTTATGACCTGATCCTAGATCACCACTCCTACTGAGACTCTTTATGACCTGATCCTAGATCACCACTCCTACTGAGACTCTTTATGACCTGATCCTAGATCACCACTCCTACTGAGACTCTTTATGACCTGATCCTAGATCACCACTCCTACTGAGACTCTTTATGACCTGATCCTAGATCACCACTCCTACTGAGACTCTTTATGACCTGATCCTAGATCACCACTCCTACTGAGACTATGACCTGATCCTAGATCACCACTCCTACTGAGACTATGACCTGATCCTAGATCACCACTCCTACTGAGACTATGACCTGATCCTAGATCACCACTCCTACTGAGACTATGACCTGATCCTAGATCACCACTCCTACTGAGACTATGACCTGATCCTAGATCACCACTCCTACCGAGACTCTTTATGACCTAATCCTAGATCACCACTCCTACCGAGACTCTTTATGACCTGATCCTAGATCAACACTCCTACTCTAGCATCTTTGTACAGATGCTTATGTAACTAGGATAGTTTTAGAAACATAAAGCTTTAGAAACAACTGCTGAAATAAAACAAATGGCCAGTTAGCCCTATCAACAGGAGCAGCTAGCCAGTTAGCCCTGCTGAAATAAAACAAATGGCTTGTTAAATACATTTGATTGATTGATTACTTTTTGTGTTGAGCTGAGTTGAGCTGTATCCTGGTCCAGTAGAGAGGTTTCATGGGTCTGGGGGGCTCCACCACTCCTTTCCGGGGAGGTTTCTCCTGGGCCATGCCTAGGGTATACAGTCCCATGGGCAACGGAGGGACCAGGGAGCCCAGGGCACATGGAGGAGGGCCACAGCCAGGAGGAGGAGGAGGAGGAGGAGGTCCTCCCATCCCAGGTAATGGTGGAGGGGGTGGGGGAGGGCCCATCCCCATCATCCCAGGTAAGGGAGGGGGTGGAGGTGCCATCCCCATGCCAGGGAGAGGAGGGGGTGGTGGGGGCATTGCACCCCCTGGTAGAGGAGGTGGAGGAGGTGGTGGGGGCATTGCACCCCCTGGTAGAGGAGGTGGAGGAGGTGGTGGGGGCATTGCACCCCCTGGTAGAGGAGGTGGTGGGGGCATTGCACCCCCTGGTAGAGGAGGTGGTGGGGGCATTGCACCCCCTGGTAGAGGAGGTGGGGGAGGTGGTGGGGGCATTGCACCCCCTGGTAGAGGAGGTGGAGGAGGTGGTGGAGGCATTGCACCCCCTGGTAGAGGAGGTGGAGGAGGTGGTGGGGGCATTGCACCCCCTGGTAGAGGTGGTGGTGGAGGAGGAGCCATGGAGTGACCAGGTAAAGGAGGTGGTGGGGGGGGTTTAATGCCACTCTGCTGCTGTTGGCACGTACAGACAAATGCTGGTGCGACCTTGGGGGAGAAGGGTATGGGTAGGGACAGGGCCAGTTCTGGGGGGAGTTTCAGGGGACAGGAGGAAGACAAAGAGGACTCTCCTCCAGCCTCGTTCACAAACAAGTGTGGCATCTGGTCCGGTAAAGGCACTTTAAACTTATAGCTTTCCTCCATAGGCGACGTCTGGACAGACTTGGCCTCCAGACAACTCAGGAGACAGTCAGTCTGTTGGTCTACATGACAGACCTCCTTCACTATCCTCTCTTCAGTCTGTAGGTCTACATGACAAACCTCCTTCACTATCCTCTCTTCAGTCTGTAGGTCTACATGACAGACCTCCTTCACCATCCTCTCTTCAGTCTGTAGGTCTACATGACAGACCTCCTTCACCATCCTCTCCTCAGTCTGTAGGTCTACATGACAGACCTCCCGGTACAGACCCCCCTCCACACCAGCCTCCGGCTCCTTAATGCTAATAATATCTCTGTCCAGCAGGGGGTGCTGTTCCTCCAGCTCAGCTATCTTAGTCCGCAGGTCCTCAATGGTCTGTTCTAACTGTTGGATCACATTGACGTGCTCCTCTTTCAGCTTCACTGTTTTCAGCACTGATTCCTCCTGGAGAGACAGAGGGGGGGCCAGAGAGCGAGAGAGGGGGGGCCAGAGAGCGAGAGAGGGGGGGGGCAGAGTGCGAGAGAGGGGGGGGGGGGCAGAGTGCGAGAGAGGGGGGGGGCAGAGAGCGAGAGAGAGGGGGGGGGCCAGAGAGCGAGAGAGAGGGGGGGCCAGAGAGCGAGAGAGAGGGGGGGCCAGAGAGCGAGAGAGAGGGGGGGCCAGAGAGCGAGAGAGAGGGGGGGGGGGCCAGAGAGCGAGAGAGAGGGGGGGGGCCAGAGAGCGAGAGAGAGGGGGGGCCAGAGAGAGGGGGGGCCAGAGAGCGAGAGAGAGGGGGGCCAGAGAGCGAGAGAGGGGGGGGGGGGCAGAGTGCGAGAGAGGGGGGGGGGGCAGAGAGCGAGAGAGAGGGGGGGGGGCCAGAGAGCGAGAGAGAGGGGGGGGCCAGAGAGCGAGAGAGAGGGGGGGGGGGCCAGAGAGCGAGAGAGAGGGGGGGGGCCCAGAAAGCGAGAGAGAGGGGGGGGCCAGAGAGAGGGGGGGCCAGAGAGAGGGGGGGCCAGAGAGAGGGGGGGCCAGAGAGAGGGGGGGCCAGAGAGAGGGGGGGCCAGAGAGAGGGGGGGCCAGAGAGAGGGGGGGCCAGAGAGAGGGGGGGCCAGAGAGAGGGGGGGCCAGAGAGAGGGGGGGCCAGAGAGAGGGGGGGCCAGAGGAGAGCGAGAGAGAGGGGGGGCCAGAGAGAGGGGGGGCCAGAGAGAGCGAGAGAGAGGGGGGGCCAGAGAGCGAGAGAGGGGGGGGCCAGAGAGCGAGAGAGGGGGGGGCCAGAGAGCGAGAGAGGGGGGGGCCAGAGAGCGAGAGAGAGGGGGGGCCAGAGAGCGAGAGAGGGGGGGGGCCAGAGAGCGAGAGAGGGGGGGGGCAGAGAGCGAGAGAGAGGGGGGGCCAGAGAGCGAGAGAGGGGGGGGGCCAGAGAGCGAGAGAGAGGGGGGGCCAGAGAGCGAGAGAGAGGGGGGCCAGAGAGCGAGAGAGAGGGGGGGCCAGAGAGCGAGAGAGGGGGGGGGCCAGAGAGCGAGAGAGGGGGGGCCAGAGAGAGAGAGAGGGAAAACAGTGTTCATATAAACCTTTAAAGCAATATGTTAACCGTTTTATAACCAGAAGGAGAACAGTGTTATATTCAATGTATTGTTGTTAGAGGCAGGGCTTCTTGTAGAGGAGCTAAATGACTTCATATGGGACAAGATGGCGGCTTTCAGAAGGACAATACTTCAACAACAACATCTCTAGGAGACACAGATAAGAGATAAACATGGGAGAGGTCAGAGTCTGCCAGGTACTGGTCCACACACACCAAGACCCTCACTTAGAACTGCTATTAAGAGTATTCCACTAAACTAGTTCAACTCTTAGTGGATGCTGCCCCCTTGTGGTTAATCAGGTGAAGGAGGCCAGGGCTATTCATGATGCTATTCTCTCCAAAGGGAAAGACTGTACTATAGATAACCTCTCAGGTAGGGTTGGATGATTCCCTACTGATTTTGGAAATCTTACCGGGTACTTTGCAAACCTAGTCTGAGAATAGGGTGACTAGGGAGGATAGGGAGACTAGGATGACTGACCTGAAGTTGGCCGACTTCTTCTCTCTGATGTCTCTTCAGACCCAAGATGGCTGCCTGGTGTTCTGTAGGAAGAGAGAGAGACAGGATACTTCTATATTAATCACAACCAGAATACAACCACAACCATGCACGGTCAACTAGACCAGACCACTTTCTACTGGTATTAATCACTACCAGAATATAACCATGCACGGTCAACTAGACCAGACCACTTTCTACTGGTATTAATCACTACCAGAAAACAACCACAACCATGCACGCTCAACTAGACCACATGCTACTGGATGATATGTGATACACTGATTACTTCAATTCACAATCCGTACAATCATGCTGTTTCTTAGAATGAAATGAAAATTGACATTTAATGTGAACATCAAAAGTCGTCTAAAGCCTCATGTCAAACCAATAGTTAGGGAAAAAGCAACATTACATCTAGCAGCCTGTTTTCTTTTAGGTGTTAGACTCCGCAGCAAGGACAGACAGGATGTTTGCCGGGGGGCAAGACGACGGGATGTTTGTCGGGGGGCAAGACGACGGGATGTTTGTCGGGGGACAGAGAGGGGAAAGCTGTGCTCAGAATATCAATCCATTTTTGCCTGCCTAAGCACTGACTCATTGTTGCTATGCAACCTTGGCCCTTTCAATAGCATGTGGGACTACAGACAGACAGCACATGACGAGCAAGGCCAAAAAGAAAGAGTTAAATGATCATGCAGAAACACATTCACAATGTAACTTACCTTCATCGCCCTCTAAAAGGTATCAGAGCAGGAAAGAGATCCAGATTAGAAACAAGTCTTTCCTTAAATCTACACTGTTGGGTTAAATTAACGCTGGTCATGTGTATCAAGGCATAGAGACGCAATGTCCTCTTAAAACCCCTGGTATAAAACAGGAAGCTCAACTCTAACAGAACAAAAGCCGAGGCTACGAGCTCCCCACCCTGGCTAAGGGACGAGGCTACGAGCTCTCCACCCTGGCTAAGGGACGAGGCTACGAGCTCTCCACCCTGGCTAAGGGACGAGGCCACGAGCTCTCCACCCTGGCTAAGGGACGAGGCCACGAGCTCTCCACCCTGGCTAAGGGACGAGGCCACGAGCTCTCCACCCTGGCTAAGGGACGAGGCCACGAGCTCTCCACCCTGGCTAAGGGACGAGGCCACGAGCTCTCCACCCTGGCTAAGGGACGAGGCCACGAGCTCTCCACCCTGGCTAAGGGACGAGGCCACGAGCTCTCCACCCTGGCTAAGGGACGAGGCCACGAGCTCTCCACCCTGGCTAAGGGACGAGGCCACGAGCTCTCCACCCTGGCTAAGGGACGAGGCCACGAGCTCTCCACCCTGGCTAAGGGACGAGGCTACGAGCTCTCCACCCTGGCTAAGGGACGAGGCTACGAGCTCTCCACCCTGGCTAAGGGACGAGGCTACGAGCGCTCCACCCTGGCTAAGGGACGAGGCTACGAGCGCTCCACCCTGGCTAAGGGACGAGGCCACGAGCTCTCCACCCTGGCTAAGGGACGAGGCTACGAGCTCTCCATCCTGGCTAAGGGACGAGGCTACGAGCTCTCCACCCTGGCTAAGGGATGAGGCTACAAGCTCTCCAGCCTCGTTAACGAAGTTAACGTTTCTAGACTCCATCTGCAAAATCAGCGCTAGTGAGAGTTAAAGGATAAAACAAGTACAACAGTCTGAAGTTAGTAACTGTTTTGATGAGGGCACCTTCCCACCTGGTCTGTTATAGTAGTTAGCTGTTTCAGATCTAGTCTCTACAGTATAATAGTATCTATCTGGATGTGGTGAGGGCCCCTACCCTCCTCGGTGTACATGAGGCCTGGTCTATCGTCTCCCACAGGTCTGGGTGGGGGCCACAGGGTCTTCAGGTGCCCAGGGAGGGGGGCCCGGCCCTCAAAGTGTTCCATGGAGTGGGGGGGCTGGCTGACCGCTGCCCACGTGTACAGCTGGTCTTGCTGTGGGAGAGAGGGAGATAATATGGCATACATGAGGACATAAGATAAAATAGCATAAGGGGACAACAGAGGACAAAACAGGAGATATAATGCTATAGGGGGACAATAGAACAGTGGTTCCTCTTTTAAAAAGTGGTGAGTTTACGCCGCGGGACTTAGAGGTCATTTGTGGTTTAGTACGGTACCCTGCGTCACTTCACAACTTCAGTATTACTTACTGATACTGTTGTTACACTAAGGTTTTTATTATTTTATTTGTTAGGATTATTTCTCTTACTGTAGAAGTAGTAGTAATGTAGGCCACTCCCGACCGGTCACGTTGTACAGCGCCCGAGTGACGCAATGGTCTAAGACAATGCATTTCTCCTTCTAAAAACAAATAAATAATTCTAAATAACAAACAGGCTTTTTAAATAAATTAGTTACAATGTCTCACCCCATGTTTAAGAATGGCCTTTTTCTTGCTGATTTGTAACAATCTCCAAAATATTTAAGGGGCATTGCACTAATAAAAGGCACTGACCAGGGAAACGTTCCCGCTGTTCTGTTCTTAGTGTCAGTCTGCAGGTTCAAACTAAAACAATGTAACTAATAATGGTGTATGCTTTCATTAATAAAAATGCTGATCTTTATTTAGTTATTGATCCATAACGAATGACTATGGAATAAATATCACTGAATTACAGAACTATCCTCCAATCCTCTATGTAATTATTTGCGGAGAGTCACGTCATATTTTTCGATATACTGTCGGAGACATGAGTCTCACTAGTGTTAAGTCATGTGCTGTTAAAAGTGGTGTAGGTAATTTAAAGAGAATATTGAAGTTGGAAGCAAAAGCCTACAAATATTTTAGCACCGTTTCACGCTGCTCTGAGACAAGCATGAGGACTGGTCTTGATAAATGAATAAAATTGTTATTTGAACGTAATCTTGGTTTTGGTATTGGTTGGACTAGAATTAGAAAATTAGGATGTATAAATGTTATGCTCTTAGCGTAACTTTTATTTTACTACGCAAGTCAGTTAAGAACAAATTCTAATTTACAAGGACAGTCTACTCCTTCCTCCCTGTCGGGGACTTGAACCCCAGTCTCCCGCGTGCCCTGCCAGCACGACATTGGGATTCTTTAGCTAAATAGCCCAGTACTGTACTGCCGACCGTCACGTTGTACAGCTCCATCCTAACGGAAACTCAGAGGGTTTTGGACACACCAAAACCCTTTTATTTATTTTTTACAATTTTCTACATTGTAGAATAATAGTGAAGACATCAAAACTATTAAATAACACATGAAATCAGTTAACACATTTATTTACAAGGACAGTCTGCTCCTTTCTCCCCGTCGGGGAATTGAACCCTGGTCTCCCACATTGCCAGAATTCTCTAGTACAGCAATTATTGAAGGTACTTGAGGTCACTGAGAAAGTCTGGACATGGCCTGCTCTCCCTTATGTAAGGAATTAGACACTTTCCCATGTTTACTACAGTATGTATTGTAGGCTGTGTTTACTTGTCAGACTGCATAGTCACCTAATAAACAAATGCAGGTGGCTTTTCTTCTTCTTTAAATGCTTTATTAACCACATGTGAAAGCATATACTGAACGGTACAAATACTGTATAGTACTGTAATTCTTCATCAGCATCTTTATGCTTTTGTTAATAAAATGATAAAAATCATCTTTCAAAATGCAGATGTTGATTTAGTTATGGATCCATAATGAATTACTATGGGAATAAATATGACTGAATTACAGAAATATTGGAACAAAGTTGTCTAACGAAGGCAAACAAATTGTTGCTTACTGGAAAATACTCCTTCAAACACACGGTCACGTTGTACAGCGTCATTATGGCTATTAGCAGGGCTATATTTTGGGCTTTATAAAATTATTTTTGCCTTTATTCAGATTACAATCGCTCACCGTTATTTTTTTAAATGAAATAATCTCAAATATTGTTATATATAGCCTACTATTCTTAAGCTATATGTGTTGACTGAATATAAGCAAGTGATGTCTTCTAAATAATCAACCAATCACATGGACTAATCCCATTTCAGATGGAAAACTCTCGTCTTGCAACGGAAACACTCCATGACCGCTAAGTGACATCACATGCCGTGTGTACTCAACCATGTTAGATCGAAGAACAAAAGCACCCGTCCCAAATGTCCCCTGGTCAAAAGTAGTGCACTACATAGGGAATAGGGTGCTACCATACTTTGGACAGAGACACAGCCTTGTGCATATTGCTCCCATGCTAACCTGCAGGTGCTCAAATAGGTTGCATTTCCTGCGGACGGTCTGTTTGAGTTTGAGCCATGCTAGGTCCAGCCTCCTCTCCCTCTCCTCCCCTCTTCCCTGGCCGTTGATGGTTAGTAGCTCTCGGACTAGCTCAGGAACCCGAGACAGCACCACACACTCAGAGGCCCCCACATCATCATTAGCTAGAGCCAGGGAGGAGGAGGAGGAGGAAGAGCCCCCATCGGTCTCTACGCCTGACTCTGACATATACGCCATGTCCTTGTCTGCTTTAATCTGTCAGTTCCTGGACAGAATATTGAATTTTATGGCGCATAGCCTCCGGACTCAGCTCTCTGCACTTCCTGTTTGGAACATGTAGGTATTCCATCATCGCCAAGACCGCTGAGGGAAAAATGTGGAGTTTGCATTTTAGAAAAATAAAATCAACAAATCCCTCGGTGGTAAACGGTTTTATTCCTCAGGGATGTAAACGGTGGTGTTTTTTCCCTCTGCTCTGCGGTTCTCTATTCCTCTTCTGACAATGCAGTGAGTTACTGCCAGTCTGACACTTCTTTCCTGTCACCGGTCTGCGATCCTGAAAACTCCCAAAGACGCTGCATCCTCTGTGAAACTGCAGCAGTCCCCAGAAACATTGGGCGTCGCTGCCCTCCCCTCCTGTTCTCATGGTAACTCTGACCAGTCCAGACTCAGGGAGCCTGATATAGCGGACTGGTCTCTTCTCCCTGCTGTCATTGTAGCTTCAGGCAAGTCACCGGGTTTTTGCACAGGCTGATGGGACGGCTTGCAGTCAGATCAGGTTGCTTTATGACTGCGCTTTCTCCTTCTCTATACTGCTGCTCTGTGCTGCACAGGGAGGAGAGGGGAGAGGAAGGGCAGTGGCAGAGAACGATCATTTATTCACAGGTCAAAGCCTGAGAGCTGCCCTGTACCATCCTTTCCTGTCTGTAATCAGCTACACTTTGCCTTAGTGTTCCCATGGCCATATTATAGCATCAGGCTACAATCTGAAACCGGTCCCATCTGTATACCTCTGAGGAGAACATAAGTCAGGCAGGGAGGGAGCGCAAAAGGGCTGTCGTTCTCTGTTATTGCTACAACATGCAGCAGTACAGTGTTCACACAGCTAGCCAGGAGGCTGGTCCCTCCAGAGAGACACACTGTACCAACAGCTAGCCAGGAGGCTGGTCCCTCCAGAGAGACACACTGTACCAACAGCTAGCCAGGAGGCTGGTCCCTCCAGAGAGACACACTGTACCAACAGCTAGCCAGGAGGCTGGTCCCTCCAGAGAGACACACTGTACCAACAGCTAGCCAGGAGGCTGGTCCCTCCAGAGAGACACACTGTACCAACAGCTAGCCAGGAGGCTGGTCCCTCCAGAGAGCCACACTGTACCAACAGCTAGCCAGGAGGCTGGTCCCTCCAGAGAGCCACTAAGAACACTGACTCCGCATCCTCAAGCATTTATGACTTTCACTGTGGCATTGTCACCATAACAACAAGGTGGCTCTTGTTGCAGGTAGCATCACAGCCATTAGCGTTGTGTGTTAGAGCTCAGAGCACTCGAACTCAACAAAACCATACCTAAAGGGCATAGCGGCCGGCCGACACCCAGATAGCATAGTGTAATCAGCGATGAAACTTGATTTAATTTCTTACTGGTAAGGAACACACAGCATTTTATACGGATTAGCCTACTCTGCTGACTCAAATCAATAAAAACGAAGTCTGATCGATATGAAAGGCCTACGAAAAGGGGAGACAAATACACAATAAACATCCCATCCAACCTGGAGGAGGAAATTATTGCCCAAAAACAAACTAAAGTGTCACTGACCCAATGATAAAGACAGTGAATATGCACGATTTTCTTCGCTGGTGCTAATAAGATAAGCTACAAAAAAAACAAGATAAGCTACTCAATTAAGTTAAGAATTGTGATACCCAAAAGACAGATTGGAGTCGTTACAGCAATAGTAATTTGCATTCCAAACAGTTTTTCCGTTAATATAATTTTAAAATATTGAGATACCAAATATATTGTTGTTTTGCGAGCCAGTCATGCGTTTGCAGCGCTGCTGTCCACATTGCAGGCCCTTCTTACTCTAGGCTAATGATCCTCTGTGGCCAAGTTGTGCTTTCTGGTGTAGTAGCCTATAATAGGCTACTACACCAGAAAGCACAACTTGGCCACAGAGGATCATTAGCTACGTTAAGCTGTTGATTGTTTTAAGCCTAGAGTAAGAAGGGCCTGCAATGTGGACAGCAGCGCTGCGTGTGTGTGTGTGTGTGTGTGTGTGTGTGTGTGTGTGTGTGTGTGTGTGTGTGATATATATATACAGAAGCAAGCCAAATTAGGCTGGGCCTTTAATTTTGGAGATTTAAATCCATTTTCTTCAGGGAAAGCTTTTCCTACCAGTCATGATGTTTTCATCCGATTGTCAAACAATCACTTAACAAAAAAGGTGTCCCCTTCAGGCTACCTGCACACATTCCTTCACTCACAAAATAACACTTCCATCATGCAAACAGTGCACTGTGCACCCGCAATTTAAAGACTGGAAAGAGACCGCGGTTTACAAAACATCTACTACGTGTAGGCTACTGTACTGCCGTTCTGCGACAGTCAGTCAGTAGGTCTACGTGTAGGCTACTGTACTGCCGTTCTGCGACAGTCAGTCAGTAGGTCTACGTGTAGGTTACTTTACTGCCGTTCTGCGACAGTCAGTCATTAGGTCTACGTGTAGGCTACTGTACTGCCGTTCTGCGACAGTCAGTCATTAGGTCTACGTGTAGGCTACTGTACTGCCGTTCTGCGACAGTCAGTCATTAGGTCTACGTGTAGGCTACTGTACTGCCGTTCTGCGACAGTCAGTCATTATGTCTACACCTGTAGCCTGAATTGATGCATCCACTGTTGTCCATGCGCACCTCGGTCTCCGCCACTCATCTCCGCCTTGACAATGTGTAAGTGTTCTCCCCGAACCACAACGCCATTTGGAGTGAAACCACCCGGTTTCCAGTCAATCCACTCAATCGTCAGGCTGACATGCAGTAATGTTAACGGTGTAGCAGACGATAGTATTTTTTTAACATGTTGTGTTAATTGTGACGGGCTCAAGTTTTACAGGTACGGCGCCCCACCACTATTTATTTTACCAAGACGCCGTACCAGACCGCCTTACTTTCACCCCCGAGTGTAACGGTAACAGAAGACTGCCGTGTGCTGCAGACTGATGCAGATACCCAGCATGACAGCGATGCTGTGATAAGGTGGTACTCGGGTTACAAAAGGCTGCTTTTGATACCATCGATCACCACATTCTTTTGGAGAGATTGGAAACCCAAATTGGTCTACACGGACAAGTTCTGGCCTGGTTTAGATCTTATCTGTCGGAAAGATATCATTTTGCCTCTGTGAATGGTTTGTCCTCTGACAACTGTACATTTCGGTGTTCCTCAAGGTTCCGTTTTAGGACCACTATTGTTTTCACTATATATTTTACCTCTTGGGGATGTTATTCGAAAACATAATGTAAACTTTCACTGCTATGCGGATGACAAACAGCTGTACATTTCAATGAAACATGGTGAAGCCCCAAAATTGCCCTTGCTAGAAGCATGTGTTTCAGACATAAGGAAGTGGATGGCTGCAAACTTTCTACTTTTAAACACGGACAAAACAGAGATGCTTGTTCTAGGTCCCAAGAAACAAAGAGATCTTCTGTTGAATCTGACAATTAATCTTAATGGTTGTACAGTCGTCTCAAATAAAACTGTGAAGGACATCGGCGCTACTCTGGACCCTGATCTCTCTTTTGAAGAACATATCAAGACCATTTCATATTACTCCAGTGCTAGCCTCTCTACACTGGCTTCCTGTCAAAGCAAGGGCTGATTTCAAGGTTTTACTGCTAACCTACAAAGCATTACATGGGCTTGCTCCTACCTCTCTGATTTGGTCCTGCCGTACATACCTACACGTACGCTACGGTCACAAGACGCAGGCCTCCTAATTGTCCCTAGAATTTCTAAGCAAACAGCTGGAGGCAGGGCTTTCTATAGAGCTCCATTTTTATGGAACGGTCTGCCTAACCATGTCAGAGACGTCTTTACTGAAGACTCATCTCTTCAGTGGGTCATATGATTGAGTGTAGTCTGGCCCAGGAGTGGGAAGGTGAACGGAAAGGCTCTGGAGCAACGAACCGCCCTTGCTGTCTCTGCCTGGCCGGTTCCCCTCTTTCCACTGGGATTCTCTGCCTCTAACCCTATTACAGGGGCTGAGTCACTGGCTTGCTGGGGCTCTCTCATGCCGTCCCTGGAAGGGGTGCGTCACCTGAGTGGGTTGATTCACTGATAGGGTCATCCTGTCTGGGTTGGCGCCCCCCCCTTGGGTTGTGCCATGGCGGAGATCTTTGTGGGCTATACTCGGCCCTGTCTCAGGATGGTAAGTTGGTGGTTGAAGATATCCCTCTAGTGGTGTGGGGGCTGTGCTTTGGTAAAGTGGGTGGGGTTATATCCTTCCTGTTTGGCCCTGTCCGGGGGTGTCCTCGGATGGGTCCACAGTGTCTCCTGACCCCTCCTGTCTCAGCCTCCAGTATTTATGCTGCAGTAGTTTGTGTCGGGGGGCTAGGGTCAGTTTGTTATATCTGGAGTACGTCTCCTGTCCTATTCGGTGTCTTGTGTGAATCTAAGTGTGCGTTCTCTAATTCTCTCCTTCTCTCTTTCTTTCTCTCTCTCGGAGGACCTGAGCCATAGGACCATGCCCCAGGACTACCTGACATGATGACTCCTTGCTGTCCCCAGTCCACCTGGCCGTGCTGCTGCTCCAGTTTCAACTGTTCTGCCGCCTTATTATTCGACCATGCTGGTCATTTATGAACATTTGAACATCTTGGCCATGTTCTGTTATAATCTCCACCCGGCACAGCCAGAAGAGGACTGGCCACCCCTCATAGCCTGGTTCCTCTCTAGGTTTCTTCCTAGGTTTTGGCCTTTCTAGGGAGTTTTTCCTAGCCACCGTGCTTCTACACCTGCATTGCTTGGTGTTTGGGGTTTTAGGCTGGGTTTCTATACAGCACTTTGAGATATCAGCTGATGTACGAAGGGCTATATACATCAATTTGATTTGCTGGGAAATGTAGTCCAACCACGACACTGGGCAGATGGTGTGTGTGCGCGCGTCAGAGCTCTTTGAAGACACTATCACATCACAGCCAAAAGACATGCCAACCAATCACCTCCAACAACAGAGATAACATGATCCCTCTAAATGGGAATATGCTAATTTTAAGAGACATATTTACTGTCTAGCATACTGCATATCAACACAATGGGATATTTAGTGTCTAGCATACTGCATATCAACACAATGGGATATTTAGTGTCTAGCATACTGCATATCAACACAATGGGATATGTACTGTCTAGCATACTGCATATCAACACAATGGAATATGTACTGTCTAGCATACTGCATAACACAATGGGATATGTACTGGCTAGCATACTGCATAACACAATGGGATATTTACTGGCTAGCATACTGCATAACACAATGGGACTGAACCAGGGGAATATTTACTGTCTAACATACTGCATAACACAATGGGACTGAACCAGGGGAATATTTAGTGTCTAGCATACTGCATAACACAATGGTATATTTACTGTCTAGCATACTGCATATCAACACAATGGGATATTTACTGTCTAGCATACTGCATATCAACACAATGGGACTGAACTTTATTTAACGAGGCAAGTCAGTATTTACAATGATGGCCTGCCCCGGCAAAAACTGAACGATGCTGGGACAATTGGGCACCGCCCTATGAACCAGAGACTGTAGTGAACGTATCAGATGCAGTGCCTTAGACAGCTGTGCCACTCGGGAAGTAACAGTGGGCCCTGACCTCTGGTACCTGTCCTGCTCCAAACCTAATCTAGAACACTTGATCCTAATAATTAAATAGAATCAGGTAACTACAGTTGGAGTGAAAACCTACAGGAGGGTCTCTCTCCAGGAACAGGGTCGGAGTTAAAACCTACAGGAGGTTCTCTCTCCAGGAACAGGGTTGAAGGCCCTGGTATAGGATATGACACTCACGTGGAACTTGCATGGCGCAGCGAGTTGTGGGTTGGACCCTCCTATTGTGTCTCTGAAGCAGTCAGTGAAGGGTAGTAACAGACCCATGGCCAGAATCCGAGAACACAGCTTCTCAGCTTCCTCTGGCTGGGCATCTTCCTGTTGTAGGAACAACTTCTCTAGGAGAGTACGACCTGGAGGTAGACAGAGAGAGAGAGACATCAATATTACTACAGTCTAACAACTTCTCTAGCAGAGTACGACCAGGAGGTAGAGACATCAATATTACTACAGTCTAACAACTTCTCTAGCAGAGTACGACCAGGAGGTAGAGACATCAATATTACTACAGTCTAACAACTTCTCTAGCAGAGTACGACCAGGAGGTAGAGACATCAATATTACTACAGTCTAACAACTTCTCTAGCAGAGTACGACCAGGAGGTAGAGACATCAATATTACTACAGTCTAACAACTTCTCTAGCAGAGTACGACCAGGAGGTAGAGACATCAATATTACTACAGTCTAACAACTTCTCTAGCAGAGTACGACCAGGAGGTAGAGACATCAATATTACTACAGTCTAACAACTTCTCTAGCAGAGTACGACCAGGAGGTAGAGACATCAATATTACTACAGTCTAACAACTTCTCTAGCAGAGTACGACCAGGAGGTAGAGACATCAATATTACTACAGTCTAACAACTTCTCTAGCAGAGTACGACCAGGAGGTAGAGACATCAATATTACTACAGTCTAACAACTTCTCTAGCAGAGTACGACCAGGAGGTAGAGACATCAATATTACTACAGTCTAACAACTTCTCTAGCAGAGTACGACCAGGAGGTAGAGACATCAATATTACTACAGTCTAACAACTTCTCTAGCAGAGTACGACCAGGAGGTAGAGACATCAATATTACTACAGTCTAACAACTTCTCTAGCAGAGTACGACCAGGAGGTAGAGACATCAATATTACTACAGTCTAACAACTTCTCTAGCAGAGTACGACCAGGAGGTAGAGACATCAATATTACTACAGTCTAACAACTTCTCTAGCAGAGTACGACCAGGAGGTAGAGACATCAATATTACTACAGTCTAACAACTTCTCTAGCAGAGTACGACCAGGAGGTAGAGAGACATCAATATTACTACAGTCTAACAACTTCTCTAGCAGAGTACGACCAGGAGGTAGAGACATCAATATTACTACAGTCTAACAACTTCTCTAGCAGAGTACGACCAGGAGGTAGAGACATCAATATTACTACAGTCTAACAACTTCTCTAGCAGAGTACGACCAGGAGGTAGAGACATCAATATTACTACAGTCTAACAACTTCTCTAGCAGAGTACGACCAGGAGGTAGAGACATCAATATTACTACAGTCTAACAACTTCTCTAGCAGAGTACGACCAGGAGGTAGAGACATCAATATTACTACAGTCTAACAACTTCTCTAGCAGAGTACGACCAGGAGGTAGAGACATCAATATTACTACAGTCTAACAACTTCTCTAGCAGAGTACGACCAGGAGGTAGAGACATCAATATTACTACAGTCTAACAACTTCTCTAGCAGAGTACGACCAGGAGGTAGAGACATCAATATTACTACAGTCTAACAACTTCTCTAGCAGAGTACGACCAGGAGGTAGAGACATCAATATTACTACAGTCTAACAACTTCTCTAGCAGAGTACGACCAGGAGGTAGAGACATCAATATTACTACAGTAGACCTAGAGTCAACCAGACATACGTGTGTTTGTTATATATATATATATATATATATATTTTAAAAACACGTCCCTTTTTTAGGACCCTGTCATTCAAAGATCATTCATAAAAATCCAAATAACTTCCCAGATCTTCATTGTAAAGGGTTTAAACACTGTTTCCCATGCTTG
Organism: Oncorhynchus kisutch; assembly: GCF_002021735.2. Taxonomy (NCBI): domain Eukaryota; kingdom Metazoa; phylum Chordata; class Actinopteri; order Salmoniformes; family Salmonidae; genus Oncorhynchus; species Oncorhynchus kisutch. The sequence continues at coordinate 10,396,411 of NW_022261981.1, read as the reverse complement.
TTCAATGAACCATAAACAATTAATGAACATGCACCTGTGGAACGGTTGTTAAGATACTAACAGCTTACAGACGGTGGTCAATTAAGGTCACAGCTATGAATATTTAGGACACTAAAGAGGCCTTTCTACTGACTTGAAAAACACCAAAAGAAAGATGCCCAGGGTCCCTGCTCATCTGTGTGAACGTGCCTTAGACATGCTGCAAGGAGGCATGAGGACTGCAGATGTGGCCTGGGCAATTTATTGCAATGTCCGTACTGTGAGACACATAAGACAGCGCTACAGGGAGACATGACGGACATGATCGTCCTCGCAGTGGCAGAACACCTGCACAGGATCCGTACATCTGCACATCATACCTGCGGGACAGGTACAGGATAGCAACAACTGCCTGAGTTACACCAGGAACGCACAATCCCTCCATCAGTGCTCAGACTGTCCGCATTGGGCTAAGAGAGGCTGGACTGAGGGCTTGTAGGCCTTTCGTAAGGCAGGTCCTCACCAGACATCACGGACAACAGCATCGTCTATGGGTACAAACCCACCATTGCTGGACCAGACAGGACTGGCAAAGTGCTCTTCACTGACAAGTCGCGGTTTTGTCTCACCAGGTGTGATGGTCGGTGTTGAATTTATTATGGATTTATTATGGATAAATGAATAAACAATATCCCCATTTTAAATAGAAATGTATCTAGGTAAACTTATACTCTGTATGTTTAATAGACAATATGAGTTCATAAGAAGAAATTGTGGGACAGGAGAAAGGAGTAATAAAATGTTAAAGAACACCATTCCAACTGGGCAGGAACAAATGGGTTGTGGACTGTGTAAACACATAAGGTCGTTAGCCTATGGTTGACCCAACCTGAAACTTAGCTCTGGGGTTTTTAGATTAGGCAGTGAGTGCATTCCTAGGGTTTCTGTTAAATAAAACTGTCAGTTCAGTGGTGATCGATAATGTTGAGGGGTCAAAAGTTATCTGGGAGTGTGTTAGTAAGTTAGAATGAACTTTTCACCTTACTTTGTCCTGTCGAGAGGAGGGGGTTCGGTTAAGGCAGTGAAATGACGTCATGATCTGTATATAAACTGTTGCTCGTGGTTAAGTGGCAGCGCGCTCCGAGAATAAGTTATGTTACCTATTATTAAAAAGACTGGTCTCCATCTATTTTATGCAAACAAGAATCTTACAAATTCTCATAAAATAGATTAAGGGCTTTCAATTGATGAAAGCACATTGGCATAATTAAAATATACTAACAGTCGGATTTACGTTTATCATCGAAGGAATGAGCGTTACACCGAGGCCTGTACACTGGAGCGGGATAGAGTTGGAGGTAGAGGGTCTGTCATGGTCTGGGGCGGTGTGTCGCATCATAGGACTGAGCTTGTTGTCATTGCAGGCAATCTCAACGCTGTGTGTTACAGGGAAGACATCCTCCTCCCTCATGTGGTACCCTTCCTGCAGGCTCATCCTGACATGACCCTGCAGCATGACAATGCCACCCGCCATACTGCTCATTCTGTGCGTGACTTCCTACAAGACAGGAATGTCAGTGTTCTGCCATGACCAGCGAAGAGGCCGGATATAAATCCCATTGAGCACTTTTGGGACCTGTTGGATCGGAGGGTGAGGGCTAGGGCCTGTCATGACGTTGGCCTGGGGGTAGGTTTATGACAGCCATAAATACCTCTCCCCCCTTTTTCCTCGCTCTACCCTACTGATGTGACATTTAAAAATCCCTTGGTTAACAGAGATTCTGGGAACATCAGAAGGTGGGGGGAAATGAACTATATTCTGGTAATCCGAACAATTGAACATATGCGGTGGTACTTAATGAATATGCTGTCAGTTCGGTTGTCATCTGAGACATTCTCATCAATGATAAGATGACAAACTCTACAGTGTAAAGTCCGCACATTGTAGTTATCGAATTCACATGGAATTGTTATTCAATTTAAATGTTTGAATATAAAATTATTGGTGAAAAGATTAAATGTAATTTTAGCTTCTAAATTAGAGATTTGGGTTTTCATAAGGGCTCAATCAGTGGCCATCCCCTGTGAAGAGACATGGGCTGTAAACTATGAAAACACACCCTTCTCCCGCCACTATATAAAGCCTTGACGAAAATGTAACCTGTTCCGAGGATGTGAGGACGACAGTCCATACGTTAAAAGGACTAACATGTCCTGTTCCTGGTACATTAGAATGACGATCCGATGTTCAGATAATAACTACAGAACGAAGCCATCCTCAGCGTGAGCTTTGGTTGCGAATGGTATGAACTGTGAACTCTTATTCACTACAGAAGTGATACCTCCTAGCCGTTGAGTTAGCAACAGCAGCTGAAACCGTGGGCTAGGAAAGAACAGACAGAGTATCCCGTCTACCACACAATGACGTTACTACACCGTTTCCCGTTCACCACCAGAGACATTCTTCAAAGGACAAAGAACTCGGTTGGGCAACACGGCCTTCCATCTACCACCAACCTAACGAAGCGCAGCTCAGAGTAAATATTTATTTCCTTTTCCAAATTGGTGGTAATTTAGAATGCATAAGATACTGTATTTACGAAGCACAGCTTCTCCCTTTGTCCCTCAGTCTTCCCGCTCTTTCACTCAAACCCAGGCCCTTTTCTTTGTGTAACCAGCTCCGTCCGCTAGGGACGTTTTCCTTTATGACGTAATTTGTAATCAAGGTATGATTCATTCTGTGTATATGTAATTCTGTGTGATTAGTTAGGTATTTAGTAAATAAATAGTTAAACCCAATGTTGTATTGCTGATTCAACTTGTTAGCCAGGGTTCGTGAAGATTTTAAGAATTTACAACTTTCAGATGAGACGGACATAAGGTGACGATTAATATTGACTGCTATTGACGTAAAATATTACTAGGTCTTTTAAGAGTTTATTCGGAAGATAACTGCTCTATAAATATTATTTTGTGGAGCCCCAACTTTCTAATTAATTACATTTACATGATTAGCTCAATCAGGTAATATTAATTACAGAGAAAGGATAATATAGACCGGCATGTCATATCACTTAATCCGGCATAGGCAAAGACACGACAGGCCCCCTCAGAAATGTCTGGGAACTTGCAGGTGCCTTGGTGAAAGAGTTGGGTAACATCTCACAACAAGAACTGGCAAATCTGGTGCAGTCCATGAGGAGGAGATGCACTGCAGTACTTAATGCAGCTGGTGGCCACACCAGATACTGACTGTTACTTTTGACCACACCCCCCCTCCCCCTTGTTGAGGGTCACATTTGTCCAGTTTGTCTCAGTTGTTGAATCTTGTTATGTTCATTCAAATATTTACACATGTTAAGTTTGCTGAAAATAAACACAGTTGACAGTGAGAGGACATTTATTTTTTTGCTGAGTATCTCTTTTCCTTCCTCCTCCCATGGCACTTCAACTTGACAGCGTGTTAAATGAATAAAGTCTGAAGGTGATACTTCTTTAGTGCTGATAACAAGCTCCGCCAGCCAGAAGAGTCTGCCGCCAGCCAGAAGAGTCTGCCGCCAGGGTGGCGACGTCAGAATAGTCTATATAGAAGCCTGTAAAAGACTAGCAGCAACCCAACATTCTAAAAGTAAGGAATAGAGAAGAAAATGTTTTACATATCCCGCCTAAAGGTTCTAGAGCCATCCCGCCTAAAGGTTCTAGAGCCATCCCGCCTAAAGGATTTTAGGATGGTGGGAGGAGACTGGAATGGAAGAACACACTGTATATAGAGAGGCACATTCCCTGAAGGATAACATCCATATAACAGAAACCCAAAATGGCAACCAGCCACATGATGATATCGACATGCATTTTAACACGAGCACAAACACACAACAAAGTGAATGGATAAACAAGGCTCTAGTTATGTCCTCACCTCTGTCATCAGTCCTGTCTGTGTCTCCAGTAGAGCTGCGGAACCAACAGGGCTAATTATATTACAGCTGGCCCGTTAGTTAATATGGACAGAACTAATGAATGGCCTTTAAAAAAAATGCCACCACTGGTTGTCATGGCACCCTGTTCCCTATGTAGTGCACTACATTTGACCAGGACTCATAGGGTTCCAGCCAACAGTAGTGCACTATGAAGGGCTCTGGTCAACAGTAGTGTACTATATAGGGAATAGGACCCTGGTCAACAGTAGTGTTCTATATAGGGAATAGGGCCCTGGTCAACAGTAGTGTTCTACATAGGGAATAGGGCTCTGGTCAACAGTAGTGTTCTATATAGGGAATAGGGCTCTGGTCAACAGTAGTGTTCTATATAGGGAATAGGGCTCTGGTCAACAGTAGTGTACTATATAGGGAATAGGGGGTCTGGTCAACAGTAGTGTTCTATATAGGGAATAGGGGGCCATTAGAGACTAAGTCAAAATAAGACTACTAAAGAGGCAATGATGCATGGCCTATCACCCCTGGTTGTCATGACACCCCGATATTATGGGATATGATCTGGGGCCTATTCAGGACGATGTACCATTACAGGCCAGATAGAATGACGTATGACATAGAGCAGATCGACTGTCAGACAGAATAGGGAAACATACCATCAGATCCTTTCATTGTATTTCTATCTACATTCCAGAACAAGTCATCACTAAATTCCCCACTGGTAAGCAGTATTTTGGGTCGCTGCCGAAGTAGCTACAGCACTCCTGAAGTAATTCAAAGACGCCCATTCTGAGGATTATATATATAATAATTTTACAGTAAGCTGGCAGGAGAAGAGGGGAGGGGGAGAGAGGGAGGGAAGGAGGGAGAAGGAACGGAAGGAGGGAGAAGGAACGGAAGGAGGGAGAAGGTGGAGACCGACAGTGAAACGCTCCGACGGGTGGAGACCGACAGTGAAACGCTCCGACGGGTGGAGACCGACAGTGAAACGCTCCGACGGGTGGAGACCGACAGTGAAACGCTCCGACGGGTGGAGACCGACAGTGAAACGCTCCGACGGGTGGAGACCGACAGTGAAACGCTCCGACGGGTGGAGACCGACAGTGAAATAGCCAAAGACTCTGCCCCTTTGTCGGTGATTGGTCAACAGAAGGAATTCTTCAATGAAGTGTTTGTTGTAATTCAATAACAAGACGACTAGTTTAAATGTTGCCCCTTGAGAAATAATGCACCAAGCAGTTAGACAGCTAGACACCCTCCGCAAAAACATCAAATAATTAGATTTCTAATGTTATCTTCGATTTTATTTAGACTATTTTGACTAAGTGTACTTGTTGCTACAGGGTTTCAAGTGTGAAAAAAAATTGTATTTTTCTTGTATTTCGAGCAACGATATTTTAAGTATACAACCACACAGTTTTTTCCCTTGCTAGCCAAGATCTGCAAGGATCAAACAATCTGTCTGCTGACGCCTTAAAAGGTACCGCACTTCTATTGATGTAATGCAGCATGAAAGCTCTGTCTGTCACCCCCTCCCCCATACACACCATGCTCTGCACAACACACTAATCACCACGTTTCCATGGTGTTAGCTAAGTGTGCGTGTGTGTGTTCACACCAACAATGAATGTGCTATCCTGGAGCCAAAGATCACAGCTCATACAAACTACAAATAAATTAACATCTTGTCAGTTGACGGACTCCTGTCTAGTGACATCAGAAACCCTTTGACGCACAGAGGTAAAACTCATTCCACTGAGGGTCGAGTGTCTGTAGGTTCTCACTCCTCCCTTGTACTTGGTTGATGAATTAAGGTCAGTAATTAGTAAACAACTCCCCCTCACCTGGTGGTTCAGGTCTGAATTGAAGGGAAAGACCAGCAGGCTCTAGGCCCTACATGGAATGAGTTTTACATCCCTGCTTTAAAGCATGAAATATTAACATTGTCCAGCCAAGACCAGGGACGAGGAGGGACGGACCGACCGAAGGGGTCACGTCAAGAGGGAGCGACCACCCGGCCAAAGGGTCACGTCGGGAGGGAGCGGCCAACCACGTCAGGAGGGGAGGGAGGGAGCGACCGGCCACGTCAGGAGGGGAGGGAGGGAGCGACAGACCGACCGAGGGGTCAGGGAGGAAGGACTCTATCTCCTGTCACCCTCTCCAGTAGAAACACAATTAATTTGGTCCGTCCGTCCGAGGGACAGCTCTTTTCTCTCTTCCATTAGTTCACAGTTTGAGAGCTGAGGCCCAAAACAAAGATCACTGTCCCTCTTCACCAACTGACCACAACAAATCTCAATAGCCACTGCTGTTTGTTTATGCTAAGTACTTAGAGGAGGAATGAACTGTCCAGGCCAAATACTGTCTATCATTCATACTACTGTAGCCACGTCCAGACCGAGTAGTTACTGTAGCCACGTCCAGACCGAGTAGTTACTGTAGCCACGTCCAGACCGAGTAGTTACTGTAGCCACGTCCAGACCGAGTAGTTACTGTAGCCACGTCCAGACCGAGTAGTTACTGTAGCCACGTCCAGACCGAGTAGTTACTGTAGCCACGTCCAGACCGAGTAGTTACTGTAGCCACGTCCAGACAGAGTAGTTACTGTAGCCACGTCCAGACCGAGTAGTTACTGTAGCCACGTCCAGACCGAGTAGTTACTGTAGCCACGTCCAGACCGAGTAGTTACTGTAGCCACGTCTAGACGACTAGTTACTGTAGCCACGTCTAGACGGAGTAGTTACTGTAGCCACGTCTAGACGGAGTAGTTACTGTAGCCACGTCTAGACGGAGTAGTTACTGTAGCCACGTCTAGACGGAGTAGTTACTGTAGCCACGTCTAGACGGAGTAGTTACTGTAGCCACGTCTAGACGGAGTAGTTACTGTAGCCACGTCTAGACGGAGTAGTTACTGTAGCCACGTCTAGACGGAGTAGTTACTGTAGCCACGTCTAGACGGAGTAGTTACTGTAGCCACGTCTAGACGGAGTAGTTACTGTAGCCACGTCTAGACGGAGTAGTTACTGTAGCCACGTCTAGACGGAGTAGTTACTGTAGCCACGTCTAGACGGAGTAGTTACTGTAGCCACGTCCAGACGGAGTAGTTACTGTAGCCACGTCCAGACGGAGTAGTTACTGTAGCCACGTCCAGACGGAGTAGTTACTGTAGCCACGTCCAGACGGAGTAGTTACTGTAGCCACGTCCAGACGGAGTAGTTACTGTAGCCACGTCCAGACGGAGTAGTTACTGTAGCCACGTCCAGACGGAGTAGTTACTGTAGCCACGTCCAGACGGAGTAGTTACTGTAGCCACGTCCAGACGGAGTAGTTACTGTAGCCACGTCCAGACGGAGTAGTTACTGTAGCCACGTCCAGACGGAGTAGTTACTGTAGCCACGTCCAGACGGAGTAGTTACTGTAGCCACGTCCAGACGGAGTAGTTACTGTAGCCACGTCCAGACGGAGTAGTTACTGTAGCCACGTCCAGACGGAGTAGTTACTGTAGCCACGTCCAGACGGAGTAGTTACTGTAGCCACGTCCAGACGGAGTAGTTACTGTAGCCACGTCCAGACGGAGTAGTTACTGTAGCCACGTCCAGACGGAGTAGTTACTGTAGCCACGTCCAGACGGAGTAGTTACTGTAGCCACGTCCAGACGGAGTAGTTACTGTAGCCACGTCCAGACGGAGTAGTTACTGTAGCCACGTCCAGACGGAGTAGTTACTGTAGCCACGTCCAGACGGAGTAGTTACTGTAGCCACGTCCAGACGGAGTAGTTACTGTAGCCACGTCCAGACGGAGTAGTTACTGTAGCCACGTCCAGACGGAGTAGTTACTGTAGCCACGTCCAGACGGAGTAGTTACTGTAGCCACGTCCAGACGGAGTAGTTACTGTAGCCACGTCTAGACGGAGTAGTTACTGTAGCCACGTCTAGACGGAGTAGTTACTGTAGCCACGTCTAGACGGAGTAGTTACTGTAGCCACGTCTAGACGGAGTAGTTACTGTAGCCACGTCTAGACGGAGTAGTTACTGTAGCCACGTCTAGACGGAGTAGTTACTGTAGCCACGTCTAGACGGAGTAGTTACTGTAGCCACGTCTAGACGGAGTAGTTACTGTAGCCACGTCTAGACGGAGTAGTTACTGTAGCCACGTCTAGACGGAGTAGTTACTGTAGCCACGTCTAGACGGAGTAGTTACTGTAGCCACGTCTAGACGGAGTAGTTACTGTAGCCACGTCTAGACGGAGTAGTTACTGTAGCCACGTCTAGACGGAGTAGTTACTGTAGCCACGTCTAGACGGAGTAGTTACTGTAGCCACGTCTAGACGGAGTAGTTACTGTAGCCACGTCTAGACGGAGTAGTTACTGTAGCCACGTCTAGACGGAGTAGTTACTGTAGCCACGTCTAGACTGAGTAGTTACTGTAGCCACGTCCAGATGAGTAGTTACTGTAGCCACGTCCAGACGGAGTATTTACTGTAGCCACGTCTAGACGGAGTAGTTACTGTAGCCACGTCTAGACGGAGTAGTTACTGTAGCCACGTCTAGACGGAGTAGTTACTGTAGCCACGTCTAGACGGAGTAGTTACTGTAGCCACGTCTAGACGGAGTAGTTACTGTAGCCACGTCTAGACGGAGTAGTTACTGTAGCCACGTCTAGACGGAGTAGTTACTGTAGCCACGTCTAGACGGAGTAGTTACTGTAGCCACGTCTAGACGGAGTAGTTACTGTAGCCACGTCTAGACGGAGTAGTTACTGTAGCCACGTCTAGACGGAGTGGTTACTGTAGCCACGTCTAGACGGAGTGGTTACTGTAGCCACGTCTAGACGGAGTAGTTACTGTAGCCACGTCTAGATGGAGTAGTTAAGTAGTAGTTACTGTCTAGATGGAATAGTTAACACATCCTAGATATCTAAACATGTAAATAGACAGGAGAAAATAACATTGAAATAAGCAGGTGGATAATTATACTCACTATTCAGAACAGATCCATGAATATTGTGAACATGGGTAAGGTGAGAGAACTTGAGTTTTGTTCTGTTTCTACCAAACAGACTGCCAAGTGTGCAGCTTGAAACAAGGACACAGTGAGGAGAAACCCCTTAACACAGCAGCTACCCTACACTGTAGTCCCCCAACAGCAGCTAGCCTCCACACTGTAGTCCCCCAACAGCAGCTAGCCTCCACACTGTAGTCCCCCAACAGCAGCTACCCTACACTGTAGTCCCCCAACAGTGGCTAGCCTCCACACTGTAGTCCCAACAGCAGCTAGCCTCCACACTGTAGTCCCCCAACAGCGGCTAGCCTCCACACTGTAGTCCCCCAACAGCGGCTAGCCTCCACACTGTAGTCCCCCAACAGCGGCTAGCCCGCACACTGTAGTCCCCCAACAGCGGCTAGCCCGCACACTGTAGTCCCCCAACAGCGGCTAGCCCGCACACTGTAGTCCCCCAACAGCGGCTAGCCCGCACACTGTAGTCCCCCAACAGCGGCTAGCCCGCACACTGTAGTCCCCCAACAGCAGCTAGCCTCCACACTGTAGTCCCACAACAGCAGCTAGCCTACACACTGTAGTCCCACAACAGCAGCTAGCCTACACACTGTAGTCCCACAACAGCAGCTAGCCCACACACTGTAGTCCCACAACAGCAGCTAGCCCACACACTGTAATCCCACAACAGCAGCTAGCCTACACACTGTAGTCCCACAACAGCAGCTAGCCTACACACTGTAGTCCCACAACAGCAGCTAGCCTACACACTGTAGTCCCACAACAGCAGCTAGCCCACACACTGTAATCCCACAACAGCAGCTAGCCTACACACTGTAGTCCCACAACAGCAGCTAGCCTACACACTGTAGTCCCACAACAGCAGCTAGCCTACACACTGTAGTCCCACAACAGCAGCTAGCCTACACACTGTAGTCCCACAACAGCAGCTAGCCTACACACTGTAGTCCCACAACAGCAGCTAGCCTCCACACTGTAGTCCCACAACAGCAGCTAGCCTACACACTGTAGTCCCACAACAGCAGCTAGCCTACACACTGTAGTCCCACAACAGCAGCTAGCCTACACACTGTAGTCCCACAACAGCAGCTAGCCTCCACACTGTAGTCCCACAACAGCAGCTAGCCTCCACACTGTAGTCCCAGAACAGCAGCTAGCCCACACACTGTAGTACCAGAACAGCAGCTAGCCCACACACTGTAATCCCACAACAGCAGCTAGCCTACACACTGTAGTCCCACAACAGCAGCTAGCCTACACACTGTAGTCCCCCAACAGCAGCTAGCCTACACACTGTAGTCCCACAACAGCAGCTAGCCTCCACACTGTAGTCCCCCAACAGCAGCTAGCCCACACACTGTAATCCCACAACAGCAGCTAGCCTACACACTGTAGTCCCACAACAGCAGCTAGCCTACACACTGTAGTCCCCCAACAGCAGCTAGCCTACACACTGTAGTACCAGAACAGCAGCTAGCCTCCACACTGTAGTCCCCCAACAGCAGCTAGCCTCCACACTGTAGTCCCACAACAGCAGCTAGCCTACACACTGTAGTCCCACAACAGCAGCTAGCCTACACACTGTAGTCCCCCAACAGCAGCTAGCCTACACACTGTAGTACCAGAACAGCAGCTAGCCTCCACACTGTAGTCCCACAACAGCAGCTAGCCTACACACTGTAGTCCCACAACAGCAGCTAGCCTGCACACTGTAGTCCCACAACAGCAGCTAGCCTACACACTGTAGTCCCCCAACAGCAGCTAGCCTACACACTGTAGTACCAGAACAGCAGCTAGCCTCCACACTGTAGTCCCACAACAGCAGCTAGCCTACACACTGTAGTCCCACAACAGCAGCTAGCCTGCACACTGTAGTCCCACAACAGCAGCTAGCCTCCACACTGTAGTCCCACAACAGCATCTAGCCTCCACACTGTAGTCCCACAACAGCAGCTAGCCTCCACACTGTAGTCCCCCAACAGCAGCTAGCCTACACACTGTAGTCCCACAACAGCAGCTAGCCTACACACTGTAGTACCAGAACAGCAGCTAGCCTACACACTGTAGTCACCCAACAGCAGCTAGCCTCCACACTGTAGTCCCACAACAGCAGCTAGCCTACACACTGTAGTCCCCCAACAGCAGCTAGCCTCCACACTGTAGTACCAGAACAGCAGCTAGCCTCCACACTGTAGTCCCACAACAGCAGCTAGCCTCCACACTGTAGTCCCCCAACAGCAGCTAGCCTACACACTGTAGTCCCCCAACAGCAGCTAGCCTCCACACTGTAGTCCCCCAACAGCAGCTAGCCTACACACTGTAGTCCCCCAACAGCAGCTAGCCTCCACACTGTAGTCCCCCAACAGCAGCTAGCCTACACACTGTAGTCCCCCAACAGCAGCTAGCCTACACACTGTAGTCCCCCAACAGCAGCTAGCCTCCACACTGTAGTCCCACAACAGCAGCTAGCCTACACACTGTAGTCCCACAACAGCAGCTAGCCTACACACTGTAGTCCCCCAACAGCAGCTAGCCTACACACTGTAGTACCAGAACAGCAGCTAGCCCACACACTGTAGTCCCCCAACAGCAGCTAGCCTACACACTGTAGTCCCACAACAGCAGCTAGCCTCCACACTGTAGTACCAGAACAGCAGCTAGCCTACACACTGTAGTCCCACAACAGCAGCTAGCCTCCACACTGTAGTCCCACAACAGCAGCTAGCCTACACACTGTAGTCCCCCAACAGCAGCTAGCCTACACACTGTAGTACCAGAACAGCAGCTAGCCCACACACTGTAGTCCCCCAACAGCAGCTAGCCTACACACTGTAGTCCCACAACAGCAGCTAGCCTCCACACTGTAGTACCAGAACAGCAGCTAGCCTACACACTGTAGTCCCACAACAGCAGCTAGCCTCCACACTGTAGTCCCACAACAGCAGCTAGCCTCCACACTGTAGTACCAGAACAGCAGCTAGCCTCCACACTGTAGTCCCACAACAGCAGCTAGCCTCCACACTGTAGTACCAGAACAGCAGCTAGCCTCCACACTGTAGTACCAGAACAGCAGCTAGCCTCCACACTGTAGTCCCACAACAGCAGCTAGCCTCCACACTGTAGTCCCACAACAGCAGCTAGCCTCCACACTGTAGTCCCACAACAGCAGCTAGCCTACACACTGTAGTCCCACAACAGCAGCTAGCCTCCACACTGTAGTACCAGAACAGCAGCTAGCCTACACACTGTAGTACCAGAACAGCAGCTAGCCTCCACACTGTAGTCCCACAACAGCAGCTAGCCTCCACACTGTAGTCCCACAACAGCAGCTAGCCTACACACTGTAGTCCCACAACAGCAGCTAGCCTACACACTGTAGTCCCACAACAGCAGCTAGCCTACACACTGTAGTACCAGAACAGCAGCTAGCCTCCACACTGTAGTACCAGAACACCAGCTAGCCTACACACTGTAGTCCCACAACAGCAGCTAGCCTCCACACTGTAGTCCCACAACAGCAGCTAGCCTACACACTGTAGTCCCACAACAGCAGCTAGCCTACACACTGTAGTCCCACAACAGCAGCTAGCCTCCACACTGTAGTACCAGAACAGCAGCTAGCCTACACACTGTAGTACCAGAACAGCAGCTAGCCTACACACTGTAGTCCCACAACAGCAGCTAGCCTCCACACTGTAGTCCCACAACAGCAGCTAGCCTACACACTGTAGTCCCCCAACAGCAGCTAGCCTCCACACTGTAGTCCCCCAACAGCAGCTAGCCTCCACACTGTAGTCCCACAACAGCAGCTAGCCTCCACACTGTAGTCCCACAACAGCAGCTAGCCTCCACACTGTAGTCCCACAACAGCAGCTAGCCTCCACACTGTAGTCCCCCAACAGCAGCTAGCCTACACACTGTAGTCCCCCAACAGCTGCTAGCCTCCACACTGTAGTCCCAGAACAGCAGCTAGCCTACACACTGTAGTCCCACAACAGCAGCTAGCCTCCACACTGTAGTCCCACAACAGCAGCTAGCCTACACACTGTAGTCCCCCAACAGCTGCTAGCCTCCACACTGTAGTCCCAGAACAGCAGCTAGCCTCCACACTGTAGTCCCAGAACAGCAGCTAGCCTACACACTGTAGTCCCCCAACAGCAGCTAGCCTCCACACTGTAGTACCAGAACAGCAGCTAGCCTACACACTGTAGTACCAGAACAGCAGCTAGCCTCCACACTGTAGTACCAGAACAGCAGCTAGCCTCCACACTGTAGTCCCACAACAGCAGCTAGCCTCCACACTGTAGTCCCACAACAGCAGCTAGCCTACACACTGTAGTCCCACAACAGCAGCTAGCCTACACACTGTAGTCCCCCAACAGCAGCTAGCCTACACACTGTAGTACCAGAACAGCAGCTAGCCTCCACACTGTAGTACCAGAACAGCAGCTAGCCTCCACACTGTAGTCCCACAACAGCAGCTAGCCTCCACACTGTAGTCCCCCAACAGCAGCTAGCCTACACACTGTAGTACCACAACAGCAGCTAGCCTCCACACTGTAGTCCCCCAACAGCAGCTAGCCTCCACACTGTAGTCCCACAACAGCAGCTAGCCTCCACACTGTAGTCCCACAACAGCAGCTAGCCTCCACACTGTAGTCCCACAACAGCAGCTAGCCTCCACACTGTAGTCCCACAACAGCAGCTAGCCTCCACACTGTAGTCCCCCAACAGCAGCTAGCCTCCACACTGTAGTCCCACAACAGCAGCTAGCCTCCACACTGTAGTCCCCCAACAGCAGCTAGCCTCCACACTGTAGTCCCACAACAGCAGCTAGCCTCCACACTGTAGTACCAGAACAGCTGATGCAGGACGACGCTCTTATACTTTATTTGATTATTTAACCTTTATTTAACTAGGCAAGCCAGTTAATTTAAGAACAAATTCTTATTGACAATGACGACCTACCGGGTAGACAGTGGGTTAACTGCCTTGTTCAAGATTTTTACAGATTTTTACATTGTCAGCTAGGGGATTCGATTACTGGCCCGACGCTCTAACCGCTAGACTACCTGCCGCCCCATCACAATACTCTTTGTCCCATTTACATATTTTGGTACTTTTTCCATCACAACATAAAAAACTAAATCAAAACCTTGTGAAAGAGGCCTTGGGAGAGTCCCTGTGAAAATAAAGGCATAAACTCACCGGTGAAGATGTCGTGGAAGCTACAGGTAGACACGTGTCCGGCGGAGGATCTCCGCGTGGCACACAGGGGCTGACTGCCCCCTCTCAGTCTGTCCTCAGACCCTCCGTACCCCTCCAGGTAGTCTGCTGATCCTGCCTTGATGGGGCGCTCCCTGTCCAGCTCCTCGGTCCAGTCCGCGGACCAGCTGAGGGGACCTGCGATGCTGTGGGAGCGCTGTCGTCTAACCCTCCACTTCTCTGTGCGATGTCCCAGGTCGTGGCAGCGCTGGCGGAACAAGGGGCTCCGTGAGGGCGAGGTGCCTGGGGAGCCAGAGAGTTGCCTGGTGGTGGTCTTGATGTAAGAAGGGTAAATGGGAGGGTAGGGTTTGACTGTGGGGCTGGTGCCTGAGGAAGAGTGGTTGTAGGATGGAAGGGTGGAGGTCAGGGTGGACTTGAGGAGACGCATGGCCAGGCTAGGGCTCTCCTGAGAGGGCCAAGGGGAGAAGGACACGCTGCTCTTCCTTCTCTGGGTGATCAGAGGGTCGTCGGCAGGCTCAGAGCACCTCAGATCCCCCCTGCTAAGACACTCCAGGGACTCAACACTGACTGCAGCCCCCACCCCTGCCCCCACCCAGTCCCCCACCCTCCCCTCTTCCTCGGAGGCATTGCCAGAGCTCAGGTCTATGTCCTCGTGGCTCGTGGTCGCATCACTGTGACTAAGGCTCTCGGCTGACAGGGGAGGCATGTCCAGGTCATTCTCCTCCTCCTCCTCCCCTTCCTCCACCTCCTCCAACACCTCCTTGTCCTCTCTGAGGGGAGACTCCACAGCACTCTCAAAGGAGGCTGTGAGGTCTGGGAAGCTGGTAGCGCTGGTTGTCTTGGTAACATGGCCGTTCGTCTGGGCAGTGGGGGGCTGAGAGAGGGGCTGAGTGTTACCGTTAACCTCCTGGCAGTTCAATGCCTCCTCCGCCTGCTCCTCCTCCTGCTCCTTTGTCCCAGAGAAAGAGGAGGAGGCACAAAGGGCTGGTTCTGTTTCAGCCCCTCTCAGCTCCCAGTTGAGTTCCTCTGTAGCAGTGGTAGCTCCCCTCTCCTCCTCCTCCTCCTCCCCATCCAGAGACCGTTTAGAAAGCAGGCCATTCTCCCGGCCAGTGACGGGGGCTGCCTCTGGGGCAGCGAGAGGCTCCGGTGGGGGGGCTTGTTCAGTGGGACTGGGGGTAGTTATAACCTCGTCAGACCTCTGTTTCCTCCACCCTCCTCCCCAACCCAGCTCTTCACTCAGCTCAGCGGTGGAGATAATCACCCCCTGCTGTAGTCTAATAGCCTGCTGGATGTCGGCTAGCAGGTCCTCTTGTTCTGCAGCTGAGTGAAAGCTATAGATGTCCGGGTCTGAACCAGAGCTGCTCCTCTTTCTCTGTTCAACCTCCCCCTGCTGGTCTGGAACAGTGTCCGCGGTCGCCCCCGTGGGCTGCCGGCTCTCCCCCGTGGGCTGCCGGCTCTCCCCCGTGGGCTGCCGGCTCTCCCCCGTGGGCTGCCGGCTCTCCCCAGTGATACAACCATGACTCCTAGCACCATGCCCATCACAAGGCGCTGCTGGTCCCTCGGTGTCAGATTGGCCCAGCTCGTCAGCTGACAGAGAGAGATCTGGTGTTTTGGTGTGAGCAGAGTGAGCGGAGTCCAGCTCGTTCTGAGACGACAACACATCCTCCCTGGATCCCCCTGTCGATCCCTTCCCCTTTAGATTCTTCCTCTTCCTGATAGAGAACACAGAGGATTTAGACTCCTTCTTATTCTTCTTCTCCTCTCCTCCTCCTTTGCCATGTTTTCCGTGGGATTTCTTGCCGTGGTGAAATCCTTTGTTTGTGCCGTCAGCGTGACGGGGCTCCCCGGTGGTATGTTCTGCTGCGTCCTGTCCGTCCCCCTCTTTCCCCTTCTTCTGCTTCCCCTCCTGGTTCCCCATGATGCTGAATCTCAGCCTCCACTTCTGTCTGGCGCCGAGACTCAGGCCATGTCTTTGAAAACAGCTGCCATTTTCTCTGCTGCTCCTCCGTCTACGTCTGCGTAGCTGCTGCGAGGCTGTGATGCTGCTTTCCCGTGACGATGAGAGGAGCACTGCTGATGATGTGAAGACTACGTACGCCTGCTCTCGCTCTCCTCCTCCCTGCGCCAGTGCGATATCTCCCTTCTCTTCTCCCTCCCCTCCCTGCGCCAGTGAGATATCTCCCTTCTCTTCTCCCTCCCCTCCCTGCTCGATTTCTCGCTGCTTCCCTCCTCCCTTCAGCCTCTTTCCATGCGCGTGCACCTGCTCTCTCTCTCCCGTCTCACTCTCCTCCTCTCCATCTGCTGCTCTGCATAATGTGCTGAGCCTAGCAGGGCAGGAGGAAGAGAAACAGCCTTCAGAAACAACAGTAGAAGAGGTCTCCGCCGGCTGCCTCCTTGCCAGGGGTAGAGAAAACCATGGCTGGTGAGTTGGGTACTGGTGGGGCTCTAGGGAGAGGTGGTTGCTGTGACAGAGAGTCTGGCGGGGAGAACGGGTGTTATAAGGACTATAGCGGAGAGTGTGTCTGTTATAGGGGCTGCGGCAGGGAGTCTGGCTGCGGCAGGGGCTGTGAAGGGGAGTGCGGCTGGGAGTGTTGCCATTATAGGGGCTGTGACAGGGAGTCTGGCTGTTATAGGGGCTGTGACAGGGAGTCTGGCTGTTATAGGGGCTGTGACGGGGAGTCTGGCTGTTATAGGGGCTGTGACGGGGAGTCTGGCTGTTATAGGGGCTGTGACGGGGAGTCTGATGGGGATTGTGTCTGTTTGTACTCGTATTGAACAGGCACACAGTTCTCCCTGTGAAAGGAGTCCTGACAATGCTCTCCCTCAGCACAGGGATGTGGTTTTCTATAGTCTGGATGGTGCGCATGGTGAAGTCTTGATGCTGGGGACAGTTCTCCCAGTGATGGTGTCTGGAGAAAAACAGGATACGATAAATATGATTAATTACACAAATTCAAAAGTTTGGGGTCCCTTAGAAATCACTCCGGTGTTCCAATGGCACGTTGTGTTAGCCTTTAAAAATGATAAACTTGGATTTTCTAACAACGTGCCATTGGAAGACAGGAGTGATGGTTGGAGATCGGCGATCTTTGTGGGCTATACTCGGCCTTGTCTCAGGATGTTAAGTTGGTGGTTGAAGATATCCCTCTAGTGGTGTGGGAGCTGTGCTTTGGCAAAGTGGGTGGGGTTATATCCTGCCTGTTTGGCCCTGTCCGGGGGTATCGTCGTACAGGGTCACAGTGTCTCCTGACCCCTCCTGTCTCAGCCTCCATTATTTATGCAGCAGTAGTTTGTGTCGAGGGGCTAGGGTCAGTTTGTTAAAGCTGGAGTACTCTCCTGTCTTATCAGGTGTCCTGTGTGAATTTAAGTATGCTCTCTCTAATTCTCTTTCTTTCTTTCTCTCGGAGGACCTGAGCCCTAGGACCATGCCTCAGGACTACCTGGCGTGATGAATCCTTGTTGTCCCCAGTCCACCTGGCCGTGCTGCTGCTCCAGTTTCAACTGTTCTGCCTGCGGCTATGGAACCCTGACCCGTTCACTGTGATTATTATTATTATCTGACCCTGCTGGTCATCTATGAACATTTGAACGTCTTGGCCATGTTCTGTTATAATCTCCACCCGGCACAGCCAGAAGAGGACTGGCCACCCCTCATAGCCTGGTTCCTCTCTAGGTTTATAATCTCCACCCGGCACAGCCAGAAGAGGACTGGCCACCCCACATAGCCTGGTTCCTCTCTAGGTTTCTTCCTAGGTTTAGGCCTTTCTAGGGAGTTTTTCCTAGCCACCGTGCTTCTCCACCTGCATTGCTTGCTGTTTGGGGTTTTAGGCTGGGTTTCTGTACAGCACTTAGATATATCAGCTGATGTAAAAAGGGCTATATAAATACAATTGATTGATGCTGATAATGGGCCTCTGTATGCCTACGTAGATATTCCATAAAAGAATCTGCCGTTTACAGCTACAATGGTCATTTACAACATTAACAATGTCCACACTGTATTTCTGATCAATTTGAAGTTATTTTAGAAAGTGCTTATCTTTAAAAAACAAGGACATTTCCAAACTTTTGAACAGTAGTGTATTTATTATTATAATTTAAAAAAATTAAATGACCAGTCACTCAGATATTTTTTTACCAACCAACACATTTTTGTTCGCTAAAATTACACCAACAAAATACAAAAAGCTGATTCACACACACATAATTAGTATGAAGTCATGGTACATTGATTAATTTAATGACATTTGTGACCTGAGTATTTCAAAGCTGCACAATGCAGAAATTGCCCCTCCATTTCCTAGTTGCTAAAATTCGAATAGTTCGGTCTGTGACAAAACAAGCAAGTAGTGTGAAGAATCATTATAATCAAATCAAAGTTTGTCACGCCGAATACAACAGGTGCAGGCCTTACCCCACAGGCCTTACCCCACAGGCCTTACCCCACAGGCCTTACCCCACAGGCCTTACCCCACAGGCCTTACCCCACAGGCCTTACCCCACAGGCCTTACCCCACAGGCCTTACCCCACAGGCCTTACCCCACAGGCCTTACCCCACAGGCCTTACCCCACAGGCCTTACCCAACAGTGTGATTTATATGTAAAAAAAAGTACAGTAGAGAGGCTACATATAGTACAGGACTACATACATACAGTACAGGACTACATACATATAGTACAGGACTACATACATATAGTACAGGACTACATACATACAGTACAGGATGGCAACAACTGCCCGAGTTACACCAGGAAAGCACAATCCTCCCATCAGTACTCAGACTGTCCGCAATAGGCTGAGAGGCTGGACTGGGGGCTTGTAGGCCTGTTGTAAGGCAGGTCCACACCACACATCACCGGTAACAACGTCGCATATGGGCACAAACCCGTCGCTGGACCAGACATGACTGGCAAAACGAGCTCTTCACTGACGAATCGCGGTTGTGTCTCACCAGTGGTGATGGTCGGATTCGCGTTTATTGTCAAAGGAAAGAGCGTTACACCAAGGCCTGTACTCTGGAGCGGGATGGATTTGGGGGTGGAGGGTCCATCATGGTCTGGGGCGGCGTGTTACAGCATCATCGGACTGAGCCTGTCGTCATTGCAGGCAATCTCAACACTGTGCGTTACAGGGAAGACATCCTCCTCCCTCATGTGGTACCCTTCCTGCAGGCTCATCCTGACATGACCCTGCAGCATGACAATCCCACCCGCCATACTGCTCGTTCTGTGAGTGATTTCCTACAAAACAGGAATGTCAGTGTTCTGCCATGGCCAGCGAAGAGCCCGGATCTCAATCCCATTGAGCACATATGGGACCTGTTGGATCAGAGGGTGCGGGCTAGGGCCATTCCCTCAAGAAATGTCCGGGAACATTCAGGTGCCTTGGTGGAAGAGTGGGATAACATCTCACAGCAAGAACGGGAAAATCTGGTGCAGTTCATGAGGAGGAGATGCACTGAAGTACTTAATGCAGCTGGTGGCCACACCAGCTACTGAGTGTTACTTTTGATTTTGACCCCCATTTGTTCAGGGACACATTCCATTTATGTTCGTCACATGTCTGTAGAACTTGTTCAGGTTAGGTCTCAGTTGTTGAATCTTATGTTCATACAAATATTTACACATGTTAATTAAGTTTGTTAATGTTAATTAAGTTTGTTAATGTTAATTAAGTTTGCTGATAATAAACGCAGTTGACAGTGAGAGGACGTTTATTTTTTTGCTGAGTTTATGATAAACAGAGTAGCAGGAGGGCAAGATAGGGGTTAGGGGGCGGGGGTCACAATGCAAATAATCTGGGTAGCCATTTGATTGCCTGTTCAGGAGTCTTATGGCTTGGGGGTAAAAACTGTTGAGAAGCCTTTTGGTCCTAGACATGGCACTCCGGTACCGCTTGCCATGCGGAAGTACAGAGAACAATATATGACTGTCGAGGCTGGGGGTCTTTGACAATTTTTTGGACCTTCCTCTGACTCCGCCTGGTGTAGAGGTCCTGGAAGGCAGGAAGCTTAGCCCCAGCGATGTACTGGGCCGTACGCACTACCCTCTGTAGTACCTAGCGGTCGAAGGACAAAGTGACTTATTAGTCTATATTTACTCTCAGATTCAAAAATGATAATTAGCATCAAAGTAGACATCAGGCAAAACTACAAATCCCTGCAAGCTCCTGCACTTCCTCTCCAGCTGACACCTTTGCTAACAGGTATTGTGTCAATGTAAAACTTGCACAAGACCGTTCACAGAATAGTCAATTTAAAGGAATGTAGCCAATTTATTCATTACCTCATGTAACAGATGGTAAGAATCTATGGATTAACTCTTGGCTTGAGTTGGCAGTCTCGTCCAGATCATTGTGGAATGTGCAGTTCTTTATCATAGCCACATTAGTAGGTAATTAGCATTTCAGTTTTGGTGGGTAAATACAGGGAAATATATTTATTTTCAAAGTCACCTTGCCAGAGAGAGATGTAGTTATTAAAATGTCACGCCAGGGTAAGCCTACACGAAACACAGCCCTTATTTTAAGTGTTGCTAAAATCCCCTATGGGGAAAAAGGAACAGTTGAGAAAACAATTGGAACCATTTCCCTGTTTGACCGCCAGGTGTTATGGCTATTATGAGGCACACTGTGATACTCCATCACAGCTTTAACAGAAATATCAGATGCACAAAAATGCTCAGCTGGCCCTTTAAGGGCGGGCGGTTACCGTGGTAACGCGATTTCAGTCACCTTTGTGCGACTGAGATTGACGTTTTAGTTTATTACCTGCTGAAAGGTGAATTAGTCTCGCAGTATTTGGTGGAAAGCAGACTGCCTCATGCGTTTATTTTTTATTATTATCCTAAAACAATATTTCTGCCGTTTATGTTTAATCGCACAAAGTCAAACATTTACAAATCCTACAGCCTATCCCATCTTGCGTTGCAACACCGCCTGGCTGGGGCTGTGGGCACGTATAGAGCTGAGCACAGGCATGACATTTAATTATATATTTTTTTTACTTGAAACAGAAGTCTGCCTGAAGTGAGCCTTTTAACCTTGTTTCTTGGTTATTTACATCGTTTTATTAATTGTAAATTATAATTTGTTCTTAACTGACTTGCCTGGTTAAATAAAAACCCCTAGGGAAGAGAAGACGCGGCTTCTGGTCAGAAAACAGGAGGACAATCTACACTGGAGTTGCTTTACCAAGACGACATTTACTGAGTGGCCTAGTTACAGTCACACTTTTGACTTAAATCGGCTTGAAAATCTATGGCAAGACCTAAAAATGGCTGTCCTAGTAAAGATCAAAAACCAACTCGACAGAGGTTAAAGATTTTGTAAGAATAAATGGGCAAATATTGTACAATTCAGGTGTGCAAAACTCACAGCTGTAATCACTGCCAAAGGTGATTCTAACATGTATTGACTCAGGAGGTTGAATACTGATGTAATCAAGTTAATATATATACTCTCAGGAGGTTGAATACTGATGTAATCAAGTTAATATATATACTCTCAGGAGGTTGAATACTGATGTGATCAAGGTAATATATATATTTTTTTACAAATCGTTGACCCCCCCCCAAAAGACAAATACATTTGAATCCGACCCTGTAACAAAACGTGGCAGAAGTCGAAGGGTGTGAAGACTTTCTAAAGGCCCTGTTTATCTACACTGACTTTCTGAAGGCCCTGTTTATCTAGACTAACATTCTGAAGGCCCTGTTTATCTACACTAACATTCTGAAGGCCCTGTTTATCTACACTAACATTCTGAAGGCCCTGTTTATCTACACTAACATTCTAAAGGCCCTGTTTATCTACACTAACATTCTGAAGGTCCTGTTTATCTACACTAACATTCTAAAGGCCCTGTTTATCTACACTAACGTTCTGAAGGCCCTGTTTATCTACACTAACATTCTAAAGGCCCTGTTTATCTACACTACATGTCCAACAGTATGTGGACACCTGCTCCTCAAACATCTCATTCCAGAATCACGGGCATATGGAGTTGCCCCCCTTTACCGACAACAGCCTCCACTCTTCTGGGAAGGTTTTCCACTAGATGTTGAAACAATGCTGTGGGGACTTGCTTCCATTCAGCCACAACAACACAAGTGAGGTCAGGGGTTGAGGTCTGTGTAGGCCAGGCAAGTTCTTCCACACCGATCTCGACAAAACATTTCTGTATGGACCTCGCTTTGTCATGCTGAAACAGGAAAGGGCCTTCCCCAAACTGTTGCCACAAAAGTTGGAAGCACAGAATCGTCTAGAATGTCATTGTAGCTGTAGCGTTAAGATTTCCCTTCACTGCAACTAAAGGGGCCTGAACCATGAAAAACATACCATTACTCCTCCACTACCAAACGTAAGTTGGCACAGGGCAGGTCCTTACCGTTCTGCCACCCTAGGAGGTACCAACAAATGGCTCCAGAAAAACTAGAATAGTTCCAGTAAGCAAATTGACGTTGAAAATACGTATTTTCCAGACGTTGAAGTCATGTTCAATTTAGGTTTCTGAATGAAAGGTATTTCAAGTATTTTTTAAATACACATTTTCCAGGACGTTGAAAAGGCGTCTTTTCCAAACACCAACAGGACAGATTTCCACCGGTCTAGATAAACATCTGTCGTTCTAACCCTGAACAAGGCAGTTAACCCGCTGTCCCCCGGTAGGCAGTCATTGAAAAGAAGAATCTGTTCTTAACTGACTTTCCTAGTTA
The DNA here is from genome assembly GCF_002021735.2 of Oncorhynchus kisutch. NCBI lineage: Eukaryota > Metazoa > Chordata > Actinopteri > Salmoniformes > Salmonidae > Oncorhynchus > Oncorhynchus kisutch. The sequence goes on along the minus strand of NW_022261981.1, from coordinate 10,373,543 downwards.
TATAAAAAGGTAAACAAATAAGTGGTTCTGTGTCATTCGGGATCAGGATAACTCACTGTAGTCATCATAACATTTTGCATTTCAACACTCCCCCGACGACAACATTATGTTTATGACTATATTCCTGTTTTTTTAGACAGATACAACGGTGTGCGATAACGTTCAACCCGATCAGCTCCGACGCTCGTCCCCAAGCGAAATGCGCCCCGGGCAGAAGTAGTATCATCAATAGTTACAAACAAAACGAACCTTTCCTGAAACGTACATTTAAAAATGGACTGAATGCCATGTTCAGATTACCAATAACCGTTATAACAGGCTAGAAAGTTCCAGTTTAGGCTAATATGTCACGAAATGACAGCAACTCCATAGTGGAGGTGTAGAATTTAGATGCTGTTTCCTAATTGCAACTAATCTCGCTCTGAGACACTTCAGACAGATTGCTGACAATTTGCTGCATGTTGTGTTGGTGTCAATCAATGTGAAGAACACGGGGAAAGTTATTGGTTTTACTGGACGTTTAACGAACATGTGCTGGGGGAAAAATACAAGTAATATTTCCCTAGCAAATTCAGACGTTACTCACATCATGTTGCCTCCGTGAAGTTAACGTTCACCGCCAGCATGCAGCCACCACATAGTCCTTTGGAAAGACGCGCCCATTCAATCAGCCATTTCATTTCTTACAGGTGTGAATTCCTTGAGCGACGTTTGGATTTTCCTGTGATCACAGTGAAATCCGGTCATAACTTTGGCATTTGACAGTATTTTAAAAATAATGACTAGAAACAGAAGTAAACTTACTACTATAATTAACTGCTAAACCTAGAAACCTATTACGTTATACAGTCATCTATAACAAATACAACAGGGACGCCTAGTGGTTGATTTTGAGAAAACACCTAAGCCTAATGTCCTGGGGAGCATCATTTTTGGTTTGTCGAGCTAACGTTATATCGTGTTCCTATGTCAAACATAAACAATCAAAATATATAAACATAATGATGGTAATGGAACAGGAGACTCCCTTACCCTCCATTATAAAAAGCTGGTCTATACTTTATACCTACTAGTACTTACCGAATATACACTGACTTGACAAAACATTAAGAACACCTGATCTTTCCATGACATAGACTGACCAGGTGAATCCAGGTGAAAGCTATGATCCCACTTCAATCAGTGTAGATGAAGGGGAGGAGATGGGTGGTTAAAGAAGGATTTTTAAGCCTTGAGATAATTGAGACTTTGATATTGTGTGTGTGACCATTCAGAGGGTGAACGGTCAAGACTAAATATTTAAGTAGCCTTTGAACGGGGTATGGTAGTAGGTGCCAGGGCGCACTGGTTTGTGTCAAGAACTGCAACGCTGCTGGGTTTTTTCACACTCAACAGTTTCCTGTGTGTATCAAGAACGGTCCACCACCCAAAGGACATCCAGCCAACTTGACACAACTGTTGGGGAAGCATTGGAGTCAACATGGGCCAGCATCCCTGTGGAACGCGTTCGACACCTTGTAGAGTCAACATGGACCAGCATCCCTGTGGAACGCTTTCAACACCTTGTAGAGTCCATGACCAGATGAATCGAGGCTGTTCTGAAGGAAGGTGTTCCTAATGTTTGGGATATGTGTGTGTGTGTGTAACAGGGTTATATTGATGATTCCCCTTGCCACTTCATTGTTAAGCCAATGGGTTTTTGGTTTTAGTTTTGTCTTCCCTTCACCTACTCAACATGGCATCTTATTGGCTGGTTGCTTACGAGGGGGGATGCTCCAGTTAGAATCGTCCCAGTGAACAAGCACCAAACCAGCGGTAAGTTGTTGGTTGCAAAGCACTGCATGTCAAAAGTGATTTTTATACTCCCAAGTGATGATTTAAATGTACAATTTATATCAATTTGTTTGTAAATGTTATTCGAACATCACACATAAGATGCAGTGTTTTTTGGTGCATAGTTGTTAAGCATTTAGTTGTAGAGAATTACAGCTAATACTAGCTAGCAACTTACTGTGTCTGGTGGGGTTGGGGGGTTCATATAGTTTGTACAGTGCGTGAGTGCAGAGTTGGATGGTGAGACGTGCATTGCATGACGTGCAATTTTGTGCTGTTCCTATCAGAATAAATCTCCATGACTGGTGCTACCAAGTTGGGGTTCGTGTCGATGATTGATTGTACACAACGCAAGAAGAGTACTGTTACACACGTGTGTGCGTGTGCGTGTGTTTGTGTGTGTGTGTGTGTGTGCGTGCGTGCGTTAGTGTGTGTGTGTGTGTGTTAGTGTGTGTGTGTGTGTGTGTGTGTTAGTGTGTGTGTGTGTGTGTGTGTGTGTGTGTGTGTGTGTGTGTGTGTGTTAGCGTGTGTGTGTGTGTGTGTGTGTGTGCGTGCGTGCGTTAGTGTGTGTGTGTGTGTGTGTGTGTTAGTGTGTGTGTGTTAGTGTGTGTGTGCGTGCGTGCGCGTGTGTGTGTGCGTGCGTGCGCGTGTGTGTGTGCGTGCGTGCGCGTGTGTGTGTGCGTGCGTGCGCGTGTGTGTGTAACAACAATCTGTGACTGGACACTGAAACACAGGAAGAAATTTTATTTCTTTATAAAATGAAATGTTTATAAAATTTAAATAAAAAATCCTTCAAATGATTTGTCATTAAAACGAGTCTTCAGAAGTGCTTTACCTGGGAACAAAACCAGTACAAACTCATCATATTCTCATAGCTGAACACCTCCGTTTGTATCCATCAAGGTGGAAGTAACTAACAAACATCTCTTATAAAATATGACAAGCATACGATTATATGGCTCCGTAACATAAGTCAATCATATCACTAATAAAACATTTAAATAACACAACATGTGGATTTATAAAACACTTAGAAAATGACTGATCCTTCTATTGATCTGATCACATATGTGGAACAACCAAACATCTAAATGAATCTGTCCATAATTCCACACATGGTGTGATAAAACCAAACATCTTGTATAATACTTGTGTCAAAAAGGTGTATTTGAAAACTAGAACACTCCTTAAAACGTCTTGGGAAAAAAGAAATGCAACATCGTGTGTCCTGGTCAACTCATTGTGTGTCCTGGTCAACTCATTGTGTGTCCTGGTCAACTCATTGTGTGTCCTGGTCAACTCATTGTGTGTCCTGGTCAACTCATTGTGTGTCCTGGTCAACTCATTGTGTATCCTGGTCAACTCATTGTGTATCCTGGTCAACTCATCGTGTGTCCTCATTGTGTATCCTGGTCAACTCATTGTGTGTCCTGGTCAACTCATTGTGTGTCCTCATTGTGTATCCTGGTCAACTCATTGTGTGTCCTGGTCAACTCATCGTGTGTCCTCATTGTGTGTCCTGGTCAACTCATTGTGTATCCTGGTCAACTCATTGTGTATCCTGGTCAACTCATTGTGTGTCCTGGTCAACTCATTGTGTGTCCTGGTCAACTCATTGTGTGTCCTGGTCAACTCATCGTGTGTCCTCATTGTGTGTCCTGGTCAACTCATTGTGTGTCCTGGTCAACTCATCGTGTGTCCTCATTGTGTGTCCTGGTCAACTCATTGTGTGTCCTCATTGTGTGTCCTGGTCAACTCATTGTGTGTCCTGGTCAACTCATTGTGTATCCTGGTCAACTCATTGTGTGTCCTCATTGTGTATCCTGGTCAACTCATTGTGTGTCCTCATTGTGTATCCTGGTCAACTCATTGTGTATCCTGGTCAACTCATTGTGTATCCTGGTCAACTCATTGTGTATCCTGGTCAACTCATTGTGTATCCTGGTCAACTCATTGTGTGTCCTGGTCAACTCATTGTGTGTCCTGGTCAACTCATTGTGTGTCCTGGTCAACTCATTGTGTGTCCTGGTCAACTCATTGTGTGTCCTGGTCAACTCATTGTGTGTCCTGGTCAACTCATTGTGTATCCTGGTCAACTCATTGTGTATCCTGGTCAACTCATTGTGTGTCCTGGTCAACTCATTGTGTGTCCTGGTCAACTCATTGTGTGTCCTGGTCAACTCATTGTGTATCCTGGTCAACTCATTGTGTGTCCTGGTCAACTCATTGTGTATCCTGGTCAACTCATTGTGTATCCTGGTCAACTCATTGTGTGTCCTGGTCAACTCATTGTGTGTCCTGGTCAACTCATTGTGTGTCCTGGTCAACTCATCGTGTGTCCTGGTCAACTCATCGTGTGTCCTGGTCAACTCATCGTGTGTCCTGGTCAACTCATCATGTGTCCTGGTCAACTCATTGTGTGTCCTGGTCAACTCATTGTGTGTCCTGGTCAACTCATCGTGTGTCCTGGTCAACTCATCGTGTGTCCTCATTGTGTGTCCTGGTCAACTCATTGTGTGTCCTCATTGTGTGTCCTGGTCAACTCATCGTGTGTCCTGGTCTACTCATTGTGTATCCTGGTCAACTCATTGTGTGTCCTGGTCAACTCATTGTGTGTCCTGGTCAACTCATTGTGTGTCCTGGTCAACTCATTGTGTGTCCTGGTCAACTCATTGTGTGTCCTGGTCAACTCATTGTGTGTCCTGGTCAACTCATTGTGTGTCCTGGTCAACTCATTGTGTGTCCTGGTCAACTCATTGTGTATCCTGGTCAACTCATTGTGTGTCCTGGTCAGCTCATTGTGTGTCCTGTTCAACTCATCGTGTGTCCTGGTCAACTCATCGTGTGTCCTGGTCAACTCATTGTGTGTCCTGGTCAACTCATTGTGTGTCCTGGTCAACTCATTGTGTGTCCTGGTCAACTCATTGTGTGTCCTGGTCAACTCATTGTGTGTCCTGGTCAACTCATTGTGTGTCCTGGTCAACTCATTGTGTGTCCTGGTCAACTCATTGTGTGTCCTGGTCAACTCATTGTGTATCCTGGTCAACTCATTGTGTGTCCTGGTCAACTCATTGTGGGTCCTGGTCAACTCATTGTGTGTCCTGGTCAACTCATCGTGTGTCCTGGTCAACTCATTGTGTGTCCTGGTCAACTCATTGTGTGTCCTGGTCAACTCATCGTGTGTCCTCATTGTGTGTCCTGGTCAACTCATTGTGTGTCCTGGTCAACTCATTGTGTATCCTGGTCAACTCATTGTGTATCCTGGTCAACTCATTGTGTGTCCTGGTCAACTCATCGTGTTTCCTCATTGTGTGTCCTGGTCAACTCATTGTGTGTCCTGGTCAACTCATTGTGTATCCTGGTCAACTCATTGTGTATCCTGGTCAACTCATTGTGTGTCCTGGTCAACTCATTGTGTGTCCTGGTCAACTCATCGTGTGTCCTGGTCAACTCATTGTGTGTCCTGGTCAACTCATTGTGTGTCCTGGTCAACTCATTGTGTATCCTGGTCAACTCATTGTGTGTCCTGGTCAACTCATTGTGTATCCTGGTCAACTCATTGTGTATCCTGGTCAACTCATCGTGTATCCTCATTGTGTATCCTGGTCAACTCATCGTGTGTCCTCATTGTGTGTCCTGGTCAACTCATTGTGTATCCTGGTCAACTCATTGTGTGTCCTGGTCAACTCATTGTGTATCCTGGTCAACTCATTGTGTGTCCTGGTCAACTCATCGTGTGTCCAGGTCAACTCATCGTGTGTCCTCATTGTGTGTCATGGTCAACTCATTGTGTGTCCTGGTCAACTCATTGTGTATCCTGGTCAACTCATCGTGTATCCTGGTCAACTCATTGTGTATCCTGGTCAACTCATTGTGTGTCCTGGTCAACTCATCGTGTGTCCTCATTGTGTGTCATGGTCAACTCATTGTGTGTCCTGGTCAACTCATTGTGTGTCCTGGTCAACTCATCGTGTGTCCAGGTCAACTCATCGTGTGTCCTCATTGTGTGTCATGGTCAACTCATTGTGTGTCCTGGTCAACTCATTGTGTGTCCTGGTCAACTCATCGTGTGTCCTCATTGTGTGTCCTGGTCAACTCATCGTGTGTCCTCATTGTGTGTCATGGTCAACTCATTGTGTGTCCTGGTCAACTCATTGTGTGTCCTGGTCAACTCATCGTGTGTCCAGGTCAACTCATCGTGTGTCCTCATTGTGTGTCATGGTCAACTCATTGTGTGTCCTGGTCAACTCATTGTGTGTCCTGGTCAACTCATCGTGTGTCCTCATTGTGTGTCATGGTCAACTCATTGTGTGTCCTGGTCAACTCATTGTGTGTCCTGGTCAACTCATCGTGTGTCCTGGTCAACTAGTGAAATCCATGAAGGTCATCATGTCAACAAAACTGTCCTCCCGAAACACCCGGCACCACATCAGCGAAGAGACAAAAAACTGCACCATGTTATTAAGTGGTTGCCTGGATACCGGTCTGTTGGTTGCCCGGATACCGGTCTGTACGAGTCTTATCATTCCACTCCTTCACACTCTGTGTCATGCCAGATGTATAGACGCGGAGTACAGGGTGTGGAATGATAGCACAAAACAGGTCTGGATTTCAAGCTAATTTAAGGACGACATCAGTTACTCCTAAAATAATACGGTACCACTTCAAATACAATACCCAGCCGATTCACATCTGGACACGCTGAGTTTGAGCCAACCAACCGTTCAGTACTACGTCATACTACATTTATACCACTAGGTGGTGCTGTTGGATTACTGACATTCTCCACCTTGGAAACAGTCGAAAGGAAAAACACCTCAGTGCTCGACTTGGACTGAAATAGGTGCCTGAAATATTCATTTTGAGGGCTGGTACTGTTTGTGGAAATCTGAAATACTTTTGAGCTAATATTCTATAAGAGGAACTCAAGCATAATAACATTTGAGTTGCAGATACTCAGTGAGCTCCTTCCTACCAAAGACAACCACAGACAACACATCTCACCTCAGATCCACTTGTTTCATAGCTAGTACCCATTATAGTCATAGACACATTATCTTATTCATGGTATATGACTTGTATGGAAAAACTCATCAGAAAGACCTGTGGATATCCATGTTTTTTGTCAATATGTCTCAATGGCAAAACATATTTAATGACTTACATTTTACTTTATTGCAAATGATCTTGTCCCTCGTCGTTTACACGTGAACATCTTGGGCTGGGGTCACATTATTTTATAGAAAAGATATAACAAGCATTTTATATAAACATAGAACTGCATCATACTCTACATAAACATCAATTTAAAGAATCCACACAGTCACAATGTAAATATCACCTGATAATCACACAGTTATTCTAGATCATATAAGCAGCTTGTACACCAGCCCTGTGCTTTACAACAACAGATGCAAAATAACAGCACCTTTCCCCATAATTCCCAGGTTTTCCACAAATCCCAATTGGAGGATTCTAGCATTCCTTCCTGTTTCCAGGACTCTTCCTACCAGGATTTGTTTTTTTGGAGGGAAAAAACCTGAGAATTCTTAGAAAGTTACCTGTGTTTTTGCAACCCCTTTTTTCAAACAACACTGTCTCACTTTGAGCAACGATTACAACCACCACAATGGTCCCCGACACGTTAAAATCATCACCGGAGACCACACAGAATATTAGCCAAACACATTAAATAACATGGGATGAAAAAGGTTACTGGCTCAGGAAGTAGTTCACTACTCACCAGAACTCATTGGGTGGAATCAAAGAGTAGAGTAGCACGCCACTCACAGACACTTGGAAAGTACTGCAGATTTACATGAAAGTACTGCAGATTACCATGAAAGTACTGCAAATGTACATGAAAGTACTGCAAATGTACATGAAAGTAGTGCACCTTTACATGAAAGTACTGCAGTTTTACATGAAAGTACTGCAGATTAACAAAGTACTGCATCTTTACATGGAAGTATTGCACCTTTACAAAGTTCTGCACCTTTACAAAGTTCTGCACCTTTACAAAGTACTGCAACTTTACAAAGTACTGCAGCTTTACAAAGTACTGCAACTTTACAAAGTACTGCAACTTTACAAAGTACTGCAACTTTACAAAGTACTGCAACTTTACATGTCCACTGATTCACCTAATTGTATCTATCTGCCAACTGGAAAGGCAACCGTGTTCTGTAGGATTGTTGAAGTTCTGTAACCGTGTTCTGTAGGATTGTTGAAGTTCTGTAACCGTGTTCTGTCTGATTGTTGAAGGTCTGTAACCGTGTTCTGTCTGATTGTTGAAGTTCTGTAACCGTGTTCTGTCTGATTGTTGAAGGTCTGTAACCGTGTTCTGTCTGATTGTTGAAGTTCTGTAACCGTGTTTTGTCTGATTGTTGAAGGTCTGTAACCGTGTTCTGTAGGATTGTTGAAGTTCTGTAACCGTGTTCTGTCTGATTGTTGAAGGTCTGTAACCGTGTTCTGTGTGATTGTTGAAGTTCTGTAACCGTGTTCTGTAGGATTGTTGAAGTTCTGTAACCGTGTTCTGTAGGATTGTTGAAGGTCTGTAACTGTGTTCTGTAGGATTGTTGAAGTTCTGTAACCGTGTTCTGTAGGAATGTTGAAGGTCTGTAACCGTGTTCTGTATGATTGTTGAAGTTCTGTAACCGTGTTCTGCAGGATTGTTGAAGTTCTGTAACCGTGTTCTGTCTGATTGTTGAAGGTCTGTAACCGTGTTCTGTCTGATTGTTGAAGTTCTGTAACCGTGTTTTGTCTGATTGTTGAAGGTCTGTAACCATGTTCTGTAGGATTGTTGAAGTTCTGTAACCGTGTTCTGTCTGATTGTTGAAGGTCTGTAACCGTGTTCTGTGTGATTGTTGAAGTTCTGTAACCGTGTTCTGTCTGATTGTTGAAGGTCTGTAACCGTGTTCTGTGTGATTGTTGAAGTTCTGTAACCATGTTCTGTAGGATTGTTGAAGTTCTGTAACCGTGTTCTGTATGATTGTTGAAGGTCTGTAACCGTGTTCTGTCTGATTGTTGAAGTTCTGTAACCGTGTTCTGTCTGATTGTTGAAGTTCTGTAACCGTGTTCTGTAGGATTGTTGAAGTTCTGTAACCGTGTTCTGTCTGATTGTTGAAGTTCTGTAACCGTGTTCTGTGTGATTGTTGAAGGTCTGTAACCGTGTTCTGTGTGATTGTTGAAGGTCTGTAACCGTGTTCTGTATGATTGTTGAAGGTCTGTAACCGTGTTCTGTAGGATTGTTGAAGTTCTGTAACCGTGTTCTGTCTGATTGTTGAAGTTCTGTAACCGTGTTCTGTGTGATTGTTGAAGGTCTGTAACCGTGTTCTGTGTGATTGTTGAAGGTCTGTAACCGTGTTCTGTATGATTGTTGAAGGTCTGTAACCGTGTTCTGTAGGATTGTTGAAGTTCTGTAACCGTGTTCTGTAGGATTGTTGAAGGTCTGTAACCGTGTTCTGTCTGATTGTTGAAGGTCTGTAACCGTGTTCTGTATGATTGTTGAAGGTCTGTAACCGTGTTCTGTAGGATTGTTGAAGGTCTGTAACCGTGTTCTGTCTGATTGTTGAAGTTCTGTAATCGTGTTCTGTATGATTGTTGAAGGTCTGTAACCGTGTTCTGTAGGATTGTTGAAGGTCTGTAACCGTGTTCTGTAGGAATGTTGAAGGTCTGTAACCGTGTTCTGTAGGATTGTTGAAGGTCTGTAACCGTGTTCTGTCTGATTGTTGAAGGTCTGTAACCGTGTTCTGTATGATTGTTGAAGGTCTGTAACCGTGTTCTGTAGGATTGTTGAAGGTCTGTAACCGTGTTCTGTCTGATTGTTGAAGTTCTGTAACCGTGTTCTGTCTGATTGTTGAAGGTCTGTAACCGTGTTCTGTCTGATTGTTGAAGGTCTGTAACCGTGTTCTGTATGATTGTTGAAGGTCTGTAACCGTGTTCTGTAGGATTGTTGAAGGTCTGTAACCGTGTTCTGTATGATTGTTGAAGGTCTGTAACCGTATAGCAACAGTTCAGTTAAAACCAGGCTTGGAAACACCAACCGATATTGTCATATGTTTGACAGCCCTTTTATATGTCCCAAATATTCCATTGGGTTGGAGGCCCTAAACATCAAATCAAATCTATAAAATCTCCCCTTCCCTCCGTGTATAAATATCCCTGGTCATCTGTGTGGCCTAATCACATGCAACATATATGATCTGAAACATAGAACGACAAAGCTGTAAAACATGATTCTAAATATAAACCATCAAGTTGGTGAATACCATTTCTGTTAAATATGAGGGATTCAGCATGAAGTGTCCTGTGGTTTTTTAGACAGTGTTAATTGATTTTACTATGTCAATATGTCTTTCTTGTCAATGTTTTGGCGCCAAACTGGTGTCAGTTGTGGGGGAAAAAAGTAAATAGTTGAAAGAGATGCAGAGTTAATTGAAAATAATTATGTATTATATTTGTCGTGTTACTATTTTTCATTGTATTATTATGTTATTATGTGATCTCTTCATCGTTGAGAAAGGCTCGGAAGTACAGTCCATCTCCCTGGCCAACTGTCCTGTTAATATAAACCATCCCAGAGAGGCCCGACAGAGACCTATACATCTGACCCAGGGCCCCAGTAGATTACACCTACAAGGGCTCCTTCTTGCGGAAGGCGACCGTCTGCCTCTGCTGGAACTGAGGCTTGTTGCGTTTGTTGATGTCCTGCCAACGGCAGAGCAGAATCATCTTGAAGGTGTTCCTGAAGGTGAGGTTGCACATGGCGTAACACATGGGGTTGATGGTGCTGTTGACGTAACACAGCCAATAGCCCAGAGCCCACAGAGCCTCAGGGATGCAGCCAGTACAGAAGGTATTGACCAACACCATAATGTTATAGGGAGTCCAGGTTATGATGAAAGCCAACAGGATGGCACTGAGAGTCTGGGCGGCCTTCTTCTCTTTCTTCTCCTTGACTACACTCTGCTTCTTACGCTTGGTGATCTGGGTCTTGGCTTTGGAGGCGAAGCGCTTGGCCATGGCTGCATCCTTCAAGGAGATGGGGGCCGAGGAGGGGGACTTGGAGGTGGACGACACATCCCCTGTTTGGTGGCTCTTGGTGGAGGTCTGGATGGAAGACGAGGAAGTGACGGGGGTTTTAGAGAAGGAGCGTTGGTGGTAGCTGTTGTCTTCCTTGTCTTTCTCCCTTCTGGTATTAGAGGATGTCTTCTTGTCCTTATTATCGCCCACTTGTGGCCGGAAAGGGTCCTTCGTAGCATCCTGGTCCTCAGGAGATGTCAGCTGGGGGTCATTGTTAGGGTTGTTACCAGGGGCGGAGTTTATCCCCGGCAGGTTGACCACGATGGAATAGATAGCTCGGCTTGACTCCGTCGCCCCATCCTCGTCCTCAGAGTCTGATTGGTCCATGGAGGCCCCGCCCCCACCGTTGTTGTTCCAGCTATCGGAGCTGCTGTGTTCCGGCTCTCCTCCCACTGTGACTGTCTTCTTCTTGGACCACCTACTCAGCGGCCAGAACCGGAAGCGCCCTCTGGTCTTCTTGGCTCCAGAGTCTTTCTGACCGGCCTGGTTAAGCTCGTAACTGCTGCAGCTCCTGGAGCTTCCTGTTTTGGGCACCATGGGAGCCTCCTCTTCCTGGGCCTCCTCCTTCTTCTCCTCCTCATCCTTCTGGCTACCCCCCTGGCCCGCCTTGTTCCCTGCCCCCGACCCCCTCAACCCCGCCAGGTCCTTCTGCCTGTTCTCTGTCTCTCTGTAGATCCTCCAGTAGAGAACCGTCATGATGGTGACCGGCAGGTAGAAGGCAGCGATGGCCGTGCAGAATGTGATAATAGGCTCTGAGAGAAACTGGATAAAGCATTCTCCACGAGGCACAGTGCGCTCCCCTACGATATACTGCCAGAAGAGTATAGCCGGGGCCCACAGGACGAAGGACACGGACCAGGCCATGCTGATCATAGTCAGAGCTCTCTTGGTGGTCCTCTTGGCCCGGTAAGTCAGAGGTCGAGTTATGGAGAAGTAGCGGTCGAAGCTGATCACCAGCAGGTTCATGACGGAGGCGTTGCTCGCCACGTAGTCGATAGCCAACCACAGGTCGCACGCCCAGTTCCCTAAAGCCCATTGGTCCATGATAATGTAGGTAGTGTAGAGGTTCATGGAAAGAGTCCCTAGAATTAGAACACTGTATTTTAGTTTCACTCTGATGTTACAGTAATTGACTATAAATATTACACATTTGATATTACAGTAATTGACTATAAATATTACACATTTGATATTACAGTAATTGACTATAAATATTACACATTTGATATTACAGTAACTGACTAATACATTTTACACATTTGATATTACAGTAACTGACTAATACATATTACACACTTGATATTACAGTAACTGACTAATACATATTACACACTTGATATTACAGTAACTGACTATAAATATTACACATTTGTGAGACACTGTAGGAAATCATAGTACAATACATGATCAATATCAGCTGAGATACATTACATCATCTATACACGTCTGAAAACAGTAAGTTAAAATACCGATGATGAGGTCAGCGAAGGCCAGACTGAGGAGATAGTAGTTATTCACCGTCTTCAGCTGCTTGTTCACCTGGAAGAGAAATGTTTCATTATGATTAAAGTAAAACATCAATTAACAAGACCTATGATGTCGATCGCTGTTAAAAAAAAAAACAATGTTGTGGACCATTTCAGTAAGAGTTTTGAGGCACGGTGCCATCAAGCTACCTCGCGCTACAGAGACAGCAGATTGAACGCAGGGCTACAGAGACAGCAGATAGAACGCAGGGCTACAGAGACAGCAGATAGAACGCAGGGCTACAGAGACAGCAGATAGAACGCAGGGCTACAGAGACAGCAGATAGAACGCAGGGCTACAGAGACAGCAGATAGAACGCAGGGCTACAGAGACAGCAGATAGAACGCAGGGCTACAGAGACAGCAGATAGAACGCAGGGCTACAGAGACAGCAGATAGAACGCAGGGCTACAGAGACAGCAGATAGAACGCAGGGCTACAGAGACAGCAGATAGAACGCAGGGCTACAGAGACAGCAGATAGAACGCAGGGCTACAGAGACAGCAGATAGAACGCAGGGCTACAGAGACAGCAGATAGAACGCAGGGCTACAGAGACAGCAGATTGAACGCAGGGCTACAGAGACAGCAGATAGAACGCAGGGCTACAGAGACAGCAGATAGAACGCAGGCTACAGAGACAGCAGATAGAACGCAGGGCTACAGAGACAGCAGATAACGCAGGCTACAGAGACAGCAGATAGACGCAGGGCTACAGAGACAGCAGATAGAACGCAGGGCTACAGAGACAGCAGATAGAACGCAGGGCTACAGAGACAGCAGATAGAACGCAGGGCTACAGAGCAGCAGATAGAACGCAGGGCTACAGAGACAGCAGATAGAACGCAGGGCTACAGAGACAGCAGATAGAACGCAGGGCTACAGAGACAGCAGATAGAACGCAGGGCTACAGAGACAGCAGATAGAACGCAGGGCTACAGAGACAGCAGATAGAACGCAGGGCTACAGAGACAGCAGATAGAACGCAGGGCTACAGAGACAGCAGATAGAACGCAGGGCTACAGAGACAGCAGATAGAACGCAGGGCCTACAGAGACAGCAGATAGAACGCAGGGCTACAGAGACAGCAGATAGAACGCAGGGCTACAGAGACAGCAGATTAGAACGCAGGGCTACAGAGACAGCAGATAGAACGCAGGGCTACAGAGACAGCAGATAGAACGCAGGGCTACAGAGACAGCAGATAGAACGCAGGGCTACAGAGACAGCAGATAGAACGCAGGGCTACAGAGACAGCAGATAGAACGCAGGGCTACAGAGACAGCAGATAGAACGCAGGGCTACAGAGACAGCAGATAGAACGCAGGGCTACAGAGACAGCAGATAGAACGCAGGGCTACAGAGACAGCAGATAAGAACGCAGGGCTACAGAGACAGCAGATAGAACGCAGGGCTACAGAGACAGCAGATAGAACGCAGGGCTACAGAGACAGCAGATAGAACGCAGGGCTACAGAGACAGCAGATAGAACGCAGGGCTACAGAGACAGCAGATAGAACGCAGGCTACAGAGACAGCAGATAGAACGCAGGGCTACAGAGACAGCAGATAGAACGCAGGGCTACAGAGACAGCAGATAGAACGCAGGGCTAACAGAGACAGCAGATAGAACGCAGGGCTACAGAGACAGCAGATAGAACGCAGGGCTACAGAGACAGCAGATAGAACGCAGGGCTAACAGAGACAGCAGATAGAACGCAGGGCTACAGAGACAGCAGATAGAACGCAGGGCTACAGAGACAGCAGATAGAACGCAGGGCTACAGAGACAGCAGATAGAACGCAGGGCTACAGAGACAGCAGATAGAACGCAGGGCTACAGAGACAGCAGATAGAACGCAGGGCTACAGAGACAGCAGATAGAACGCAGGGCTACAGAGACAGCAGATAGAACGCAGGGCTACAGAGACAGCAGATAGAACGCAGGGCTACAGAGACAGCAGATAGAACGCAGGGCTACAGAGACAGCAGATAGAAACGCAGGCTACAGAGACAGCAGATAGAACGCAGGGGCTACAGAGACAGCAGATAGAACGCAGGGCTACAGAGCAGCAGATAGAACGCAGGGTACAGAGACAGCAGATAGAATGCAGGGCTACAGAGACAGCAGATAGAACGCAGGGCGTGTCTACAGAGACAGCAGATAGAACGCAGGGCTACAGAGACAGCAGATAGAACGGCAGGGCTACAGAACAGCAGATAAGAACGCAGGGCTACAGAGACAGCAGATAGGAACGAAGGGCTACAGAGACAGCAGATAGAACGCAGGGCTACAGAGACAGCAGACAGAACGCAGGGCTAACAGAAGACAGCACGATAGAACGCAGGGCTACAGAGACAGCAAGAATGAGAACGCAGGCGCTACAGAGACAGCAGATAGAACGCAGGGCTACAGAAGAAGCAGATAGAACGCAGGGCCTACAGAGACAGCAGATAGAAACGCAGGGCTACAAGACAGCAAGATAGACGCAGGGCAAGAGAGACAGCAAGATAGAACGCAGGGCCTACAGAGACAAGCAGGATAGAACGCAAGGGGCTTACAGAAGGACAGCAGATAGAACCAGGGCTACAGAGACAGCAGATAGAACGCAGGGCTACAGAAGAAGGCAGATAGAACGCAGGGCTCACAGAAGACAGCAGATAGAACGCAGGGCTAAACAGCAAGCAGGGCTACACGAGACAGCAGTAAGAACGCAGGGCTACAGAGACAGCAGATAGAACGCAGGGCTACAGAGACAGCAGATAGAACGCAGGGCTACAGAGACAGCAGATAGAACGCAGGGCTACAGAGACAGCAGATAGAACCCAGGGCTACAGAGACACAGATAGAACGCAGGGCGTGTCTACAGAGACAGCAGATAGAACGCAGGGCTACAGAGACAGCAGATAGAACGCAGGGCTACAGAGACAGCAGATAGAACGCAGGGCTACAGAGACAGCAGATAGAACGCAGGGCTACAGAGACAGCAGATAGAACGCAGGGCTACAGAGACAGCAGATAGAACGCAGGGCTACAGAGACAGCAGATAGAACGCAGGGCTACAGAGACAGCAGATAGAACGCAGGGCGTGTCTACAGAGACAGCAGATAGAACGCAGGGCTACAGAGACAGCAGATAGAACGCAGGGCTACAGAGACAGCAGATAGAACGCAGGGCTACAGAGACAGCAGATAGAACGCAGGGCTAACAGAGACAGAAGATAGAACCCAGGGCTACAGAGACAGCAGATAGAACGCAGGGCTACAGAGACAGCAGATAGAACGCAGGGCTACAGAGACAGCAGATAGAACGCAGGGCTACAGAGACAGCAGATAGAACGCATGGCTACAGAGACAGCAGATAGAACGCAGGGCTACAGAGACAGCAGATAGAACGCAGGGCTACAGAGACAGCAGATAGAACGCAGGGCTACAGAGACAGCAGATAGAACGCAGGGCTACAGAGACAGCAGATAGAACCCAGGGCTACAGAGACAGCAGATAGAACGCAGGGCTACAGAGACAGCAGATAGAACGCAGGGCTACAGAGACAGCAGATAGAACGCAGGGCTACAGAGACAGCAGATAGAACGCAGGGCTACAGAGACAGCAGATAGAACGCAGGGCTACAGAGACAGCAGATAGAACGCAGGGCTACAGAGACAGCAGATAGAACGCAGCGCTACAGAGACAGCAGATAGAACGCAGGGCTACAGAGACAGCAGATAGAAACGCAGGGCTACAGAGACAGCAGATAGAACGCAGGGCTACAGAGACAGCAGATAGAACGCAGGGCTACAGAGACAGCAGATAGAACGCAGGGCTACAGAGACAGCAGATAGAACGCAGGGCTACAGAGACAGCAGATAGAACGCAGGGCTACAGAGACAGCAGATAGAACGCAGGGCGTGTCTACAGAGACAGCAGATAGAACGCAGGGCCTACAGAGACAGCAGATAGAACGCAGGGCTACAGAGACAGCAGATAGAACGCAGGGCTACAGAGACAGCAGATAGAAACGCAGGGCTACAGAGACAGAAGATAGAACCCAGGGCTACAGAGACAGCAGATAGAACGCAGGGCTACAGAGACAGCAGATAGAACGAGGGCTTGTCTTACAGAGACAGCAGATAGAACGGCAGGGCTACAGAGACAGCAGATAGAACGCATGGCTACAGAGACCGCAGATAGAACGCAGGGCTACAGAGACAGCAGATAGAACGCAGGGCTACAGAGACAGGCAGATAGAACCATGGCTTACAGAGACAGCAGATAGAACGCATGGCTACAGAGAACAGCAGATAGAACGCAGGGCTACAGAGACAGCAGATAGAACGCAGGGCTACAGAGGCAGCAGATAGAACGCAGGGCTACAGAGACAGGCAGATAGAACGCAGGGCTACAGAGACAGCAGATAGAACGCAGGGCTACAGAGACAGCAGATAGAACCCAGGGCTACAGAGACAGCAGATAGAACGCAGGCTACAGAGACAGCAGATAGAACGCAGGGCTACAGAGACAGCAGATAGAACGCAGGGCTACAGAGACAGCAGATAGAACGCAGGGCTACAGAGACAGCAGATAGAACGCAGGGCTACAGAGACAGCAGATAGAACGCAGGGCTACAGAGACAGCAGATAGAACGGCAGCGCACAGAGACGCAATAGACAGGGGCTACAGAGACAGCAGATAGAAACGCAGGGCTACAGAGACAGCAGATAGAACGCAGGGCTACAGAGACAGCAGATAGAACGCAAGGGCTACAGAGACAGCAGATAGAACGCAGGGCTACAGAGACAGCAGATAGAACGCAGGGCTACAGAGACAGCAGATAGAACGCAGGGCTACAGAGACAGCAGATAGAACGCAGGGCTACAGAGACAGCAGATAGACGCAGGGCTACAGAGACAGCAGATAGAACGCAGGGCTACAGAGACAGCAGATAGAACGCAGGGCTACAGAGACAGCAGATAGAACGCAGGGCTACAGAGACAGCAGATAGAACGCAGGGCTACAGAGACAGCAGATAGAACGCAGGGCTACAGAGACAGCAGATAGAACGCAGGGCTACAGAGACAGCAGATAGAACGCAGGCTACAGAGACAGCAGATAGAACGCAGGGCTTACAGAGACAGCAGATAGAACGCAGGGCTTACAGAGACAGCAGATAGAACGCAGGGCTACAGAGACAGCAGATAGAACGCAGGTCTACAGGACAGCAGATAGAATGCAGGCGTGTCTACAGAGACAGCAGATAGAACGCAGGGCTACAGAGACAGCAGATAGAACGCAGGGCTACAGAGACAGCAGATAGAACGCAGGGCTACAGAGACAGCAGATAGAACGCAGGGCTACAGAGACAGCAGATAAACGCAGGGCTACAGAGACAGCAGATAGAACGCAGGGCTACAGAGACAGCAGATAGAAGCAGGGCTACAGAGAACAGCAAGATAGAACGCAGGGCTACAGAGACAGCAGATAGAACGCAGGGCTACAGAGACAGCAGATAGAACGCAGGGCTACAGAGACAGCAGATAGAACGCAGGGCTACAGAGACAGCAGATAGAACGCAGGGCTACAGAGACAGCAGATAGAACGCAGGGCTTACAGAGACAGCAGATAGAACGCAGGGCTACAGAGACAGCAGATAGAACGCAGGGCTACAGAGACAGAAGATATAACGCAGGGCTACAGAGACAGCAGATAGAACGCAGGGCTACAGAGACAGCAGATAGAACGCAGGTCTACAGGACAGCAGATAGAATGCAGGGCTACAGAGAACAGCAGATAGAACGCAGGGCTACAGAGACAGCAGATAGAACGCAGGGCTACGAGACAGCAGATAGAACGCAGGGCTACAGAGACAGCAGATAGAACGCAGGGCTACAGAGACAGCAGATAGAACGCAGGGCTACAGAGACAGCAGATAGAACGCAGGGCTACAGAGACAGCAGATAGAACGCAGGGCTACAGAGACAGCAGATAGAACGCAGGGCTACAGAGACAGCAGATAGAACGCAGGGCTACAGAGACAGCAGATAGAACGCAGTCTACAGAGACAGCAGATAGAAGCAGGGCTACAGAGACAGCAGATAGAAACGCAGGGCTACAGAGACAGCAGATAGAACGCAGGGCTACAGAGACAGCAGATAGAACGCAGGGCTACAGAGACAGCAGATAGAACGCAGGGCTACAGAGACAGCAGATAGAACGCAGGGCTACAGAGACAGCAGATAGAACGCAGGGCTACAGAGACAGCAGATAGAACGCAGGGCTACAGAGACAGCAGATAGAACGCAGGGCTACAGAGACAGCAGATAGAACGCAGGGCTTACAGAGACAGCAGATAGAACGCAGGGCTACAGAGACAGCAGATAGAACGCAGGGCTACAGAGACAGCAGATAGAACGCAGGGCTACAGAGACAGCAGATAGAACGCAGGGCTACAGAGACAGCAGATAGAACGCAGGGCTACAGAGACAGCAGATAGAACGCAGGGCTACAAGAGGACAGCAGATAGAACGCAGGGCTACAGAGACAGCAGATAGAACGCAGGGCTACAGAGACAGCAGATAGAACGCAGGGCTACAGAGACAGCAGATAGAACGCAGGGCTACAGAGACAGCAGATAGAACGCAGGGCTACAGAGACAGCAGATAGAACGCAGGGCTACAGAGACAGCAGATAGAACGCAGGGCTACAGAGACAGCAGATAGAACGCAGGGCTACAGAGACAGCAGATAGAACGCAGGGCTACAGAGACAGCAGATAGAAACGCAGGGCTACAGAGACAGCAGATAGAACGCAGGGCTACAGAGACAGCAGATAGAACGCAGGGCTACAGAGACAGCAGATAGAACGCAGGGCTACAGAGACAGCAGATAGAACGCAGGGCTACAGAGACAGCAGATAGAACGCAGGGCTACAGAGACAGCAGATAGAACGCAGGGCTACAGAGACAGCAGATAGAACGCAGGGCTACAGAGACAGCAGATAGAACGCAGGGCTACAGAGACAGCAGATAGAACGCAGGGCTACAGAGACAGCAGATAGAACGCAGGGCTACAGAGACAGCAGATTAGAACGCAGGGCTACAGAGACAGCAGATAGAACGCAGGGCTACAGAGACAGCAGATAGAACGCAGGGCTACAGAGACAGCAGATAGAACGCAGGGCTACAGAGACAGCAGATAGAACGCAGGGCTACAGAGACAGCAGATAGAACGCAGGGCTACAGAGACAGCAGATAGAACGCAGGGCTACAGAGACAGCAGATAGAACGCAGGGCTACAGAGACAGCAGATAGAACGCAGGGCTACAGAGACAGCAGATAGAACGCAGGGCTACAGAGACAGCAGATAGAACGCAGGGCTACAGAGACAGCAGATAGAACGCAGGGCTACAGAGACAGCAGATAGAACGCAGGGCTACAGAGACAGCAGATAGAACGCAGGGCTACAGAGACAGCAGATAGAACGCAGGGCTACAGAGACAGCAGATAGAACGCAGGGCTACAGAGACAGCAGATAGAACGCAGGGCTACAGAGACAGCAGATAGAACGCAGGGCTACAGAGACAGCAGATAGAACGCAGGGCTACAGAGACAGCAGATAGAACGCAGGGCTACAGAGACAGCAGATAGAACGCAGGGCTACAGAGACAGCAGATAGAACGCAGGGCTACAGAGACAGCAGATAGAACGCAGGGCTACAGAGACAGCAGATAGAACGCAGGGCTACAGAGACAGCAGATAGAACGCAGGGCTACAGAGAGACAGCAGATAGAACGCAGGGGCTACAGAGACAGCAGATAGAACGCAGGGCTACAGAGACAGCAGATAGAACGCAGGGCTACAGAGACAGCAGATAGAACGCAGGGCTTACAGAGACAGCAGATAGAACGCAGGGCTACAGAGACAGCAGATAGAACGCAGGGCTACAGAGACAGCAGATAGAACGCAGGGCTACAGAGACAGCAGATAGAACGCAGGGCTACAGAGACAGCAGATAGAACGCAGGGCTACAGAGACAGCAGATAGAACGCAGGCTACAGAGACAGCAGATAGAACGCAGGGCTACAGAGGACAGCAGATAGAACGCAGGGCTACAGAGACAAGCAGATAGAACGCAGGGCTACAGAGACAGCAGATAGAACGCAGGGCTACAGAGACAGCAGATAGAAACGCAGGGTACAGAGACGCAGATAGAACGCAGGGCTACGAGACAGCAGATAGAACGCAGGCTACAGAGACAGCAGATAGAACGCAGGGCTACAGAGACAGCAGATAGAACGCAGGGCTACAGAGACAGCAGATAGAACGCAGGGCTACAGAGACAGCAGATAGAACGCAGGGCTACAGAGACAGCAGATAGAACGCAGGGCTACAGAGACAGCAGATAGAACGCAGGCTACAGAGACAGCAGATAGAACGCAGGGCTACAGAGACAGCAGATAGAACGCAGGGCTACAGAGACAGCAGATAAGAACGCAGGGCTACAGAGACAGCAGATAGAACGCAGGGCTACAGAGACAGCAGATAGAACGCAGGGCTACAGAGACAGCAGATAGAACGCAGGGCTACAGAGACAGCAGATAGAACGCAGGGCTACAGAGACAGCAGATAGAACGCAGGGCTACAGAGACAGCAGATAGAACGCAGGGCTACAGAGACAGCAGATAGAACGCAGGGCTACAGAGACAGCAGATAGAACGCAGGGCTACAGAGACAGCAGATAGAACGCAGGGCTACAGAGACAGCAGATAGAACGCAGGGCTACAGAGACAGCAGATAGAACGCAGGGCTACAGAGACAGCAGATAGAACGCAGGGCTACAGAGACAGCAGATATAACGCAGCTACAGAGACAGCAGATAGAACGCAGGGCTACAGAGACAGCAGATAGAACGCAGGGCTACAGAGACAGCAGATAGAACGCAGGACTACAGAGACAGCAGATAGAACGCAGGGCTACAGAGACAGCAGATAGAACGCAGGGCTACAGAGACAGCAGATAGAACGCAGGGCTACAGAGACAGCAGATAGAACGCAGGGCTACAGAGACAGCAGATAGAACGCAGGGCGTGAGCCGGGCTCGGACAAGCCTTCTTAAACAGTTACAGGATGTCATAATACAACGTAACGTTAGTCTCGGACTACAATCTACCTTGAAGGAGATGAGCACCAGGATGTTTCCTACGACGGTGACCAGAGACAGAGACCCGGTGAGGAACACGATCAGGAAGTCATAATACAACGTAACGTCTCGGACTACAATCTACCTTGAAGGAGATGAGCACCAGGATGTTTCCTACGACGGTGACCAGAGACAGAGACCCGGTGAGGAACACGATCAGGAAGTCATAATACAATGTAACGTTAGTCTCGGACTACAATCTACCTTGAAGGAGATGAGCACCAGGATGTTTCCTACGACGGTGACCAGAGACAGAGACCCGGTGAGGAACACGATCAGGAAGTCATAATACAACGTTAGTCTCGGACTACAATCTACCTTGAAGGAGATGAGCACCAGGATGTTTCCTACGACGGTGACCAGAGACAGAGACCCGGTGAGGAACACGATCAGGAAGTCATAATACAACGTAACGTCTCGGACTACAATCTACCTTGAAGGAGATGAGCACCAGGATGTTTCCTACGACGGTGACCAGAGACAGAGACCCGGTGAGGAACACGATCAGGAAGTCATAATACAATGTAACGTTAGTCTCGGACTACAATCTACCTTGAAGGAGATGAGCACCAGGATGTTTCCTACGACGGTGACCAGAGACAGAGACCCGGTGAGGAACACGATCAGGAAGTCATAATACAACGTTAGTCTCGGACTACAATCTACCTTGAAGGAGATGAGCACCAGGATGTTTCCTACGACGGTGACCAGAGACAGAGACCCGGTGAGGAACACGATCAGGAAGTCATAATACAATGTAACGTTAGTCTCGGACTACAATCTACCTTGAAGGAGATGAGCACCAGGATGTTTCCTACGACGGTGACCAGAGACAGAGACCCGGTGAGGAACACGATCAGGAAGTCATAATACAACGTTAGTCTCGGACTACAATCTACCTTGAAGGAGATGAGCACCAGGATGTTTCCTACGACGGTGACCAGAGACAGAGACCCGGTGAGGAACACGATCAGGAAGTCATAATACAACGTTAGTCTCGGACTACAATCTACCTTGAAGGAGATGAGCACCAGGATGTTTCCTACGACGGTGACCAGAGACAGAGACCCGGTGAGGAACACGATCAGGAAGTCATAATACAATGTAACGTTAGTTTCGGACTACAATCTACCTTGAAGGAGATGAGCACCAGGATGTTTCCTACGACGGTGACCAGAGACAGAGACCCGGTGAGGAACACGATCAGGAAGTCATAATACAATGTAACGTTAGTTTCGGACTACAATCTACCTTGAAGGAGATGAGCACCAGGATGTTTCCTACGACGGTGACCAGAGACAGAGACCCGGTGAGGAACACGATCAGGATGACCTGCCAGATGGTGTGACCTCCCAGAGGGTCATAGGTCACCGTGGGGTCAAGGAGGGAGGCGTTGGACAGGCTGGTCGAAGAAGAACAAGATGATTACATTGTAACACTGAAACTGAAATGTATTTCCTTCATCCAAACCCTCATCCAAACCCTCATCCAAACCCTCATCCAAAAAAACAAACAGAGAGGTTGTAGGAATGGCTCAGTCACAGTGCAACACCCCTAGAGCAGTTTAGAGGTTATGTCCCATTGTAACACGGAAACTGAAATGTATTTCCTTCATCCAAATCCTCCCGAGACAAACAGACTGAGAGGTTGTAGGAATGGCTCAGTCACAGTGCAACACCAATAGAGCAGTTTAGAGGTTAAGTCCCTTGCTCAAGTGCACAACAGGCAGGATATGGTATCTAGGGTAATGAATTCCAGAAAACCCAATCCAGTTTCCGGCTCACTCCCTGCAAATTCCCTTCAGAGAGTTAACTCTGGGATTCGGTTTCTAACCCTCTAACCTATACCTGGTCAGGTTGGTGAGGTCCCTGGTAATGGAGTCGTTGTCCAGCACAAGGCCCAGGCCCAGGATGGCGTTGTCGGCGTAGACCCTCAACCCCGGGGAGCTGTTGTTCAGGTACATACTGGGGTCTACAGTGGGGGAAGAGCTGGACGAGTTCAGGTTCAAGGTCATAGCGCTGCCGTCCTGAGGGCATATTCTGGAGACACCTGGGAGAGAAAAGACCATTTGTTTTATATATACTCTGAGTGTACAAAACATTAAAGAACACCTGCTCTTTCCATATGGCATAGACTGACCAGGTGAATTCGGGTGAAAGATATGTTCCCTTATTGATGTCACTTATTAAATCCACTTCAATCAGTGCAGATGAAGAGGAGGAGACGGGTTAAAGAAGGATTTTTAAGCATTGAGACAATTGATTTAAATTCCTTTGAACGGGATATGGTAGTAGGTGGAAGGCACACCAGTTTGAGTCAAGAACTGCAACACTACTGGGTTTTTCATGCTCAACAGTTTCCTGTGTGTATCAAGAATGGTCCACCACCCAAAGGACATCCAGACAACTTGACACAACTGTGGGAAGCAATGGAGTTAACATGGGCCAGCATCCCGGAGGAATGCTTTCAACACCTTGTAGGGTTCATGCCCCGACGAATTTGGCTGTTCTGAGGGCAAAAGGGGATGCAACTCAATATTAGGAACATTTTACTAATGTTTTGTACACTCACTGTATATTATTGTGTATTGCATAGACGGTGTTCTTTAATGGAAGCCTCTCCAACATAATCCAGGTGGAGCCTGGCATTCCCCAGGGCAACTGTCTAGGCCCCTTTACTTTTTAAAATCTTTACTGATGACCTGCCACTGGCCTTAAGTAATGCCAGAGTGTCTATGTATGTGGATGACTTAATATTATACACGTCAGCGACCACAGAAATCACTGCAACACTTAACAAAGAGCTGCAGACAGTTTCATAATGGGTGGCAAAAAATTATATTGTCCTAATAAGATTGTCCTACATACTAAATCGCCGTCCATTTGACAAATCTGACCATAATTCTATGCTCCTTATTCCTGCTTACAAGCAAAAACTAAAGCAGGAAGTGCCAGTGACTCGCTTAAAACGGAAGTGGTCAGATGACGCGAATGCTACGCAAACCAACAGTTTTGCTAGCACAGATTAAAATATGTTCCGGGATTCATCCAATGGCATTGAGGAGTATATTACTTCAGTCAACGGCTTCATCAATAAGTGCATCAACAACATGACCGTTTAATTACATATGCCAACCAGAAGCCATCGATTACAGGCAACATTCACACTGAGCTAAAGGCTTGAGCTGCTGCTTTCAAGGTGCGGGACTCCAACCCGGAAGCCTATGAGAAATTCCGCTATGCCCTCCCATGAACCATCAAACAAGCAAAGCGCCAATACAGAACTAAGATTGAATCGTGTACACCGGCTCTGATGCTCGTCGGATGTGGCTTAAAAACTATTACAGATTACAAAGGGAAGCACAGCCACGAGCTGCCCAGTGAATACGAGCCTACCAGATAAGCTAAACCACTTCTATGCTCGCTTCGAGGCAAGCAACACTGAGGCATGCATGAGAGCACAAGCTGTTCCAGAATGACTGTGTGATCACGCTCTCCGTAGCTGACGTGAATAAGACCTTTAAACAGGTCAACATACACAAGGCTGCGGGGCCAGACGGATTACAGGGATGTGTGCTCCGAGCATGTGCTGACCAACTGGCAGGCATCTTCACTGACATTTTCAACATGTCCCTGATTGAGTCTGTGATACCAACATGTTTCAAGCAGACCATCCTAGTCCCTGTGCCGAAGAATACTAAGGCAACCTGCCTAAATGACTACAGGCCCGTAGCACTCAAGTCCGTAGCCATGAAGTGCATTGAAAGGCTGGTAATTGCTCACATCAACATCATTATCCCAGAAACCCTTCAATTTGCATACCGCTCAAACAGATCCACAGATGATGCAATCTATCTATCTCACTCCACACTGCCCTTTCCCACCTGGACAAAAGGAACACCTACGTGAGAATGCTATTCATTGACTACAGCTCAGCGTTCAACACAATAGTGCCCTCAAAGCTCATCACTAAGCTAAGGATCCTGGGACTAAACACCTCCCTCTGCAACTGGATCCTGGACTTCCTGACGAGCCGCTCCCAGGTGGTGAGGGTAGACAACAACACATCTGCCATGCTGATCCTCAACACTGGAGCCCCTCAGGGGTGCATTCTCAGTCCCCTCCTGTACTCCCTGTTCACCCACGACTGCATGGCCAGGCACGACTCCAACACCATTAAGTTTGCAGACGACACAACAGTGGTTGGCCTGATCTCCGACAACGACGAGGAGGTCAGCGACCTGGCCAGGTGGTGCCAGAATAACAACCTATCCCTCAACATAATTAAGACAACCTTTCCCTCATCGTGATCAAGACTAAAGAGATGATTGTGGACCACAGGAAAAGGAGGACAGAGCACATCCCCATTCTCATCGATGAGGCTGTAGTGGAGCAGGTTGAGAGCTTCAAGTTCCCTGGTATCCACATCATCAACAAACTAGAATGGTCCAAACACACCAAGACAGTCATGAAGAGTTAAATTAAATTAAAAAGAGGGCATGACAAAACCTATTCCCCCTCAGGAGACTGAAAAGATTTGGCATGGGTCCTCAGATCCTCAAAAGGTTCTACAGCTGCAACATCGAGAGCATCCTGACAGGTTGCATCACTGCCTGGTACTGCAAGTCCTCGGCTTCCGACTGCAAGGCACTACAGAGGGTTGTGCATAAGGCCACTTAAATCACTGTGGCTAAAGCTGCCTGTCATCTAGGACCTCTACACCAGGTGGTGTCAGAGGAAGGCCCTAAAAATTGTCAAAGACCCCAACCACCCCAGTCATAGACTGTTCTCTCTGCTACCGCATGGCAAATCTAGGACCAAAAGGCTTCTCAACAGCTTTTACCTACAAGCCATAAGACTCCTGAACAGGTAATAAAATGGCTACCCGGACTAGTTGCTGGGCTATCTGCATTGTGTCCCACCAACCCCTCTTTTACGCTGCTGCTACTCTGTTTCTCTGTTTCTCATCTAGTAGTCACTTTAATGATACCTACATGTACATAGTACCTCAATTAGCCCGACTAACCTGTGCCCCCGCACATTGACTCTGTACTGGTAGTCACAATATTGTCTCATCGCTGCAACTCGCCAACGGGCTCAGGAGAGGTGAAGGTCGAGTATATTGCCTCCTTACTGTTATTTTAACAGTTAAAAAAAACCAGAATACCTATTTACATAATACCTATTTTTTACTTAAAAATTGCTTAGGGGCTAGGTTAGTAATCATTTCACTTTAAGATCTACACCTGTCGTATTCGGCGCTCCAGCCTCCTCCAGTCTTTCCCCTTCAAGAGAAATTCTAAATAAATTCACATTCACTATTGAAGCCAAATCCTCATCCTTTACCCTTTGGCTAGAGATCATGTCCCGAGCAATTTTGGATCTTTTGACTGCCAGAACGTAATCTGAGCCATGAGAGACAGACCTAGCCAATATACCACTTCACCTCTAGCTGCTGTATTCTCCATGTGTGACCACCAGAGGAGTTCTGCCCCGCAATGCACCATGGGTAGCGGGCGGCGAGGTTCACACCTGTCACCTACTTCATCCTTCAGCCACCAGGTTACTATTGGTCACATACACAGTAGAGATCAGCCAATCACAGTTTGAGAGGATAACTACCTCCCTGGTACCCTGCTCATAACCTTGCCCTGCCTCCCGCCCTCCCACAGTGGCTTCTGGGAAACCATCTGTTAAGCCATAGACGAGGCCCCAGAATCCCAGAGACAACCCCTTCGACTGGCTGCATATTCTGTCCCTGCTTTAAACCACTGAGGGATAGAGAGGGAGAGCGAACATGAGAGAGAGAGAGAGAGAGAGAGAGAGAGAGAGAGAGAGAGAGAGAACAAGAGAGAGAGAGAGAGAGAGAGAGAGAGAGAGAAAGGGAGAGAGATAGAGAACGAGAGAGAGAGAGAGAGAGAGAGAGAGAGAGAGAGAGAGAGCGAGAGAGAGAGAGAGAGAACAAGAGAGAGAGAGAGAGAGAGAACAAGAGAGAGAGAGAGAGAGAGAGAACAAGAGAGAGAGAGAGAGAGAGAGAGAGAGAGAGAGAGGGAGAGAGAGAGAGAGAGAGAGAGAGAGAGAGAGAGAGAACGAGAGAGAGAAAGTGCAAGAGAGAAAAATAGAGCGAAATGGAGAGGGGGAAAAGAGAGAGAGAGAGAAATGGAGAAAGAGGGGGGAAGAGAGAGAGAGAGAGAAATGGAGAAAGAGGGGGGAAGAGAGAACACGAGAGAAAGACGGATCAAATAGATGTAATTAGTGCTGTTTGATATAAGAGGTTCGAAATTCATTTGATATCACTAAAGGGCCGTTCTAAACCAGCCGAAGGTTTTAGGAAAGAATGAAGGATGCGATTACAAAACACCAGAGTGCCTTCTATTCCTCTTTAGTTCCCCTCTCAAACAAACACAAACAAAAAGGATATTTCAGGCCTCTGAGTGACAACGCTCTGTGGGCACAACACAACAAGGCACAGCGTTGCCATGATCATGTAATTGATCTCAATCAGAGCTGACGGGAACTGTGACAGCTGGTGAGAGATACTCAGAGCTGTGTGATTACCTCAGAGGAGGCCAGTAGGATGGAACACCAATCTGTGGTGTAGATCACTACTCCCCACACAGAGGAGGCCAGTAGGATGGAACACCAATCTGTGGTGTAGATCACTACTCCCCACACAGAGGCCAGTAGGATGGAACACCAATCTGTGGTGTGGATCACTACTCCCCACACAGAGGAGGCCAGTAGGATGGAACACCAATCTGTGGTGTAGATCACTACTCCCCACACAGAGGAGGCCAGTAGGATGGAACACCAATCTGTGGTGTGGCTCACTACTCCCCACACAGAGGAGGACAGTAAGATGGAACACCAATCTGTGGTGTAGATCACTACTCCCCACACAGAGGAGGCCAGTAGGATGGAACACCAATCTGTGGTGTGGCTCACTACTCCCCACACAGAGGCCAGTAGGATGGAACACCAATCTGTGGTGTAGATCACTACTCCCCACACAGAGGAGGCCAGTAGGATGGAACACCAATCTGTGGTGTGTGTTCACTACTCCCCACACAGAGGAGGCCAGTAGGATGGAACACCAATCTGTGGTGTAGATCACTACTCCCCACACAGAGGAGGCCAGTAGGATGGAACACCAATCTGTGGTGTAGATCACTACTCCCCACACAGAGGAGGCCAGTAGGATGGAACACCAATCTGTGGTGTAGATCACTACTCCCCACTCAGAGGAGGCCAGTAGGATGGAACACCAATCTGTGGTGTGGATCACTACTCCCCACACAGAGGAGGCCAGTAGGATGGAACACCAATCTGTGGTGTAGATCACTACTCCCCACACAGAGGAGGCCAGTAGGATGGAACACCAATCTGTGGTGTGGATCACTACTCAGCGTCCAGGCTACCACATCATAGCTCAGCGTCCAGGCTACCACATCATAGCGCAGCGTCCAGGCTACCACATCATAGCTCAGCGTCCAGGCTACCACATCATAGCTCAGCGTCCAGGCTACCACATCATAGCGCAGTGTCCAGGCTACCCCATCATAGCGCAGCATCCAGGTTTCCACATCATAGCGCAGTGTCCAGGCTACCAAATCATAGCACAGCGTCCAGGTTTCCACATCATAGCGCAGCGTCCAGGCTACCACATCATAGCACAGCGTCCAGGTTTCCACATCATATCTCAGCGTCCAGGCTACCACATCATAGCACAGTGTCCAGACTACCCCATCATAGCGCAGCATCCAGGTTTCCACATCATAGCGCAGCGTCCAGGCTACCACATCATAGCACAGCGTCCAGGTTTCCACATCATAGTGCAGCGTCCAGGCTACCACATCATAGCACAGTGTCCAGACTACCCCATCATAGCGCAGCATCCAGGTTTCCACATCATAGCACAGCATCAGACCATTGGCAGACCAATGGGGAAGCGCACAATTGGCTCAGCGTTGTCCGGGTTAGGGGAGCATTTGGCCAGGCAGGGATGTTCTTGTCCCATTGCGCTCTAGCGACTCCTGTAGCGGGCCGGGCACAATGCATGCTGACACGGTCGCCAGGTGTACAGTGTTTTCTCCAACACATTGGTGCGGCTCGCTTCCGGGTTAAGTGGGAATTCTGTCAAGAAGCAGTGCGGCTTGGCTGGGTTGTGTTTCGGAGGACGCACAGCTTTCGACCTTTGCCTCTTCCGAGTCCGTACGGGAATTGCAGCGACGAGACAAGACTGTAACTACCAATTGGGTACGATGAAATTTGGGAGAAAAAAGGGGGTAACATTTTTTTTACTATTAATATTTAGCTTTGGTAGTGCGGAGAGCCTCCGTGACACAGGGAAGGACAGTCTCGGTTGAGGGAGCCGTCCTACAGCCTGTCTTGTTAGAAGATGGTTCTGAGAGAGATAATGAGAGAGTTGGTCAGAGACACTCAAGTGTTTTAGAAAGAAAAGAAACGGGATATAAAGGTCTATAGTTGTTGATGTTGATGATGAGTCAAGTGTTGGTTTCTTGAGGAGGAGAGAAACTTAGGCCATTTTGAAGTCAGAAGGGTCGCGACCAGTGGTCAGGGATGAGTTGATGAGGGAAATGAGAAGGTCTCCAGAGATGGTCTGGGGAGAAGGGGATGGGGTCGGGCAGGCCAGATCTCATTAGTTGCAGGATGTCATCTGAGGAGAGAGAGGGGAGAAAGAGGTCAAGGAGTAGGGTAGTTCTGTGTGAGTGAGACCAGTGGACTCAATAGGCTGAGTGA
The DNA here is from genome assembly GCF_002021735.2 of Oncorhynchus kisutch. NCBI lineage: Eukaryota > Metazoa > Chordata > Actinopteri > Salmoniformes > Salmonidae > Oncorhynchus > Oncorhynchus kisutch. Next base: position 10,343,151 of record NW_022261981.1, on the reverse strand, counting down.
ATGAGTAGAGGATGTCCACTTTATTTTCAAAGTTGCTGACAAAGCCGTCCTCAGAGAGGGAGGAGGGAGGGGGAGGGCTGGGCTTCTCAGGCTCTGTACAGTCTTAGATTAAATCCTACCTGGCAGGCCGCTTCTAACCAGGTGACGTTGAAAGGATTAATGAGGGAGGAGATGGTGGAAAAGAGTTTCCTAGATAGAGGGGTAGAATGTGGCTTTAGCAGAGGATAGGGGAAGAGAAGATGGAGAGGAGGGAGTGAAAGGATGATAGGTCCTCTGGAAGTTAAGTTTTCCTCCATTTCCCCTCAGCTGTCCGCCACCCTATAAGCTTGCAATGAGTCACTCAGCCACAGAGCAGGAGGGGAGGGCCGAGCCGGCCGGGAGGAAAGGGGACAGTGCGAGTCATAGGATGCGGAAAGGGAGGAGAGCAGGATCGAAGGGGCAGAATCAGAAGACATGAGGGAGAAGGATTTAAAAGAAGGGAGAGATGAAAGGATAGAAGGAGAGAGGAGTGGGAGAGAGAGAGAGAGAGAATATTGTGAAGGCACATGACCATCTGGGTAGGAGCTGAGCGGTTAGGGTTGGAGGAGAGGAAGACAAAGGGAAACAAAGTAGTGATCAGAGACCTGGATGGGGGTTGCAATGAGATTAGAAGGCAAGTCGCCCCTAGTAAAAATGAGGTCAAGCGTATTGTCTGACTTGTGGAAAGGACTGGGAAAAGGTCAAAAGAGGCAAGGAGGAGAAAGATCGAGTTGGAAAGAAATTAATCGAAGGCAGATGTTGAGAGGTTGAAGTCGCCAAGTACGAAGAGCGGTGAGCCATCTTTAGCAAAGTAGCCTATCAAGGGTCAAGCTCATTGAGGAACTCTCCGAGGGCACCTGGTGGGCGATAGATGACAACAATGTTAAGCTGAAGTGGACAAGAGACAGTGACATAATGGAATTCAAATGAGGAGATGGACATGTTAGAGAGGAGATGGACAGGTGAGAGAGGAGATGGACAGGTGAGAGAGGAGATGGACATGTGAGAGAGGAGATGGACAGGTGAGAGAGGGAGAAAAGAGAAAATCTCCAGTTAGGATAAATGAGTAGCCCTGTGTCATCACCGTGACGACCAGATGCTCTCGGACTATGAGAGAAAACGTAGTCAGATGAAGAGAGAGCAGCTGGAGTAGCAGTGTTCTCTGAGGTGATCCATGTCTTCGTCGGGGCCAAAAGGTCAAGGGTCAGAAGCGCAGCATAGGCTGAGATGAACTCAGTGTTCTTGACCGTAGATTGGCAGTTCCAAACAGTAACAGAGACCCGAAAGACCAGTGAACAGGAAATTAGAAGGGTTGCAGCCAAGGAGTGGGGAGTGTCTGTAACGCCTACAGGGAGAGGTGGGAACAGGTAGAGAAAACACACACACAGCTGACAAAGCTACACAAGAGCAAAATTAGATAATCTGTAAATAACAAGGTAAGACAATCAATGTGGTTCTACCAGAGGACAGCAGAGATATATTATGTGGTTCTACCAGAGGACAGCAGAGATATATTATGTGGTTCTACCAGAGGACAACAGAGATATATTATGTGGTTCTACCAGAGGACAACAGAGATATATTATGTGGTTCTACCAGAGGACAGCAGAGATATATTATGTGGTTCTACCAGAGGACAGCAGAGATATATTATGTGGTTCTACCAGAGGACAACAGAGATATATTATGTGGTTCTACCAGAGGACAACAGAGATATATTATGTGGTTCTACCAGAGGACAGCAGAGATATATTATGTGGTTCTACCAGAGGACAGCAGAGATATATTATGTGGTTCTACCAGAGGACAGCAGAGATATATTATGTGGTTCTACCAGAGGACAGCAGAGATATATTATGTGGTTCTACCAGAGGACAGCAGAGATATATTATGTGGTTCTACCAGAGGACAGCAGAGATATATTATGTGGTTCTACCAGAGGATAGCAGAAATATATTATGTGGTTCTACCAGAGGACAACAGAAATATATTACTGTATATGGTTCAAGCAGACCAGGGAGGGAGGGAGAGGAGAAGAGAGGAGAGGAGAGGAGATGAGATGAGATGAGAGGAGAGGAGAGGAAAGGAGAGAAGAGGAGAGTAGAGGAGAGGAGAAATGGGAAGGGAGAGGGAGAGGAGAGGAGAAATGGGCAGGGGGAGGGAGAGGAGAGGAGAAATGGGCAGGGGCAGGGAGAGGCCAGTAATATTATTAATATGATCCCCTCCAGCCCGGTTTGGCCCTGGACGGTGATGTGGTGATATGGCCTAGAGACCCTCGGTTGTCAGTATGACTAATCTCCTGTCTGTCTCTGTGGACGTAACCAGCTAGCTGCATGTGTTGATGAAGGCCAGGTTAAATAATTGGATGCCCTGGGTTATGAACGCCTTGCAAAGTTATTGCTAGCCTGATTCCAGATCAGTTTGTGCTGTCTTTCCCAGTTTTGACGTGACAAGGACCATAGGAGTTGACAGCACAAACAGATCTGGGACCAGTGGAAGTGATTCTCTGGGCAAGCACCAGTGGAAGTGATTGCATGCCCTGGGTTATGAAGGTCTGTGGGCAAAGGAAGGAGAGGTGGCTTTTACATTTAGCTTTTTGCATCAACACAGGTTTAAAGGAGAGGTTTACCATTTAGCTGTAGCGTTTAGCTTCTAAAGCAGGTTTAAAGGACAGGTTTAGCGTATCGTTTAGCTTCTAAAGCAGGTTTAAAGGACAGGTTTAGCGTATCGTTTAGCTTCTAAAGCAGGTTTAAAGGACAGGTTTAGCATAGTGTTTAGCTTCTAAAGCAGGTTTAAAGGACAGGTTTAGCGTATCGTTTAGCTTCTAAAGCAGGTATAAAGGACAGGTTTAGCGTAGCGTTTAGCTTCTAAAGCAGGTTAAAGGGCATGTTTAGCATTTAGCTGTAGAGTTTAGCTTCTAACGCAGGTCCATAGAGACTAAGACAGTGTCCTGTGAGGATTCCCATAGAGACCAAGACAGTGTCCCATGTGGATTCCCATAGAGACTAAGACAGTGTCCTGTGTGGATTCCCATAGAGACTAAGACAGTGTCCTGTGTGGATTCCCATAGAGACTAAGGCAGTGTCCTGTGTGGATTCCCATAGAAGACTAAGACAGTGTTCTGTGAGGATTCCCATAGAGACTAGGGTAGTGTCCTGTGAGGATTCCCATAGAGACCAAGACAGTGTCCCGTGTGGATTCCCATAGAGACTAAGACAGTGTCCTGTGTGGATTCCCATAGAGACTAAGGCAGTGTCCTGTGTGGATTCCCATAGAGACTAGGGTAGTGTCCTGTGAGGATTCCCATAGAGACTAAGACAGTGTTCCTTGTGGATTCCCATAGAGACTAAGACAGTGTCCTGTGTGGATTCCCATAGAGACTAAGACAGTTTCCTGTGTGGATTCCCATAGAGACTAAGACAGCGTCCTGTGTGGATTCCCATAGAGACTAAGACAGTGGCCCGTGAGGATTCCCATAGAGACTAAGGTTAGTGTCCTAAATGGCACCCTATTCCCTAGATTTCCTATAGGGCCCTGGTTAAAAGAAGTGCACTACAAATGGAATAGGGTGCCATTTTGGGACAGATCCTGAGGAATCGCTGTCCTTTATAGTATGACATTTTATGTTCCGCTGTTGCGTCAACACACACGACTCCAGCATTCAACCGCAACACTTTGAAGGACGATAATCTTAGGCCACTCTAAAAAGGTATCGTCTTTGTTTATTACTAGGAGATGCTGATTGGATAAACCCCCCCCCAGAGTTTAACGAGCTAAGAAGGATGAAGCTGAGCGTGTTAGAGCCTAGTGTCTGTTGATAAAGTAACTTCTCATAAACGGAGACGATTAAATGCAATCTATATGAGAGTTAAAAGAAACGCATATAAACGCCGTGGTGCAGTGTTTACATTTTGTTTTTAATTTGACAATTTAATTTTTAATGGACGACTTTCGCTCAGCAGCAGCGCGCGGCTAATTAACGGACAGATCACATTTCCTCAGCAATTTGTTTTCACTTTCAACATAACCTTTGAATCATTTAGACAGTGTGTCCAAATTTCACTATGTAGTGCACTACTATGGGCCCTGATTTAAAAGCAGTGCACTGCAGCATAAAGAGAAGAGGATGCTATTTAGGACGAGGCCTTCATTTTAACGTGACTTTTCCAGACGATGCTTTTCTCAGAGGGTTTCTTTAGCGTTGTATTTGAATGGTGATTCAGGTCTTCATCCAGAAGCTGTATTTGAGTCTTTAGTGATAAATATTATATTTAGTTACAGAATCATTTAGTTAAAAGGTCCAACTTTCATCATGCTTTCATCTCAATAATCAAATCATTTCTTGGTAACAATTACTGTGAATACATTACCGGGATTGTTTTCAATTAAAATGATCCAAAAAATACATTACATTTATTTTTTTTAGCAAAGAGACATTTCTCAAGGACTGTCTGGGATGGTCTGAGTGGGGCAGGGAAAACGGAAAACTAGCTGTTATTGGCAGAGAGGTTTGGAACACTCTTTCTTATTGGTCTATTAACTCATTTACTGGTGATGTCACCAGACAGGCCAAATCTCTTTCTTATTGGTCTATTAACTCATCTACTGATGATGTCACCAGACAAGCCAAATCTCTTTCTTATTGGTCTATTAACTCATTTACTGGTGATGTCACCAGACAAGCCAAATCTCCATCCCACTAAAACATGGCGGAAATTACAGGTGGCCTTTTAAAACAGCTTTTACGCTAAAAGGGCATTATCATCATTTTAACAGTTTTCACAGTTTTCTTCCAATCTCATAGTGTAGAAATATATATATAAAACACAGGAAAAATCCAGTTTTTGAGGCACTGGGCCTTTATAGAACAGTGAGACCTCAGCACGTATTGTTGTACTTCTCATACAGGTTGGTACACAATACTTTGGGTTTAGGAAAACTAAGTAAAACGTTATGTCTGTGACCACCGATACCCTCACCACTACCCCTACCTGACCACCACTACCCCTACCTGACCACCACTACCCCTACCTGACCACCACTACCCTCACCACTACCCCTACCTGACCACCACTACCCCTACCTGACCACCACTACCCCTACCTGACCACCACTACCCCTACCTGACCACCACTACCCTCACCACTACCCCTACCTGACCACCACTACCCCTACCTGACCACCACTACCCCTACCTGACCACCACTACCCCTACCTGACCACCACTACCCCTACCTGACCACCACTACCCCTACCTGACCACCACTACCCCTACCCCTACCTGACCACCACTACCCCTACCTGCCCACCACTACCCCTACCTGATCACCACTACCCCTACCTGACCACCACTACCCCTACCTGACACCCACTACCCCTACCTGACACCCACTACCCTTACCTGACCACCACTACCCCTACCTGACCAGCACTACCCCTACCTGACACCCACTACCCCTACCCCTACCTGACCACCACTACCCCTACCTGACCACCACTACCCCTACCTGACACCCACTACCCCTAACTGACCACCACTACCCCTACCTGACCACCACTACCCTCACCACTACCCCTACCTGACCACCACTACCCCTACCTGACCACCACTACCCCTACCTGACCACCACTACCCCTACCTGACCACCACTACCCCTACCTGACACCCACTACCCCTACCTGACCACCACTACCCCTAACTGACCACCACTACCCTCACCACTACCCCTACCTGACCAGCACTACCCCTACCTGACACCCACTACCCCTACCTGACCACCACTACCCCTACCAGACCACCACTACCCCTACCTGACCACCACTACCCCTACCTGACCACCACTACCCTCACCACTACCCCTACCTGACCACCACTACCCCTACCTGACCACCACTACCCCTACCAGACCACCACTACCCCTACCTGACCACCACTACCCCTACCTGACACCCACTACCCCTACCTGACCACCACTACCCCTACCTGACCAGCACTACCCCTACCTGACACCCACTACCCCTACCTGACCACCACTACCCCTACCTGACCACCACTACCCCTACCTGACCACCATTACCCCTACCTGACACCCACTACCCCTACCTGACCACCACTACCCCTACCTGACCACCACTACCCTCACCACTACCCCTACCTGACCAGCACCACCCCTACCTGACACCCACTACCCCTACCTGACCACCACTACCCCTACCTGACCACCACTACCCCTACCTGACCACCACTACCCCTAACTGACCACCACTACCCCTACCTGACCACCACTACCCTCACCACTATCCCTACCTGACCACCACTACTCCTACCTGACCACCACTACCCCTACCTGACCACCACTACCCCTACCTGACCACCACTACCCCTACCTGACCACCACTACCCCTACCTGACCACCACTACCCCTACCTGACACCCACTACCCCTACCTGACCACCACTACCCCTACCTGACCACCACTACCCTCACCACTACCCCTACCTGACCAGCACTACCCCTACCTGACACCCACTACCCCTACCTGACCACCACTACCCCTACCTGACCACCACTACCCCTACCTGACCACCACTACCCTACCTGACCACCACTACCCCTACCTGATCACCACTACCCCTACCTGACACCCACTACCCCTACCTGATCACCACTACCCCTACCTGACACCCACTACCCCTACCTGACCACCACTACCCCTACCTGACCACCACTACCCTCACCACTACCCCTACCTGACCAGCACTACCCCTACCTGACCACCACTACCCCTACCTGACACCCACTACCCCTACCTGACCAGCACTACCCCTACCTGACCAGCACTACCCCTACCTGACCAGCACTACCCCTACCTGACCACCACTACCCCTACCTGACCACCACTACCCCTACGAGACCACCACTACCCCTACCTGATACCCACTACCCCTAACTGACCACCACTACCCCTACCTGACCACCACTACCCTCACCACTACCCCTACCTGACCAGCACTACCCCTACCTGACACCCACTACCCCTACCTGACCACCACTACCCCTACCTGACCACCACTACCCCTAACTGACCACCACTACCCCTACCTGACCACCACTATCCTCACCACTACCCCTACCTGACCACCACTACCCCTACCTGACCACCACTACCCCTACCTGACCACCCCTACCCCTACCTGACCACCACTACCCCTACCTGACCACCACTACCTGACCACCACTACCCCTACCTGACCACCCCTACCCCTACCTGACCACCACTACCCTCACCACTACCCCTACCTGACCACCACTACCCCTACCTGACCACCAGTACCATCACCACTACCCCTACCTGACAACCACTACCCCTACCTGACCACCACTACCCGTACCTGACCACCACTACCCCTACCTGACCACCACTATCCTCACCACTACCCCTACCTGACCACCACTACCCCTACCTGACCACCACTACCCCTACCTGACCACCACTACCCCTACCTGACCACCACTACCCCTACCTGACCACCACTAACCCTACCTGACCACCACTACCCTCACCACTACCCCTACCTGACCACCACTACCCCTACCTGACCACCACTACCCCTACCTGACCACCACTACCCCTACCTGACCACCACTACCCCTACCTGACCACCACTACCCCTACCTGACCACCACTACCCCTACCTGACCACCACTACCCCTACCTGACTACCACTATCCTCAACCTGTTGGTATTATACACTGAGTGGACAAAACAAGAGGAACACCTTCCTAATATTGAGTTGAACCCCTTTCTGCCCTCGGAACAGACTCAATTCGTCTGGTCATGGAATCTACAAGGTGTTGAAAGCGTTCCACGGGGGATGCTGGCCCATGTTGACTCCAATAGCTTCCCACAGTTGTGTCAAGTTGGCTGGATGTCCTTTCGGTGGTGGACCATTCTTGATACACACGAGAACTGTTGAGCGTGAAAAACCCAGCAGCGTTGCAGTTCTTGACACAAACTGGTGCCCCTGGACCCTACAACCATACCCCGTTCAAAGGCACTTAAATCTTTAGTCTTGCCCATTCACCCTCTGAATGGCACACACACACAATCCATGTCTCAATTGTCTCAAGGCTTGAAAATCCGTCTTTAACCTGGTTTCCTCCCCTTCATCTACACTGATTGAAGTGGATTTAACAAGTGACATCAATAATGGATCAAAGCTTTCACCTGGATTCACCTGGTCAGTCTGTCATGAAAAGAGGAGAGGTACAGAGACTGTGGAGCAGGGTAGAGATACTGTGGAGCAGGGTAGAGATACTGTGGAGCAGGGTGAAGATACTGTGGAGCAGGATACAGATACTGTGGAGAAGGATACGGAGAGAGGAGAGGTACAGATACTGTGGAGCAGGATAGAGATACTGTGGAGCAGGGTAGAGATACTGTGGAGCAGGGTAGAGATACTGTGGAGCAGGATACAGATACTGTGGAGCAGGGTAGAGATACTGTGGAGCAGGATACAGATACTGTGGAGCAGGTTAGAGATACTGTGGAGCAGGATACAGATACTGTGGAGCAGGATACGGAGAGAGGAGAGGTACAGAGACTGTGGAGCAGGGTACAGATACTGTGGAGCAGGATACGGAGAGAGGAGAGGTACAGATACTGTGGAGCAGGATACAGAGACTGTGGAGCAGGATACAGATACTGTGGAGCAGGTTAGAGATACTGTGGAGCAGGGTAGAGATACTGTGGAGCAGGATACAGAGAGAGGAGAGGTACAGAGACTGTGGAGTAGGATACAGATACTGTGGAGCAGGATAGAGATACTGTGGAGCAGGATACAGATACTGTGGAGTAGGATACAGATACTGTGGAGCAGGATAGAGATACTGTGGAGTAGGATACAGATACTGTGGAGCAGGATAGAGATACTGTGGAGCAGGATACAGATACTGTAGAGCAGGATACGGAGAGAGGAGAGGTACAGATACTGTGGAGCAGGGTAGAGATACTGTGGAGCAGGATACAGAGACTGTGGAGCAGGGTACAGAGACTGTGGAGCAGGATACGGAGAGAGGAGAGGTACAGATACTGTGGAGCAGGATAGAGATACTGTGGAGCAGGGTAGAGATACTGTGGAGCAGGATACAGAGACTGTGGAGCATGATACAGATACTGTGGAGCAGGGTAGAGATACTGTGGAGCAGGGTAGAGATACTGTGGAGCAGGGTGAAGATACTGTGGAGCAGGATACAGATACTGTGGAGCAGGGTAGAGACACTGTGGAGCAGGATACGGAGAGAGGAGAGGTACAGAGACTGTGGAGCAGGGTACAGATACTGTGGAGCAGGATACGGAGAGAGGAGAGGTACAGATACTGTGGAGCAGGGTAAAGTTACTGTGGAGCACGATACAGAGACTGTGGAGCAGGATAAGGAGAGAGGAGAGGTACAGATACTGTGGAGCAGGATAGAGATACTGTGGAGCAGGATACAGAGAGAGGAGAGGTACCACTGGGTAATCGAGACACAACTAAAGGGTTATTCCCTGGTACCACTGGGTAATCGAGACACAACTAAAGGGTTATTCCCTGGTACCACTGGGTAATCTACACACAACTAAAGGGTTATTCCCTGGTACCACTGCTACACACAACTAAAGTGTTATTCCCTGGTACCACTGGGTAATCGAGACACAACTAAAGGGTTATTCCCTGGTACCACTGGGTAATCGAGACACAACTAAAGGGTTATTCCCTGGTACCACTGGGTAATCTACACACAACTAAAGGGTTATTCCCTGGTACCACTGCTACACACAACTAAAGGGTTATTCCCTGGTACCACTGGGTAATCTACACACAACTAAAGGGTTATTCCCTGGTAACACTGGGTATTCTACACACAACTAAAGGGTTATTCCCTGGTACCACTGGGTAATCTACACACAACTAAAGGGTTATTCCCTGGTAACACTGGGTATTCTACACACAACTAAAGGGTTATTCCCTGGTACCACTGGGTAATCGAGACACAACTAAAGGGTTATTCCCTGGTACCACTGGGTAATCTACACACAACTAAAGGGTTATTCCCTGGTACCACTGGGTAATCTACACACAACTAAAGGGTTATTCCCTGGTACCACTGGGTAATCTACACACAACTAAAGGGTTATTCCCTGGTACCACTGGGTAATCTACACACAACTAAAGGGTTATTCCCTGGTACCACTGGGTAATCGAGACACAACTAAAGGGTTATTCCCTGGTACCACTGGGTAATCTACACACAACTAAAGGGTTATTCCCTGGTACCACTGCTACACACAACTAAAGGGTTATTCCCTGGTACCACTGGGTAATCTACACACAACTAAAGGGTTATTCCCTGGTACCACTGCTACACACAACTAAAGGGTTATTCCCTGGTACCACTGGGTAATCTACACACAACTAAAGGGTTATTCCCTGGTGCCACTGCTACACGCAACTAAAGGGTTATTCCCTGGTACCACTGCTACACACAACTAAAGGGTTATTCCCTGGTACCACTGCTACACACAACTAAAGGGTTATTCCCTGGTACCACTGGGTAATCTACACACAACTAAAGGGTTATTCCCTGGTACCACTGCTACACACAACTAAAGGGTTATTCCCTGGTACCACTGGGTAATCTACACACAACTAAAGGGTTATTCCCTGGTACCACTGCTACACACAACTAAAGGGTTATTCCCTGGTACCACTGGGTAATCTACACACAACTAAAGGGTTATTCCCTGGTACCACTGCTACACACAACTAAAGGGTTATTCCCTGGTACCACTGGGTAATCTACACACAACTAAAGGGTTATTCCCTGGTACCACTGCTACACACAACTAAAGGGTTATTCCCTGGTACCACTGGGTAATCTACACACAACTAAAGGGTTATTCCCTGGTACCACTGCTACACACAACTAAAGGGTTATTCCCTGGTACCACTGGGTAATCTACACACAACTAAAATACTAAAATGTATCAAACAGGAATGTATTTCATTACAAAGTCCACACGTTTGTATATACAGTCACTTGAATGATTTAGTGCTTCGTATTGTCCAAATCCAGGCATTTTAGGATCACACAGAAGGCCAACTATATCTCCATCAAACAGCAGACGAAGAATAGCCTGGTGAAACTAGAGACAGATGGACGAGGCAAAACAGGTCAAAACCAAATACATTTAACATTCCCTCTCCAAGTTTCTCTGATTCAAGAACCTTTATCGTAGTTTTTCCAAGAAGCCAGTCTGCTGCTGGCATGGCAGAGAAACTGGATAGATTTGGAGAGCCTCATCCTTCCAACCAAGCCTGTGTCCCAAACACCACCCTATGCATATAGTGCACTACGGTGCCATCTGGGACAGAGCCAGGAGTCTCTCTCTCTCTCTCTCATTAGCTGAAAGCCATGTGAACAATCCCCTGTTTGGCATCCTCTACATCGTCTAAATGGAACCATGGCAGAGACAGACAGAGCTCCTCAACCGCTAGAGAATGGGGTACAGACAAACCTGCTTCTGAGTCTGTTTTAAAGGTAAAGGTGATTTTACACACACACACACACACACACACACACACACACACACACACACACACACACACACACACACACACACACACACACACACACACACACACACACACACACACACACACACACACACTGATCATGTATTCAGAGCACCAGATAAAGAGTTGTGTTCAATAAGGAGCAGCTCTGTCGGAGGTAAGGCAGCATTGTGTCAGGGTTTTCTCTGAGCGTTGTTCTAGTGAATGAGGAGCAGCTCTGTCGGAGGTAAGGCAGCATTGTGTCAGGGTTTTCTCTGAGCGTTGTTCTAGTGAACGAGGAGCAGCTCTGTAGGAGGTAAGGCAGCATTGTGTCAGGGCTTTCTCTGAGCGTTATATTACATTGTGACAGTATTACATTGTGACATTAATTTACTGCAGATAAACATTACGTCGTTATTTTACAAAGACACAACACAGTCCTCTGGAAGTAGAATAGCCATCCCCAAATTGTCACAGAACTCCATCCACTTAACAAGAAAAGGAGAGCTCAGATAATGTAATAACCATGTTTCAACAGACAAGCTGTCTTCATCAAGGTATAAAGAACTATTGGTTACATCCTAAATGGCACCATGTTCCCACAAGCATTTCGCTACACTCGCACTAACATCTGCTAACCATGTGTATGTGACAAATAACATTTGATTTGATTTGATTATATAGTCCACTACACTCTTAGAAAAAAGGGTTCCTAAAAGGTTCTTCGTTCCTAAAAGCCCTTTTGGTTCCAGGTAGAACCCTGTTTGGTTCCAGGAAGAACCCTGTTTGGCTCCGGGTAGAACCCTTTTTGGTTCCAGGTGGAACCTTTTTGGTTCCAGGAAGAACCCTGTTTGGTTCCGGGTAGAACCCTTTTTGGCTTCCATGTAGAACCCTCTGTGGAAAGGGTTCTTCACGGAATGCAAAATAGTTCCACCCGTAACCAAAAAGGGTTCTACCTCGAACCAAAAAGAGTTCCACCCATAACCGAACAGGTTTCTTCAAAGGGTTCTCCTGTGGGGGAAAACAGAAGAACCCTTTTTTTTCCCTAAGAGTGTACATTTGACCAGGATCTATAAGGCTCTTGTCAAAAGTAGTACGCTAAGTAGGGAATAGGGTGCCATTTGGGACAGTGACAGTTTATACTGTACACCCTTCAGGTTTACAGATCTTTCATCTTCAGATCTATTGTCTATACCATTTCCTGTTCCAACTTCAGCCCCTTCCTGTCAGTATTAAAATGGATGCAGCCACAAATAAAACATAAATGTTCTTGCAAAGCATTTCTCTGTGGCTGGACGTGCAGCTCTGTGTGGATTTACAGGCCTTTATGAAGCAGATACACAGGGTAGAGGAGCTAGCTAGTTGGTCTTTATGAAGCAGATACACAGGGTAGAGTAGCTAGCTAGTTGGTCTTTATGAAGCAGATAAACAGGGTAGAGTAGCTAGCTAGTTGGTCTTTATGAAGCAGATACACAGGGTAGAGTAGCTAGCTAGTTGGTCTTTATGAAGCAGATACACAGGGTAGAGTAGCTAGCTAGTTGGTCTTTATGAAGCAGATACACAGGGTAGAGTAGCTAGCTAGTTGGTCTTTATGAAGCAGATAAACAGGGTAGAGTAGCTAGCTAGTTGGTCTTTATGAAGCAGATACACAGGGTAGAGTAGCTAGCTAGTTGGTCTTTATGAAGCAGATAAACAGGGTAGAGTAGCTAGCTAGTTGGTCTTTATGAATCAGATACACAGGGTAGAGTAGCTAGCTAGTTGGCCTTTATGAAGCAGATACACAGGGTAGAGTAGCTAGCTAGTTGATCTTTATGAAGCAGATACACAGGGTAGAGTAGCTAGCTAGTTGGCCTTTATGAAGCAGATACACAGGGTAGAGTAGCTAGCCAGTTGGTCTTTATGAAGCAGATAAACAGGGTAGAGTAGCTAGCTAGTTGGTCTTTATGAAGCAGATACACAGGGTAGAGTAGCTAGCTAGTTGGTCTTTATGAAGCAGATACACAGGGTAGAGTAGCTAGCTAGTTGGTCTTTATGAAGCAGATACACAGGGTAGAGTAGCTAGCTAGTTGGTCTTTATAAAGCAGATACACAGGGTAGAGTAGCTAGCTAGTTGGTCTTTATGAAGCAGATAAACAGGGTAGAGTAGCTAGCTAGTTGGTCTTTATGAAGCAGATACACAGGGTAGAGTAGCTAGCTAGTTGGTCTTTATAAAGCAGATACACAGGGTAGAGTAGCTAGCTAGTTGGTCTTTATAAAGCAGATACACAGGGTAGAGTAGCTAGCTAGTTGGTCTTTATGAAGCAGATACACAGGGTAGAGTAGCTAGCTAGTTGGTCTTTATGAAGCAGATACACAGGGTAGAGTAGCTAGCTAGTTGGTCTTTATGAAGCAGATAAACAGGGTAGAGTAGCTAGCTAGTTGGTCTTTATGAAGCAGATACACAGGGTAGAGTAGCTAGCTAGTTGGTCTTTATGAAGCAGATACACAGGGTAGAGTAGCTAGCTAGTTGGTCTTTATGAAGCAGATAAACAGGGTAGAGTAGCTAGCTAGTTGATCTTTATGAAGCAGATAAACAGGGTAGAGTAGCTAGCTAGTTGGTCTTTATAAAGCAGATACACAGGGTAGAGTAGCTAGCTAGTTGATCTTTATAAAGCAGATACACAGGGTAGAGTAGCTAGCTAGTTGATCTTTATGAAGCAGATAAACAGGGTAGAGTAGCTAGCTAGTTGGTCTTTATGAAGAAGATAAACAGGGTAGAGTAGCTAGCTAGTTGGTCTTTATGAAGCAGATACACAGGGTAGAGTAGCTAGCTAGTTGGTCTTTATGAAGCAGATACACAGGGTAGAGTAGCTAGCTAGTTGGTCTTTATGAAGCAGATAAACAGGGTAGAGTAGCTAGCTAGTTGGTCTTTATGAAGCAGATAAACAGGGTAGAGTAGCTAGCTAGTTAGTCTTTATGAAGCAGATAAACAGGGTAGAGTAGCTAGCTAGTTGGTCTTTATGAAGCAGATACACAGGGTAGAGTAGCTAGCTAGTTGGTCTTTATGAAGCAGATACACAGGGTAGAGTAGCTAGCTAGTTGGTCTTTATGAAGCAGATACACAGGGTAGAGTAGCTAGCTAGTTGGTCTTTATGAAGCAGATACACAGGGTAGAGTAGCTAGCTAGTTGGTCTTTATGAAGCAGATACACAGGGTAGAGTAGCTAGCTAGTTGGTCTTTATGAAGCAGATACACAGGGTAGAGTAGCTAGCTAGTTGGTCTTTATGAAGCAGATACACAGGGTAGAGTAGCTAGCTAGTTGGTCTTTATGAAGCAGATACACAGGGTAGAGTAGCTAGCTAGTTGGTCTTTATGAAGCAGATACACAGGGTAGAGTAGCTAGCTAGTTGATCTTTATGAAGCAGATAAACAGGGTAGAGTAGCTAGCTAGTTGGTCTTTATGAAGCAGATAAACAGGGTAGAGTAGCTAGCTAGTTGATCTTTATAAAGCAGATAAACAAGGTAGAGTAGCTAGCTAGTTGGTCTTTATGAAGCAGATACACAGGGTAGAGTAGCTAGCTAGTTGGTCTTTATAAAGCAGATAAACAAGGTAGAGTAGCTAGCTAGTTGATCTTTATAAAGCAGATAAACAGGGTAGAGTAGCTAGCTAGTTGGTCTTTATGAAGCAGATAAACAGGGTAGGGTAGCTAGCTAGTTGGTCTTTATGAAGCAGATCCACAGGGTAGAGTAGCTAGCTAGTTGGTCTTTATGAATCAGATACACAGGGTAGAGTAGCTAGCTAGTTGGTCTTTATGAAGCAGATAAACAGGGTAGAGTAGCTAGCTAGTTGGTCTTTATGAAGCAGATACACAGGGTAGAGTAGCTAGCTAGTTGGTCTTTATGAAGCAGATAAACAGGGTAGAGTAGCTAGCTAGTTGGCCTTTATGAAGCAGATACACAGGGTAGAGTAGCTAGCTAGTTGGTCTTTATGAAGCAGATAAACAGGGTAGAGTAGCTAGCTAGTTGGTCTTTATGAAGCAGATACACAGGGTAGAGTAGCTAGCTAGTTGGTCTTTATGAAGCAGATAAACAGGGTAGAGTAGCTAGCTAGTTGGTCTTTATGAAGCAGATAAACAGGGTAGAGTAGCTAGCTAGTTGGTCTTTATGAAGCAGATAAACAGGGTAGAGTAGCTAGCTAGTTGATCTTTATGAAGCAGATACACAGGGTAGAGTAGCTAGCCAGTTGGTCTTTATGAATCAGATACACAGGGTAGAGTAGCTAGCCAGTTGATCAATCAACACTTGTAGATTCACAGCTTCAGTTTCAGATCACCTGAGAACAACTAAAACTAAACATACAGCCTCGAGGAACAGTCTCGACTTACAGCCTCGACATACAGCCTCGAGGAACAGCCTCAACTTACAGCCTCGACATACAGCCTCGAGGAACAGCCTCGACTTACAGCCTCGACATACAGCCTCGAGGAACAGCCTCGACATACAGCCTCGACATACAGCCTCGAGGAACAGCCTCAACATACAGCCTCGACATACAGCCTCGAGGAACAGCCTCGATAAACAGCCTCGACAAACAGTCTCGAGGAACAGCCTCGACATACAGCCTCGACATACAGCCTCGATAAACAGCCTCGAGGAACAGCCTCGATAAACAGCCTCAACTTACAGCCTCGACATACAGCCTCGATAAACAGCCTCGAGGAACAGCCTCGACATACAGCCTCGATAAACAGCCTCGACTTACAGCCTCGACATACAGCCTCGACATACAGCCTCGAGGAACAGCCTCGACATACAGCCTCGATAAACAGCCTCGACTTACAGCCTCGACATACAGCCTCGATAAACAGCCTCGACTTACAGCCTCGACATACAGCCTCAATAAACAGCCTTGATAAACAGCCTCGATAAACAGCCTCGACTTACAGCCTCGACATACAGCCTCGACGTACAGCCTCGATAAACAGCCTCGACATACAGCCTCGATAAACAGCCTCGAGGAACAGCCTCGACTTACAGCCTCGATAAACAGCCTCGAGGAACAGCCTCGACATACAGCCTCGAGGAACAGCCTCAACTTACAGCCTCGACATACAGCCTCGATAAACAGCCTCGAGGAACAGCCTCGACATACAGCCTCGATAAACAGCCTCGACTTACAGCCTCGACATACAGCCTCGATAAACAGCCTCGACTTACAGCCTCGACATACAGCCTCGATAAACAGCCTCGACTTACAGCCTCGACATACAGCCTCGATAAACAGCCTCGACTTACAGCCTCGATAAACAGCCTCGATAAACAGCCTCGAGGAACAGCCTCGACTTACAGCCTCGATAAACAGCCTCTACTACACCATAAAGCCCAGCACTATACTACAACATAAAGCCCAGCACTATACTACAACATAAAGCCCAACACTATACTACAACATAAAGCCCAGCACTATACTACAACATAAAGCCCAGCACTATACTACAACATAAAGCCCAGCACTATACTACAACACAAAGCCCAGCACTATACTACAACATAAAGCCCAGCACTATACTACAACATAAAGCCCAGCACTATACTACAACATAAAGCCCAGCACTATACTACTACATAAAGCCTGGCACTATACTACAACATAAAGCCCAGCACAACACTATACTACAACATAAAGCCCAGCCCAACACTATACTACAACACAAAGCCCAGCACTATACTACAACATAAAGCCCAGCACTATACTACAACATAAAGCCCAGCTCAGCACTATACTACAACATAAAGCCCAGCACTATACTACAACATAAAGCCCAGCACTATACTACAACATAAAGCCCAACACTATACTACAACATAAAGCCCAACACTATACTACTACATAAAGCCCAGCACTATACTACAACATAAAGCCCAGCACTATACTACAACATAAAGCCCAGCACTATACTACAACATAAAGCCCAGCACTATACTACAACATAAAGCCCAGCACTATACTACAACATAAAGCCCAGCACTATACTACAACATAAAGCCCAGCACTATACTACAACATAAAGCCCAGCACTATACTACAACATAAAGCCCAACACTATACTACAACATAAAGCCCAGCACTATACTACAACATAAAGCCCAGCACTATACTACAACATAAAGCCCAGCACTATACTACAACACAAAGCCCAGCACTATACTACAACATAAAGCCCAGCACTATACTACAACATAAAGCCCAGCACTATACTACAACATAAAGCCCAGCACTATACTACTACATAAAGCCTGGCACTATACTACAACATAAAGCCCAGCACAACACTATACTACAACATAAAGCCCAGCCCAACACTATACTACAACACAAAGCCCAGCACTATACTACAACATAAAGCCCAGCACTATACTACAACATAAAGCCCAGCTCAGCACTATACTACAACATAAAGCCCAGCACTATACTACAACATAAAGCCCAGCACTATACTACAACATAAAGCCCAACACTATACTACAACATAAAGCCCAACACTATACTACTACATAAAGCCCAGCACTATACTACAACATAAAGCCCAGCACTATACTACAACATAAAGCCCAGCACTATACTACAACATAAAGCCCAGCACTATACTACAACATAAAGCCCAGCACTATACTACAACATAAAGCCCAGCACTATACTACAACATAAAGCCCAGCACTATACTACAACATAAAGCCCAGCACTATACTACAACATAAAGCCCAACACTATACTACAACATAAAGCCCAGCACTGGGTTGTTTCTCTCCTCAGTCAGCCAGTCAGTCAGTCAGTCAGATGTAGTCATCACAGTGCTGTGTAGTACCTCTCATCAGTCAGTCAGTCAGTCAGTCAGATGTAGTCACCACAGTGCTGTGTAGTACCTCTCCTCAGCCAGTCAGCCAGCCAGTCAGTCAGTCAGTCAGTCAGTCAGTCAGATGTAGTCATCACAGTGCTGTGTAGTACCTCTCCTCAGTCAGTCAGTCAGTCAGTCAGATGTAGTCATCACAGTGCTGTGTAGTACCTCTCCTCAGTCAGTCAGTCAGATGTAGTCATCACAGTGCTGTGTAGTACCTCTCCTCAGTCAATCAGTCAGTCAAATGTAGTCATCACAGTGCTGTGTAGTACCTCTCCTCAGTCAGTCAGTCAGTCAGATGTAGTCATCACAGTGCTGTGTAGTTGTAACGCTTGTCATCTGGAGCAAGAGAGGAGGACCAAAAGAACATAGACTACCCACCCCAACTCACGCCCTTACCAAACTAACACAAAGACAAAATAAAGGAACTAAGGTCATAATGTGACAGCCCCCCCAAAGGTGCGGACTCCGGCCGCAAAACCTGAACCTATAGGGGAGGGTCTGGGTGGGCGTCTGTCCGCGGTGGAGGCTCTGGCGCGGGACTTGGACCCCACTCCACCATAGTCTTTGCCCACTTCAGTGGCGCCTTTAGAGCGGCGACCCTCGCCGCCGACCTCGGACTGGGGACCCTTGCAGCGGGTCCCGAATAGACGGGCGGCTCTGGCAGCTCCGGACAGACGGGCTGCTCTGGCAGCTCCTGACTGACGGGCGGCTCTGGCAGCTCCTGACTGACAGGCGGCCCTGGCAGCTCCTGACTGACGGGCGGCTCTGGCAGCTCCTGACTGACGGGAGGCTCTGGCAGCTCCTGACTGACGGGCAGCTCTGGCAGCTCCTGACTGACGGGCGGCTCTGGCAGCTCAGGACAGACGGGCGGCTCTGGCAGCACAGGACAGACGGGTGGCTCTGGCAGCTCAGGACAGACGGGCGGACCCTGGAGGGAGGAGACTGAGAGACAGCCTGGTGCGTGGGGCTGCCACAGGACCCACCAGGCTGGGGAGACCTACAGGAGGCCTGGTGCTTGGAGGAGGCACCGGATGGACCGGGCTGTGGGGGAGCACTGGAGCCCTGGTGCGCAGCCTTGGCACCACTCCCCCCGGCTGGATCACCATTTTAGCCCAGACCATCTAGAGTGCAGCACAGGTTGAACCGGGCTGTGGGGGAGCACTGGATCTCCGGTGCATACCACTCGCACCTCTCCCTTAGGCTCAATACCCACATTCGCCCGGTACGGGCGGAGCGCAGGCACCGAACGCACTGCACCCTCCCAGCGTCTCGGAGACACATGATGTGATGTGATACTCTATGATGTGAACCTCTATGATGTCACGCCCTGGTCTTAGTATTCTGTGTTTTCTTTATTATTTTGGTCAGGTCAGGGTGTGACATGGGTTATTTATGTGGTGTGTTTTGTCTTGGGGTTTTGTTAGGTATTGGGTTTGTGGCTTAGTGGGGGTATCTAGCATAGTCTATGGCTGTCTGGAGTGGTTCTCAATCAGAGGCAGGTGTTTATCGTTGTCTCTGATTGGGAACCATATTTAGGCAGCCATATTCTTTGAGTGTTTCGTGGGTGATTGTTCCTGTCTCTGTGTTTGTTTGCACAAGATAGGCTGTGTTGGTTTTCACGTTACGTTTGTTGTTTTTGTATTGTTCGTTTTTTCATCGTCATTAAACACGTATCAAGAATACCACGCTGCATTTTGGTCCGACTCTCCTTCACCGGAAGAAAACCGTAACGACAGGCCCAATACATCATACATCATACATCATACATACATACCATAATCACCGTAATCATACTGCCTTTGCTTGAATTGCCCTGCCAATGCATTGTTGTCAGATATTAATATATTATTAAATATATTATTATTAAATATATATTATATATATATTATATATATATAAATTAAATTAATTATTAAATATTAATATGAAAGAAAATATGACAACATTTGTGGTAGGCTATATGATCACACCGGTAATAGATCCGTTACTTGTGAAGCACAGCTGAGTGAACAGACATTTAAATCATTTTATTTTTTATTTTACTTGGCTGATGGTCAGTCTCCCTTTCCTTCGCTGACACTGACCAAAAATGTACACCGTCTTCCAGCTGATGGCCAAACTCTGTGTGCTGAGTGAAAGCTTAAACATGAACTCAGTCCTAAAAACAGTAGCTATTTGCTGTATTCATTGACAGATCAGTCAGGAGGGTTAGATCAGTCTCAACTCAATATTAGGAAGGTGTTCCTTAATGTTTGGTATACTCAGTGTATATGTCAATATATTATTTTTCCGTATGGGCAGGCTCCTTCGAGAGACATCTTTTAAATCTCACCTCATCAGATGGCGGACATTTAGTCTCAAAGCAGAATCACAGTCTGCATCCCCAAATGGTACTACTTCTGACCAGGGCCCATTCAGCTGTGGTCAAAAGTAGCATACTATCTAGGGAATAGGTAGCCAATTGGGACACGGTCCAAGTTCATCAACTATGACTAAAGACCCACTAAAGATGATAAAGCTGGAGCAGGATGAGGGGATTGGAAATGTGGAAGTTTGGCAGACAACCATTTCTCTCATCTACCCATTTCGTCTGTCGGAGTGGAATGAAATTAAAGTTTATCAACAAAGAACAGACTGAAAGACTGAAGTGGAAGGACTCAATTCTATAATACTTGGATCAGGACGAGGAGATTGGAGATGTCCATGTTTGGCAGATGGAAAATAAATGTCTGCCAGCTACAGACCAGACCAGACCAGACCGGACCGGACCAGACCGGACCAGACCAGCTACAGACCAGACCGGACCAGACCAGAGCAGACCAGACCAGCTACAGACCAGAGCAGACCAGACCAGACCGGACCGGACCAGACCAGCTACAGACCAGACCAGAGCAGACCGGTCCAGACCAGACCAGACCGGACCGGAGCAGACCAGAGCAGAGCAGACCGGACCAGACCGGACCGGACCAGACCAGACCAGCTACAGACCAGACCAGAGCAGACCAGACCAGAGCAGACCAGACCAGACCAGCTACAGACCAGAGCAGACCAGACCAGACCGGACCGGACCAGACCAGCTACAGACCAGACCAGAGCAGACCGGTCCAGACCAGACCAGACCGGACCGGAGCAGACCAGAGCAGAGCAGACCGGACCAGACCGGACCGGACCAGACCAGACCAGCTACAGACCAGACCAGAGCAGACCAGACCAGAGCAGACCAGACCAGACCAGCTACAGGCCGGACCAGACCAGACCAGCTACAGACCGGACCAGACCAGAGCAGAGCAGACCAGAGCAGAGCAGAGCAGCTACAGACCAGACCAGAGCAGAGCAGACCAGACCAGACCAGCTACAGACCAGACCAGACCAGAGCAGACCAGACCAGACCAGACCAGCTAAAGACCAGACCAGACCAGCTACAGACCAGAGCAGAGCAGACCAGAGCAGACCAGAGCAGACCAGAGAGGAACCACAGTTCATCAGAAACAACAGAAGACTGAAGAATTACTAAAGATGGCCATTCTGGAGCAGGATGAGGGGATTGAAGATGTCAGGAGTTTGGCAGAGACAGAAAATAACTGTCTATGACGTGATGCCTGATAACACCAATAAAAGTATGAAGTATGATTGATTTGTATGGTTTGACAAACTACTCCTCACACCCTGTGATTCCTCTCAAACCTCTAGGTCAATATTTGGACGACATCAAGTGAGGCACTCAAGCAATAAGTTACACGTGTAGGATCTTAATTTGGTCACCCTGTTGTTGCAGGAAATGCAAACATGTAGTGCATTCGAGGTTTAAAGAAAAAGGCTTCTAAAGTTTGTAATTTCCACTTAAAAATACAAGACTTGATTTTCCCGCCTAACTGAAAATGTATCCACCCCTACAACAATGTCCATTAATTATCATCTACATAATAATTCACATTTCCTGTTGCTGCAGGATTATTTTAATGCTGTTAAATGGTCAAATTAAGATCCTACATCTGTAGCTGCTGAAGTTTGTCCTGGATAGTTAATTATGGAGCTTTAATATTTCACATGATAATGACTTAAACACATGTTACTCTGTTTTAGTTGTGACCTGCACTTTCCAGATGAAAGGAGACGTCTACGTAGGGAATAGGGTGCATTTTGGGACACAACCTTATTTTTCAAATGTCTGTGTAAGATTTCAAGTCTGGCCTGTGTGTAGTCTGTGGTTTGGCCTAGTGTGTTGGGTAATATTTCACTTCTCCAGTACAGAGAGCAGCATCACAATACTGTTAATGTGCCTTTATTTAACCAGGCAAGTCAGTTCACAACAAATTCTTATTTACAATGACGGCCTAGCGCCCGGCCAAACCCGGACGACGCCGGGCTAATTGTGCGCCACCCTATGGGACTCCCAATCACAGCCGGATGTGATACAGCCTGGATTCCAACCAGGGACTGTAGTGACTCCTCTTTACACTGAGATGCAGTGCCTTAGACCGCTGCGCCACTCCCAGTGTTTGGCTGTCCCCTGTCCCAAATGGAACCCTATTTGGTGCACTCCAGGGCCTTATTGGTTGCAGTGGTCAACAGTAGCGCACTATCTAGGGAATAAGGTACCATTTATGACACACCAGAGCTGTTCGCTGGTTTAACAAATGACTCCTGTTCCCTTGCAATATAAACAGGATATCCTTCCTCCTGAAGAATGTTCCCTCTGCAATCAGTCTGTATTCACTTCCAGTACCTAGTAACTAACCTACCCAGTGTTTCTCCTCTCCATACAACTGTCTTTCGTTCACTTGAATCAAGCCATTCTGGTGTTGTACGTAACTCACAGTCTAGCAAGCACAGCATTGTTTTTGTTTTGTTTTCTTTATACCTCCAAAACGGCCCCCTATCGCCTGTGTAGTGCACTACTTTTGATTGGTCCTGGTCAAAATCAGTGCAGGGAAGAGGGTGCTGTTTGAGACACAACCTAGACACAACCTAGACACAACCTATGAGTGGGAAGACAAGTGTCATCCACAGTGATGGGACTGATCAAACCCTCCTGACTGATCTAACCCTCCTGACTGATCTAACCCTCCTGACTAATCTAACCCTCCAGACTGATCTAACCCTCCTGACTGATCTAACCCTCCTGACTAATCTAACCCTCCTGACTGATCTAACCCTCTTGACTGATCAAACCCACCTGACTGATCTAACCCTCCTGACTAATCTAACCCTCCTGACTAATATAACCCCCCTGACTAATATAACCCTCCTGACTGATCTGACCCTCCTGACTGATATAACCCTCCTGACTGATCTAACCCTCCTGACTGATCTAACCCTCCTGACTGATCTAACCCTCCTGACTGATCAAACGCTCCTGACTGATCTAACCCTCCTGACTGATCTAACCCTCCTGACTGATCTAACCCTCCTGACTAATCTAACCCTCCAGCCCGATCTAACCCTCCTGACTGATCTAACCCTCCTGACTAATCTAACCCTCCTGACTGATCTAACCCTCCTGACTGATCAAACCCTCCTGACTGATCTAACTCTCCTGACTGATCAAACCCTCCTGACTGATCTAACACTCCTGGCTGATCTAACCCTCCTGACTGATCAAACCCTCCTGACTGATCTAACCCTCCTGACTGATCTAACCCTCCTGACTGATCTATGATCTAACCCTCCTGACTGATCTAACCCTCCTGACTGATCTAACCCTCCTGACTGATCTAACCCTCCTGACTGATCTAACCCTCCTGACTGATCAAACCCTCCTGACTGATCTAACCCTCCTGACTGATCTAACCCTCCTGACTGATCTAACCCTCCTGACTAATCTAAGGCTTCAGCCAATCAACCCCTCTGTATTTGCATTTCAGATAGGAAGCTGGATAGAGACAGGAAGTTGTTACTGTTGATGCAGATGGACCAGGCAGTTTGTGTACCTTTTTCTCCCAAAGGAAAACTGAAAAAGGTGTTAGAGGTTGATTCAAATGTTCCAGTTCAATAGTCAAGTAGTGACTGTTATCAGTAAGCAGGAAACAGTTATACAATTTTTTGCCTTGTGGTGTTGTGTGACAACGAGCCCAAGAACGCCAAGGTAACCTGTCTAAATGACTATCGCCCCATAGCACTCACATCTGTAGCCATGAAGTGCTTTTGAAAAGGCTTTTGAAAAGGCTCACGTCAACACCATCATCCCTGGACCCCACTCCAACACGCATACCACCAAAACAAGATCCACAGATGATGCAGTCTCTATTGCACTCCTCACTTCCCTTTCCCACCTGGACAAGAGGGACACCTACATCCTGTTAGATGATTCTCTCAACCAGATATATTTTTTATATTGACTAAAGACTTCATCCTCCAGGAACAGGGGGGAGAACAAGTATTTGATACACTGCCGATTTTGCAGGTTTTCCTACTTACAAAGCATGTAGAGGTCTGTAATTTTTATTTATAGGTACACTTCAACTGTGAGAGACAGAATCTAAAACAGAAATCCAGAAAATCACTTTGTATGATTTTTAAGTAATTAATTTGCATTTTATTGCATGGTATAACTACACATTACTTTAGACCAGAGCCCTATTCCCTATATAGAACACTACTGTTGACCAGAGCGCTATTCCCTATATAGTACACTACTGTTGACCAGAGCCCTATTCCCTATATAGAACACTACTGTTGACCAGAGCCCTATTCCCTATATAGTGCACTACTCTATACTACAGCCCTATTCCCTATATAGAACACTACTGTTGACCAGAGCGCTATTCCCTATATAGTACACTACTGTTGACCAGAGCCCTATTCCCTATATAGAACACTACTGTTGACCAGAGCCCTATTCCCTATATAGAACACTACTGTTGACCAGAGCCCTATTCCCTATATAGAACACTACTGTTGACCAGAGCCCTATTCCCTATATAGTGCACTACTCTATACTACAGCCCTATTCCCTATATAGAACACTACTGTTGACCAGAGCCCTATTCCCTATATAGAACACTACTGTTGACCAGAGCCCTATTCCCTATATAGTACACTACTGTTGACCAGAGCCCTATTCCCTATATAGAACACTACTGTTAACCAGAGCCCTATTCCCTATATAGAACACTACTGTTAACCAGAGCCCATAGGGAATAGGGTGCCATATGAGACACATCCTCAGACACTAGGATTTCCGTTACCATGACAACTCTACCGTGCTGCAGCAGGAGATGGACGAGACAGACGAACCTTCTAGGAATGTCCAGAACAGAAAAAACACATAGTTGACCTGTGTACAGTGTGTCTGCTCTGCCACATACCTTCCTAGCTGAGTGGAGGAAAGACTAACTAATCAAGGCAGAAGGGAAGGAAAGATGGACGACTCCAAATACTCACTTAGCTGAAGGATGAAATATGCATTTATCTGTGTGTTGGTTTATAATACTGAAACAATGAAACCCAAATGTTAGGGTATCACTGGGGTAATGGTATCACTGGGATTATGGTATCACTGGGGTTATGGTATCACTGGGGTAATGGTATCACTGGGATTATGGTATCACTGGGGTTATGGTATCACTGGGGTTATGGTATCACTGGGGAGGGTTATGTTATCACTGGGGTAATGGTAACACTGGGGTTATGGTATCACTGGGGTTATGGTATCACTGGGGAGGGTTATGGTATCACTGGGGTTATGGTATCACTGGGGTTATGGCATCACTGGGGTTATGGTAACATGGGGGTTATGGTAACACTGGGGTTATGGTATCACTGGGGTAATGGTATCACTGGGGTAATGGTATCACTGGGGTTAGGATATCACTGGGGTAATGGTATCCTGGGGTTATGGTATCACTGGGGAGGGTTATGGTAACACGGGGGTTATGTTAACACTGGGGTTATGGTAACACTGGGGTTATGGTAACACGGGGGTTATGGTAACACTGGGGTTAGGGTATCACTGGGGTTATGGTATCACTGGGGTAATGGTATCACTGGGGTTAGGGTATCACTGGGGTAATGGTATCACTGGGGTTATGGTATCACTGGGGAGGGTTATGGTAACACAGGGGTTATGGTAACACTGGGGTTATGGTAACACTGGGGTTATGATATCACTGGGGTTATGGTATCACTGGGGTTATGGTATCACTGGGGTTATGGTATCACTGGGTAGGGTTATGGTATCACTGGGGTTATGGTATCACTGGGGTTATGGTAACACTGGGTTTATGGTATCACTGGGGTTATGATATCACTGGGGTTATGGTATCACTGGGGTTATGGTATCACTGGGGTTATGGTATCACTGGGGTTATGGTAACACTGGGGTTATGGTAACACTGGGGTTATGGTAACACTGGGGTTATGATATCACTGGGGTTAGGGTATCACTGGGGTAATGGTAACACTGGGGTTATGGTAACACTGGGGTTATGATATCACTGGGGTTATGGTATCACTGGGGTTATGGTATCACTGGGGTTATGGTATCACTGGGGTTATGGTATCACTGGGGTAATGGTATCACTGGGGTTATGGTATCACTGGGGTTATGGTATCACTGGGGAGGGTTATGGTAACACGGGGGTTATGGTAACACTGGGGTTATGGTAACACTGGGGTTATGATATCACTGGGGTTATGGTATCACTGGGGAGGGTTATGGTATCACTGGGGTTATGGTATCACTGGGGTTATTGTAACACTGGGGTTATGGTATCACTGGGGTTATGATATCACTGGGGTTATGGTATCACTGGGGTTATGGTATCACTGGGGTTATGGTATCACTGGGGTTATGATATCACTGGGGTTAGGGCATCACTGGGGTAATGGTAACACTGGGGTTATGGTATCACTGGGGTTATGGTATCACTGGGGTTATGAAATCACTGGGGTAATGGTATCACTGGGGAGGGTTATGGTATCACTGGGGTTATGGTATCACTGGGGTTATGGTATCACTGGGGAGGGTTATGGTATCACTGGGGTTATGGTATCACTGGGGTTATGGTATCACTGGGGTTATTGTAACGGTTTTCTTTATGTGAAAGAGAGGCGGACCAAAATGCAGCGTGGTGGTTATTCATGTTTAATTTATAAAGACAATATACATGAATAAACTAACAAAAACAATAAACGTGCGAAAACCTAAACAGCCCTGTCTGGTGCAAACACAGAGACAGGAACAATCATCCACAAACACACAGTGAAACCCAGGCTACCTAAATATGGTTCCCAATCAGAGACAATGACTAACACCTGCCTCTGATTGAGAACCATATCAGGCCAGACATAGAAATAGACAAACAAGACATCCAACATAGAATGCCCACTCAGATCACACCCTGACCAACCAAAACATACAAACATACAAAGCAAACTATGGTCAGGGTGTGACAGTTATGGTATCACTGGGGTTATGGTATCACTGGGGAGGGTTATGGTATCACTGGGGTTATGGTAACACTGGGGAGGGTTATGGTAACACTGGGGTGGGTTATGGTAACACTGGGGTTATGGTAACACTGGGGAGGGTTATGGTAACACTGGGGTTATGGTAACACTGGGGTTTGGTATCACTGGGGTTATGGTAACACTGGGGTTATGGTAACACTGGGGAGGGTTATGGTATCACTGGGGTTATGGTATCACTGGGGTTATGGTATCACTGGGGTTATGGTAACACTGGGGTTATGGTAACACTGGGGTTATGGTATCACTGGGGTTAAGGTATGACTGGGGTTATGGTAACACTGGGGTTATGGTAACACTGGGGTTTGGTATCACTGGGGTTATGGTAACACTGGGGTTATGGTAACACTGGGGTTATGGTAACACTGGGGAGGGTTATGGTATCACTGGGGTTATGGTATCACTGGGGTTATGGTAACACTGGGGTTATGGTAACACTGGGGTTATGGTATCACTGGGGTTATGGTAACACTGGGGTTATGGTATCACTGGGGTTATGGTAACACAGGGGTTATGGTAACACTGGGGTTATGGTATCACTGGGGTTATGGTATCACTGGGGTTATGGTAACACTGGGGTTATGGTATCACTGGGGTTATGGTATCACTGGGGTTATGGTATCACTGGGGATACGGTAACACTGGGGTTATGGTAACACTGGGGTTATGGTATCACTGGGGTTATGGTAACACTGGGGTTATGGTATCACTGGGGTTATGGTAACACTGGGGTTATGGTAACACTGGGGAGGGTTATGGTAACACTGGGGAGGGTTATGGTAACACTGGGGTTATGGTAACACTGGGGTTATGGTATCACTGGGGTTATGGTATCACTGGGGATATGGTATCACTGGGGTTATGGTAACACTGGGGTTATGGTATCACTGGGGTTATGGTAACACTGAGGTTATGGTAACACTGGGGAGGGTTATGGTAACACTGGGGAGGGTTATGGTAACACTGGGGTTATGGTATCACTGGGGAGGGTTATGGTAACACTGGGGTTATGGTAACACTGGGGTTATGGTAACACTGGGGTTATGGTATCACTGGGGTTATGGTAACACTGGGGTTATGGTAACACTGGGGTTATGGTATCACTGGGGTTATGGTAACACTGGGGTTATGGTAAC